>NC_134366.1:50313653-50616684 GCF_035582795.1 Mycteria americana
CAAGGTCCCTTCCAGCCCTATTTTCTGTGGCTCTTTCATTAGGAGGGCTGATGTGATATTCCTAGGACCTCATCATTCCTTTTAAAACCAAAACCATGGTATAGTGATGCCAAGAGTCAGATTTAAAGTGACAATATCTGGGAAAATTCAAAGCTTAAGGTTGATATCCCACCCTTAATTATTAACACTTGAATGTGTGTAACACTTGTTCAAAGGCTAAATACTTGGAGGTTACACAACTGAGTCTTTGATGACCAGACCGTGATCTTTTTGATAGCATAAGAATCTGTTTCTTCTAACGTGTATTGATCTTATATTGCAACTTCCATTTCATCATTTGAGTAAGCAGAAGGCATTGGTCTTTAGCATCTAACATATTCCAGGTGGGGTCACTCTCATTTCACATGCCATCACACATTTGGCCACATGCTGTGCTTCCACTCACTCACTCCAAAGCTTGTTCTTCCACTCCAATTTATTATGACGCTAGAGCTCAGGTTCATTACGTGGTTGTGTTTAAATCACTAATACCACCGTTAATATGCTTGGTACACTTCTCTCCCTTCTCAGACACTGGATATTCCTCCTGCTGCTTTCTGCTCACATGTTCTTTTATTCCTGTTGATAAATTTCATTTTAATCTGTGTTTTGCTGCTTTCCCTTCAAGCTGTGCTTGCGTTACAAACTGCGGTTCAGCAGTTTAGCAATTGGGTTGCATCCAAATATTACCAAATGCCACATCTTTTAATATCAGGCAGAGCAGCTTGAATTTTCTTCCTCAGAGTGCTGCAAAAGACACACTGGCATGTTTTCTGTGCAAACGCCAAAAAAAAAAAAAGTTTAACAAAAGATGGGGGGTGTGAAGCAAGCTGAAATGTCTGTATTCCCAGAATTTTGTATTTTCCCTGACTTCAGGTTTTAGTTCATGACCCAGCTGCTGATTTATGTAACATGGTGGAACTATGCCAGTTTCGAGCAGCCAAGAATTTAGCACTGTCACTTTGGTGACTGGTGGTACCTTAGTGTTCAGCGATGTGACCATATGTTTTTCTCCCCAAAGGCCATGCCCGGCCATTGATGATCACAGTATTGCCAAGCCCTCAGGTTCTAAAAAATCCTATGTCAAACCATGAAGTGGGGTTATAATATTTACACCCACACACACGTGTATGTGTGTATATACATACGTATGTATGTATATATTATACATTTGATTTGAATTTGAGTTTGGCCCTTCAGTGTTCATGGCTTCTGAGCTTTTCTCTACAGCTACATGGAGAATAGAAACTAAAGTAAAAATAAAAACAAAACCAGAATAAAAGTGGGCTCTTCACATAATCACAGAACTCTTCCAGAAGCTGAGGCTTGAAAAAATTCAACATATACCATGAAAGCTGGTAACATTATGACTGGATATTTGGCCATTAAATTGTTTTACTGCATCCAGCAGAGAGAAGTATGCTATCGGTTATTTTTCATAACGATTAAATGCTCGTCAGGGTGCTGTTAAGACACCCTTTCCTCTGTGTATCTTTGATATTCCCTTGTTACAGACTGACCATATTCACTGAAGCTGTGGGTACTGCATGAGGTTTGCCGTCGAGGAGGACTTCCCTTGATTGCTGTGGGCTTTGGATCAGAGTCAAGAATAGCTTTTGCCACGGTTGCCCATCTGTTTCACTTGAGACTTGCCCTTCACATGTTTTGGAGATAGATGGACAAACAATGCAGATATCCTGGTGCATCCAGATCATGGCTACCTTCCTTGTCTTTTTTGTGCATTCTTTGTGCGTATTCCCCAGCTTCTGCTGTGGTTGTGTATGTGGGGGATACAGTGCACCTCCAGGCCGGTGCTCCAGATCCCACGTGTCCCCTAAGTTTCAACTTAAGACACATTGGCTCAGCACAGCCCTTTGTCCGAGGACGGATTTCCCCCACGTCACTTGTTTCTACTTTGTGCTTTGCATTGCTCAAAACACTCATTTGCTCCCCCCTGTGGGTACAGTCCATGGCAAAGCATCACTTGACCTTAAAATGCAGTTTCGTTCATTTTGCCCATTAGTTAACACTAAGGTTAAGATGAAGGTAAACCTTGTTATTCGGACACTGCAATGGGGATCATTTCCTGCTCCTGTCACACGTTTCCTGGGTAATACTGGTTCTTAATGTCTTGTTTTCCCATATTGGCAGTTCACCATATACCACAGCATGAGGAGAATAATACTTTTTTCCTACCTCTTTTGTGTCTAACTTGCCTATTTACATATGGTGGCATTTTTTTTGGATTGTGAGCGCCCCAATGCATTTTTCCTTGTACCTCTTGGGCCATTTGCTCTTTAGTTTTTCCTCCCCCCTACAGCCCCAGCACTGAGGCTAACACGTCACCCAGCAAATCTTCCCCGCAGGGAGGGAAGGGGCCTGTTTCACTGCACCGCCTGAGCAGAACTGGAGCGAGCATTTGCCATGCAAGCCTGTTTCTCAAATTCAGTGAGGTAAGGTATTTGCATCCTATCACACCTCTGCAAACGTCCTGTGTTGTCCTCTTTGCCCTCAGCTTTGGGTTGGCACAGGCAGAGACCGAAAGTGCCTGTGAATGGTGCTCCGCCATTCCTCCAGCTCCTCTGCACCTGTAAGGAGTTCAGAGTCCACGGTGGCTGCAACACCAGCTGGATTAGGGTTTTGCATGAGTTAGAGACTTGTATGTGTGGATGCTAGCTTTTTTAAGGCACCTTTCAGTGCTTGGGAACCTGTGTAGGCTCTCATAAATAAATGCTTTTATGTCAGGTGTCAGCTTTAGTGCAGTCATACAATACCACACGCACAAATACATACCCATGGATCTTGTTGAGCTGTGTGGTTTAGAAAGCCAGTTCCAAGGTGATGGTTCGAAGGGACAACACTCCTGTATTATGAGTTTACACAGCACCTACCCCAGAGAGCCCTAATCTGTGCTACAGACTCTGGAGTGCTACTTTAGTACAAAAAATAATAGTAATTTGTAAATGAATCAGGGAGATTTTAAAATCAATTTTCTTCAGCAAACAGCAATTATTGAAATGGTTGCAGTTATCGCTGAGGACTGAGCGTATAAAACGCTTCAAGATACAGAATTGGATTCTATAAACATATAATTCTTTTATCAATAATTCTTGTAAGCAGGCTTCTTTCTACACTCTCCCTTTTGCCAAAACTCTCCCCTCTATTGTATACTGAGCTCATTTCCCTCTTGGATAGCTGTGGATTTGTTCGTATACAAATTAATTTTATTATTGACTAGAACGAACATTTGGAGGATAAGAATGCCATTGCTATTCATACCTAAAGGTAATCAATACAGGTACAGAGGAATAAATATTTTCTAACTGAGTCAGCATCCTCTCTAGCCTTATTTCCTTTCTCTAAAACCCCCAGGACTGTATCCTGGCTGCTGTACGTGTGAGCAAAGCAGTGAGAGGCAATAGCATTTACATCTTGTTACCGAAGAAGGATCACGAGGGAGAGAAACTTCTCTCCTGGTCTTGCCTCTGACCGTGCTCCAGCTCAGCAGTTACTCACTCATAACCTATGCCTACCCTTTGATTGCAGTGGCAATAATTACTTGTCTGTCATCCATTTGTTACCCCCAAAACAGTGAAGAAATAAATCCCTACCTGAAGTGGCCTGATGTCTGCTTGGGAATGGCAGCCAGCAGTCTGCGGCCACAGCGTTTAAGAGAGAGGATGTGAGGGGATATTACGATGATGTGGTGTGGTTTACATCAGCCTGGGACCTGTCTGCAAAGTGAGTATTATTAGCACATAAAAAGCAAAGGAAAGGGGAAAGAATAGCAGAAAGTGGTGCAGTTTGCCCTGTTCCTGGCCTATTCCACTGGCCAGCTCCAGCTACTCCCGACCGATCATTGGTGCCGTTTGCAGCGTTTCAGGCTTTTCTCGCTCAAAGGCACCCAGGAGATTTACACTCGCTTGTAGCCAGATTCTGCCTTAATTTACGCCTGAAATCAGTCGGGGGCTGACAGCGTCAGAGCTAAATTTTGCTTTGCTTCAACCGGCTGGTCCTTTCACGGAGCCAGAGGGAGGAGGCCACCGGGTGCCCCGCCAGCAGCACCCTCCACAACGCCGGAGCGATTCTGGGAGGCCTGTGTGGGCCTTGTCCCCTCGGCTCTGTCGGGCGAGCGGGCCCCGCGCTGAGCGAGGGCCGATGCTAGGGGCGGCGGAAGGTGGCGGTGGCCGCGGCCGTCCAGCTGCTCCAGCAAGCCCGGCTTCCCTTCACAGACAGGCTTCCTTCACCGCATTTCCCTCAGCTCACAACCCGGCCGAGGCCGCCGCGCCTGCCGCCCTTCCCCGCCGGCTCGGCGCGGGCCCGCTGCAGCGCGGCGGCGGGACGGCAGGTGGCGGCCGCGCCTCAGGCAGCGGGGCGGGGAGGCCGCCTCCGCGGCGGGGCGGGCCGGCGGGCCGCGGCTGTGTTCCCGCGGGTTATCTCCGGCTCTGCCGCTACGCGCAGCCCCCGGCATCTGGCGCTGGGAGAGCGCGGCTCGGTGGCGCTGCCGGCCCGCAGGACCCGCGCCGGAGCCTGCGCCCCGCCGCCCTTCCCCGCCCGACCTTTCATCGCGGCGGGGGGCTCGGCTGGGAGGCAGCGCGGTTTTCCTTAGGGCTGTCAGCAGAAGAGGTGTATAGCGCAAGGCTGGTGTTTGGGGGGGGGGGGGTTTGTTTATTTTTTCCTTATTTTCCCTCTTGTCTTCCCTTTATTTCTCTTTTCCTCCTCCCTCTCCTACATATCTAGGGCAACACCTGCTGCTCGGGTTTATATTTAATTTGGGATGAGCGAGGAACAAAGTGCTGCGAGGAGCAAGATACAGTGATGCTGGCTTCCGGTGAAAGCTGCGTTTCTTGGGTTGCCGGTGCTGGCTGCCCGGTGGGGGCTGCACCCTGGGGCTCTGTGGGGCAGCCGCCGCACCCAAGGGTGCCCGCTGGTCCCCTTACGGTGCTCCCGGCCGCCGCGTTGGCCCCTGCCACACGCTGCGCTGCCGTGGGCAAGCGGGAGCCAGGGCCCGGGGTGCCTCGCTGAGGGCCGCGGGAGCCAGGGCCCGGGGTGCCTCGCTGAGGGCCTTGGGGCCTCAGGGCTGGCTGGCCCCGGGGTGAGGATGGGGATGGGGACGGGGACGAGGCACGCCAGGGCTTGCACGCTGCTCTGGCCGTGGACCTCCACGACCCAGGATTAGTGGCCTAACTGATGGGCAGCGCCGAGTCAGGCCGCTTGCGTTGGTCAGGGGCGGGTGGGAGATTAACTGCGGGGAGGATGGGGAACTGCCCGTGGAGCACCCAAAAAAAAGACCAAAAATAGGGCTTTAGCAAGACAGCCTTAAAATTCAGCGAAGAAAAAACATAGTGGAAAAGATTCCCCTTTGTGACATAGGGTGCTGGTTATGGGCTGTATCTTGCAATTCTTACACTCAGAGGTGGAAGCTTAGTCACGTGGAAAGTCTCCACTAGCTTCAGTGGCAGCCTCCATAACCAACCCCACAGGGTGTGAGGGAGGCATAGCCCAATTCTGTGTGCCACCATCGAAACTTTAGTATCATCGATATCATCAATTGATTTGGCTGGCTGTATTTGCAGCGCCTGACCTGCCTTCTATTCATGTTACTTATGATTTCTCTCCCAACACAGATGTGCCCAGAACTTTATTAAGCAAAACAAACTGGAGTTGAATATTTAGGCTGAAGTGCAATCTGTAATGCAAAAGGAGAGGCCGTAGTAAGGTGTGATTTCTAATATGTCATAAAGTGCAGAAGAGTTCAGGTCAAGTAATCGATATTTGTGGAACTGCAGAGTAAAATTTCCAACTACTGGATGTTTGATACAGGGATATTTAATCATTAGGCCTTGTATACTTACACTGAGCCTGTATGCGTAGGCGATGTCTTAGAAAGGCACTATGTGCTGGAGACATAAAAGTCATTCTAGAGGTGCGTTAGGTTTTCTGATATCTCTGAATCTGACCTGTTATGGGAATAGGATCCACGCACACATCAGGTAATGAAACTTGCACAATACGATATGGGACAGGAGCTCATTTAAATGGATCTGCCATTTGGTGGCTGCCTGACTACTCACAGCTTCTCCTGTGAGCGCCAGTCCCCTCCTTTCTGAAATGAGGACAGTAAGATATCTGTCCTTTTAAAAACATTATGAAACCTGCTGGTGAGCATTTTCACGTGCTGTTTTCTCTTTGTTTTATAATTCCATTTTTAAATAGAAGTGGGCAGCAACTGAGATTTTGAGCCAAACACTTACGTTAGATATAGGAGGAAAGCCAGTCCTATGTCCACAAGGTCCACCTTTCTTTCTTAAACTACCAATTCCATAACCTTGAATGCTTTTCAGATGCCTCTGTAGACTGAACTGAATAAAATCAAGGGATGAACAAGTAATTTTTTTTCTCAAGCAAATACATATGTCTATATTGTTAAACATGAATGTCTGAAGTTAAGCATCAAAATTCTTATTTGGCATCTGAATATCTATTCTCTGTACTCTCATCTTTTTTTAGGTGGTAGCTTTTTAGCTTTCTGAGGCAGAGGCCAGTCCTTTCTCCATCACAACTTCCAGTTTCTCAGCAGTGTGCGCAGTCCAGGGTGCACGGAAGGTGAAGGAGACCATCTCACCTGCGCTGGGGTTCCTTTGCTGCAGCAGAGCAATTTATTTAAGCACCATCTCTCTTGAGCATTTTGAGGCATTGAGCAAAGGTTCCCCAGCCCCGCAGTTGGCTGCTGTGGTCCTGCTGATGGGGTTCCACAAGACAACATTGAGACACATGCCAGAGAGCAGGGAGAGGGGAGGAAGAAACATGGTCTGTCTCTAGACACATTTAATCTATCCCACCTTCGTTTCCCTGCCACTGGGACGCATAATTTCTGTGTGGGCTGTCTGTCTTAATCTGTGAGGGAGGGAGACAGTGGTAAGCCAGACACCAAGGCAGCAGAGCCATCACTGCTTGTTATTCTTCGAGAAGGATAGGACCTGTGGGAATAGCTATGCCATTGCCACTGAACCAGTGCAGGCCAGGGATGATGCCGTGGCCGCTGCGGTGAGATCTCACCGAAAGCTGCAATTTTACCTTCTCTCCTTTCTCTGCCAGCCTGGGCAACTGCTCAGCTTGCTTATGCCTCCAGTTGGCCCTCTTTATACCCTCAGTGATGACAAGGGACTCCTAAGTGAAAATTATTACAAATAAATGGGTATAAATATCTATTAAGAATTACAGAAAGTAATGCTACTGATAATTAAATTGGCAACCCCATCTGCAGTGCAGCTGACCAGGGTTAGCTTCACTTTACTTCGGCAGCTGTGTCCACACTGTCTTGAGGTGAAATTTAGGTTCCCCTTTGCCTGTCAGGCAGGCGCTGAGCCTGTAAGCATAACTCTTGGAAGCCTCTTTACATGGCTAAGCATGTCTAACATGCTCCGGTGCCACCAGGCACACACGGGGAGCCACACGGCCACAAGCTCTCTGTGGGGGCAGAGGAGCAGCTCACTGTAACTAAAGCCACCCCAGAAGCTGCTCTTTTGGAGAGGTCCAGAGGAAACCAGAGAGGCTGTTTACTCCATGCAAAATAAAGGTTTAAAAGCCCAGGCGTCCTTTCTAATCTGTAGCGAGGGGGGCTCTGATGGTTGTATCATGGATATTGCTCTATTTCAGGAAGTCTGAATGTGGGGCAGTTGTCCCCCCTCCCAGTGGGGGATCACAAACAGGTGCCAGGGTTTTATGACCATCCGGGCCTTCTCAGGTTGCTAAACGGGTGGGGGAATCCCTTCCAGATCCTGCCCAGCTGAGAAGGGGATTCCAGGGGGTTCCTGCTGTGGAAAAGGCTGACAGCCCAGCTCTGCTCTAATTATAGCATCAGAAGGAGGCAATATTAGCGGTACAGATGATGGAGGGTATTTACCGTCCCCCTCCTTTCTCCAGGAAGCACTTTCTGTTCTTTGCACCCAGTTTTAGCAGCTCGGGAGTACTGAAAGCTCAAGAGCTCCTGCTGCTTAAACCAAAAATGAAACAAAGAAAGAGTGAGAGAAGGTTGATTTAGTTTCTTGTATAACAATCTCCACCCTTCAAACTCCGGGATAAGCGTTCGCAGAACGAGAGCCTTCAGTGAAACACACGCTTTGAATTTCAAGCCCAAACTTCTCCCACCATATGCAAAGACTTTGTCATCACACTGATCCTTGTCATCACATCTGCTTGATCAAAGCGTTCCTGAACGGAAAGTGGGGGTTGCGATTGCCAAGCAGGAAAAAAATAGTAGCTGTATGCCTTATCCGAGCCTGTCGTTGCTCTTCTGGCTGCACTCACAATAGGTGCTGCCTTTGCCTGCAGAGCCGGTATTTAACACCTTTGTTTACAAAAGCTCCAGATAACCTCCTCTGCAGGAGGTGCTACAGAAAAGCAAGAGTCTCTCCTAGCTTATTCAAACAGAGCCCCAGGGTTTCTGAAGAATGTACAGGAAGCCCTGGCCAGGAATTAATATTCCCACTACCCCTTACCTATTTGTCAAAACTTAATTTTGTTTAATGGGGTTTATAAATCCGCGCAGTCTTTTCCACATCCCTTCTCCTCCACGCTGTGGTAGTTCGTTCCTGGACTATAAGCGTTTGCACTGGCCAAATGTATCAGTGGATTTAAAAAAATGAAACAGGTACTTTACATGTAATTAATTTAGTGATTTGCTCAGCTGCTGATTCACGTGCGTAACCTCAATTAACATTAATGGGAGTTATGTAGGCATGTCAAGGGCAGAATAGACCCCTAATAATCTAACATGGAATGTTATTACATTACTGCTGTAATTATATCCTGCGCACACATCATTTCTACTTTGCTTCATGAACTGCTCTTCAAATGCGGTGGCTACTCATCTGTTACGCTGTATGCGTTAATGCTGAGGTTACACTGAGCGTTATCCTTCCTTCTTCATTGTTCTGCTGCCTGTCCGCAAGACACGTGTAGCTAAATAAGTAACCAGCCAGTTGGTGTTTTGCAAAGCTACAAGTTTTGTTTTTTGAAGGTGGTACTGGAAGCCAGAAACAATCATAAAAACACCAAACCTCAGCAGAACAGCATGTCATCTCTCTTTCAGCATTTTATTTTTATTTATTTTTAATTGGAATCTGAGCAAGCATGGCTGAGACACCTTTAGCCTCGTGGTCAAAGAAAGTCAGGTGTACATGAATCATACCTCTCAAGGAGGAGTTGAAACAATTCTGCTGTTCCTGAGGTTTTTTGGTCTTTGTTAAATGCTTTCTCTTTCGGGGGGAGAAAGAGGGGGAGTGGTCCTATCCGGGTGCACCAGTTAGGTGTCACTGGAAACTAAAGAAATTGAGAAAAATGAACCTTATCTAACCAGTATAAATAACAATTTTCAGGTGATCTAGCTTAACACAGCTGGTTCAGTCTGTTCTGCCTCTTGTTCTGTCCGGTGAAGTTGTTGTGTATGGACAACCGCTTTCCAGTTTCGGCTGCGGGATATATTCTGCCTCTGTGTTTGTACCACCGCTCTCCGAACTGTCGCATACATTTCAGTATTTTTGTCTCGAGGCTCTCTCCTTGCACCTCTGCAGAAGATAAGGCCTAATACATTTCCGAGTATGTGGGTTACTGTTCAAACCTGCATATTTGCAGCAGTGCAGTGTATCCCTGCAACTAATCGTCAGCTCCCTGTGGCCATCTTGCCGTGACAATCGTGCCCAGTACCTTGGCTATGACACTGCTGTGGAATCAGAGGTACACACAGTACGCCTGCACCTTTACAGGATCACACAGCTACGCCAAGCAGCTCAGATTAGCTTGGCAATTAAGGGACAGTGAAAAGCAGCGAATCCTTAATGCTGACTGACAACATGGCACTACTGGATGAAAAGGGAAAAAAGAAGCACTTGCAAAAACTTGCACATTGTGAAACAGCCAAAGCCCCCAAGGTAACGCACTTTTTATACGAGATCGCCATCAGGCAGGCAGCCTGTTCTGGGCTGAAGGTACTGGCTGATACCAACACCCACCAGCCTCTTATCGAGGAATTTGGTGTTACTACTTCTGTTTGTATAGGCCCTAATGTTTGTTAAAGTGTTTGCTAAAACAGAGCTCTGTTTCCAAGGTAACAGCTACCTAACTTTATTACTAAAACTGCACTAATTCAAACAGGGATCTGAACAAACAGATTCATGTTAATTTCAAGCTCCATTAAAAACACAAGGAAAAAAAAATCAATGTTCGCCAAATGGAAAAAGAAAAGAAATCAATAGAGAAATTTTATTTTCAGCCTTTTAAGTGGGGTTTTGTAAACAATAGAGGTTAAAAAAGTAAAACTACCTGAGAGCGGTACACAGCATCCTTGTAAGCTGTACTGTAAACAGGAGAACAAAAAGATTCAATGATAAGGTAGGAATAATTATTAGGGCTGTAAAACCTTGAGAAATGGAGGCACAGAAGTGGAATGACCCGTCTCAAGCCATGTGCTTTCAGGTCTCCTAACATCTTGTCCAGTGCGCCCGGGCTGTGACTCAAGAGCGGTGACCAAAAGCCTCAGAGAAGAGCAAAGGTGTGATTGTATCATGTCCTACATTACTCTAAGTAGTGTGGGCGACAGCAGCTGTGCCTCTGTTACTGCCGGGGCTCTAACGTTTGCTAGCAACCAACGTGCAAACACTCCAGGGATGCTGGTTATGTGGTTTGATTCCTAACATATGCCAAAGCCCCCGCTGCCCCCGTTTTCCCTGCCGTCGTTACCCTTGCCGGCAGAAAGGCAGGTACGCTGGCACGTGCTACGGGCACAGCTGCCGTCTGCTGTGTGGGCACAGCCAGCGGCATGCTGGCACGGTGACAGCTGGGGCTATCGTGTGACAAGTGCCACTCAAAGGGGTCTTGGGGATGGGGTCTCGCTTGCGGTCGAGACCGCGGCTAAGCACTTGGGAGATCTGCATCCATCTCCTCCCTGCTCTGAGCCTCCGTGCTGTCCCCTACCTGTAAAATGGGGGTCAGAGGTCTTGGTTTCCTGATGTCATTTTGAGGCTAAATCCATTATTATGGGCAGCTAAGCGGAAGGCAGCAAGGCTTGGAGGACACCGAGTGAGCCGTTTTGAAATCAGGCCTTTGCATGAGGAAACTCAGCCATTGGCTCTTCATGCTTTACCTGACATGTATCTGATACCAGAAGCACCCATTCCTTTCCTTTCAAAGGAAGGCTGCCTCGGCAGGTCCACGAGTTTTGAAGCTGTTAGAAAAAGATTTTCGCAAGGAGTGACAATGACTTTTCCCCTTCGCTGGGCCATATCTTTTCCAGTTTGCCACTGTTAATAAATATTCTCATTTCCAAAATCTGGATGGAGGAGAGAGAGGTATAGAGAGATAGTTTTTCTGAATTCTCCATACTAGTGTGTTCCCTAGACAAAATATTGTTTTGTTGTTTAAAAGATTGAAAATAAGTGACCCTAACCTTGAAGTGCCTTAAGTGCGGGTAGTGAGAGTTCCCGATAGAAGTCAGTTGTTCAAGATCCAAGTTATTTCATTATTTTCAAGGACAGGATGTTTCATTCCTTTCTCTAAAACATTAGCTACTGACCACTGTCAGTCTCCTTGACATGTGACAAGTGAAATTTTAGATAGGTGTAATAGTAGATTTTACCTTCCCAACTAGAAATCAGTGAAGGTAACGTCACATGCTTGCCCCTTGGGCAGAGCTCTACTGTGTGACTAACACATCATCTAACTCAACAGGGCTCTCCAAAAAAAGGAGGTAGGGCACAGAGTATGTAGCCAGTGCTTACGCCCCAAGCGTCTAGTTTTTAGTCTTTACTTTCTTGGTACCTGTAAAGAAAAAATCTGAGAATGAGAAGATGAAAGGCAAAATCTATTGGGCGTACACTGATAAGGTCTATCTTGTAAAGAAACAGTGCAAATGGGACAAAAACAATCTATGGCACAATGCAGTAGTTTATTTGTAGTTATCCTCCTAAGGATAACTAATGATTGGAATGCCTTTCAGAACACAGTAAAAGACATCGCCAAATAAAACCTGAGTGCAGCAGTCCTTTGAAAGAAGGGACTGATGACAACAGAAGTCTCTGGCAACATTTGAGATGATTTTTGTCAGGACAGCTGGTTTCTCCTCTCATTAGCCTTTTGGAGAGGCACCCTCTATTAAAATGGCACATGATACCCCTTTTCCTCCTCTCCTCTCCCCCTTCTCGAGCCACCTCACTAGTTATTACATTGTTTGCCCCGTATTCTAAATGGTATTTACTTTAAGTCTTCTTTGATTCAGTTACTTCACCTTGGCATCCCATCAGCTGGCAAACACAAGTAATGAAGTGAAGGGAACATATTTAAGTTGATATCTTAAATGCACACAAATCCCACGTGCTGTGGCAACAACAAAATGAATAACAAACACACTGCATGAAAATCCTCTTAAGTTCTTTTTTTTTCAATTCCAGCCTTTCATACAACAGGAGGAAAATCTTAAAAATTAATCCCGTAAAATTCCTGAACTAACAGCATTGGCATGAGGCACAGGATGGTCTTCTTATGCTTCTCTGCATATCTCAGACAATCACAGCTGCTGCTAGTAAATTAATGGCTGCAGGGGGGTTGGGAGAGGGAGAACGAGGAGAAAAAAGGGAAGTGGAAAGCCTCGTAGGTGGCCTTGTCTCTGCCAAAACTAAATATTTTCATTGGAGCTTTTTCCATTCAACAATTGGCAGCTTTATCCAGAGGCCTTAAACAGACAGAAGAATTCTTACTGTTGTAAGAGTGACTGCTAATGGGATGCAGCACTATCTGCTAATGTGCATGAATGAATATCTATTTAATAATAGAATTGTTTTCTTCTAAGGTGCCTTTCTTCTTTCTTTTCTTTTAAATTCTTGCCTGCTGGGTCTGCCCGCTTCCCTTTGCCCTAGAAATTAAACCTTGGTACTTTCATTATGCAAGATTTATGCTAGAAACGTGGGCTGGTATTTCATTGTCAGCCAGGGTGTGATTCTGCTGTGACATTTCCAGCTAGATTTTTATGGCAGCTGCAGTTAAACCAACATCAAGCATAAAAACAAACATTTTTTTTCCCTGGCAGAGTTCATTTACATCAGTGAACCAGACTAAAAGGTGCACTACCCAAAGCACTTCTGGCTGGTATTACTTACATCTGCCCTAGAGGGCTTTGCTAGGATGGATATAGCTGGACTGCCAGTAGCTCAAATGGGGTGTGTGTGTCTGTGTCTGTGCGTGTGTGCATGGAGGGTAGTTGAAGTGCAGAGCGAATAGTGAAAGAAAAAAGGATTTCTAATATGCAATCTGTTGTTCTGGTGCTTGGGTAAGAAAACCCCAAAGTGCTGAAGTTTGGGGAAAAATTAGCAGGACATCCTGACACGTTGAAGAGCAGCTGACTCACACTGTCTGTTGGGTTCAGTGGAGGTGGCTGAAGAGGTTGCTGACTTCTGCCTGCCCACCGCACCTCAGCCAGAGCTTCTTGCTGTCAGAAGCAGGCCATGATAGAACAACTGACCTGGTTGTTCCTCAGCTGTGCCAGGTAACGACCTACCATATTAATTTGGTTCAAAGAAATTGTTCCCAACAAAGGCTTTATTTGTAACAGTCCTGTAAAAGAACTGATTTTCATTGTCAAAGCTTCCAGCCTGCTCTGGACTTTTCCAATTGGATTGGAAGGGTGGACAGGGCACGCAGGAAGAGTATTATTAAGCTAAAAAGTGATTTGATAGCCACAGTCAGTACTTTAATCAGCAAGGACAGCTATCCTTGGGGCTGAAGTCCTTAGTGCTAATAATGAATGGCCAATGGCTCTTTTCTTCACCTACCTCCCACCTTAATGAAACAGGGCCCACAAAATCAGTGGTAAAGGGACATAGGAGGAAAGGAGAAAAAAAACATAAGGAGATGCCAGGCAGGTCCTGTGGTGGTGGGAGGGAGGGATCCTGGTGAAGCAGAGGGAGAACAGTGGGAATGGAGGCATGCAGAGCCCCAGCATGCAGGAGACTAGGAAGACCCTGAGCAAGGAGGGAATAGGAACCTGCAATCAGTGGGCTCCCATAATTATGGACCCGTAATCTCAGCCTGTAGAGTAGAGTGGAAGTCCCTCATTTACTTACGCCTTAACCTTCCATTTCCCCCTTCTCAGAAGGGGTCAGAAGTGGTGCTAGCAGTTCAGGACTGTCCAGCTGCAATGCCTTTTCCACTGGAAACTTTTCCTAGTTGCCTGGGAACGTCCTCTGTCTCCCTTTCCCCTCTCTGGCACATAGTCTTTGCATTGTTAAATATCGATGCATTCTCATTCCGCAAGGTTCTCTGCCACTTGAATTTCTTTGGCCTTATATGTTGTTTTCCCTTCAGTGCTTGCTTTCAACCTCTCTGGACCCAGGGGGAGAGAGGGGGTGCGGGGAGCCTGATGTAAATTAACCATCTAGTGTAAATCAGTATAACTCCACTGACTACAAAGAAGTTGCACTGAATTACTGTAGCTGAGAACCTGCTTTGTCGTGTCTCCCTCTTCTGTGTGTTTTATATTGCCTGTTGTGGAAAAAAAAAAAACCAACAACCCAAAACCCAGAAAAACACTCCACCAAAACTCCAGTTCTTTCTGTTTTGCTCTCCTAAGAGGTGCAGCTGTATGCTAATAGTCTACTTCTCTAGTGGGAAATAGAAAGGGCTATAGCATGCTTTGATAAACCAGGAAGCAGACTCTGACGCTAGTGTGCAAGAAGAGAAACATACGGAGCTTTTTTCCCCCTCTTCTCTCCCTTGCATCAATTTCACACTCTTTTAGTTCTCTTGACCTCCATGGAGTCTCTCCTAATTTACAGCGCCATAAACAAAATCGGAACGATGCCCTCTGAAATGTGCAGAATTGTTTTCAGCTTACACCAAAAGAACACGGTGTATTCCAGGGATTTGCAAAGGCATCTCTCTACTTGGTGTGTTTCTTGCATTATACACCTTCTCCCCTGCTCCTGCTGCTCTTACTGGCTTGTTTTATTTGGATGCACAAGACAGATGCAAACACGTGCAATCACATGGCCTGCTGCTTTGGAAGAATCTGGGGGACTCGGTTTCTGCCATGTTTTCTTCTAAACAAACAGCTGGAAGTTGCATGATCATGGCTGGAGCAACAGTCAAGCCCTTGACTATGCCAGTACCCTGAGGGTGGGTTTGGAGTTACCGTTCTGCTGATTTAATTTCATGCCATGGGTGGACTAGAAGCACTTTACTTTGCCCTGTGCCTCCCTGTGCCTCAGTACATGTCCAAGGTGTGCCATTAATCAGCCCGACTATATGGGCTGTTCCATCTTATTGCTTAATTAAGACTCATCAGTAATTTACTTGAGATTAATACCTATTTAGATGGAGCTGAAGTTTCATCTATTTGGGGGATGAGTTATTGAACTGCATTATGTGAAGTAAATCAATAAAATATTACTGGAAATGAGAAAGACTCTCTCTCCCTTGCACTTCAGTCGTTTCACCAAGCTCACGGACAAAACTCACTTAAGGGAGGCATTCACGTTTACAGTCAGCCTCCCATCTTCCAGCTAGATGTGATATCTATTAATATCTGTGATCACTTTGCTCTCATTACCTGAATCGTATTGTAAAGTCGAGACCCCAGGGAGTGCTGCTAAGAATAAGAGGTGCTTTTAATCAGTTATAGGGTAGCGGCCCTGTTATGATGTGACCCAGAGCCCAGTCTTTCCAGGGGTTAACACCCTCAAAACCAACACCCTCAAACTGGTCTCAAGTCTCTACTAAAGGAGTGCTTTGTATCACCATGTGTACACATTATTCATGAGGAACAGCAGAGAGGTCATCAGTAGGTGATGCCCAGAATAAGTAGCATAATTGCAGGGTTTTGTTAAGCTAATGCAACTTGTTTACCAAATGCAAATAGCTTCCACTTAATATCATGTCTTAATTCTGTTCCAGTGCTGAGGAAGACTTTTCCCTGGCCACACCGCCTGCCTGTGGTGACGTCCCTTGAAGGGGGCTCTCTGAGCAGCCCACCTCCCTCACCAGAGGCACCCTGCCAGGAAAGCTCCAGGTAGTTTTGAAAAACAGAGCTAGCCTTTCTGCCTTTTCTTCCATACCTTCTCTTCCTCTCCCAAGCTTGACCTTCTGGGATGGATCTGATGTATGCCCTCTCTCTACAAAGACGCATAGTTTTACCTTGGCAGATGGCTGGTGACTTTCCACTCCCAGTCTTCCTGCTCTTCACCCAGCCCTATCCCAAATGAGAAGTGGAGAGGCTTTGTCCTTTTCTCCATTTCTGTGAAAAAATGTTTACTTCTGATACCATTTGATTAACAACCTGCCACAGAAGAGGGCTTCCAAGAAACTGGAACCTTACTTTCTTTGTAATAATAGTTCCTATCTTTGTAATCATCTTTTCTAACCTGTGACCAGGGTCAGGCTGCAGAGACGTGAGAGAGTCTGACATTCACTGACTCAAGCGGCTGCTGTAGCAAGTGCTAGGAGAGGGGGAAATGCTAATGTTGAGTGAGGGATGGACTTCAGTTCAGAGGTGTTTGCTGAGATGGCAGAGTTCATCTCTACCCTGGAGCTTCTCTTGGTTTGGAAAAAACCCATCCCCTTCTGAAGTTTTGGCAAAAGAAGAGGGCTTTTCTCTTACTTGTGTGTAACTCAGAAGAGTCTTTTGCCTAGACCCTAGAGCAAGGACAGCCTTCACCTCTTACCAGCTTCTCACCCTGTCCCTCTTTGTCTTCATTGCTTCTTTTAGCTTCACTGCTGTCGTCACTGAAAAGCCTTCTGAACGCTTGTACCGTAGGGAAGAGTTC
Source organism: Mycteria americana (assembly GCF_035582795.1). NCBI lineage: Eukaryota > Metazoa > Chordata > Aves > Ciconiiformes > Ciconiidae > Mycteria > Mycteria americana. The sequence continues at coordinate 50,330,504 of NC_134366.1, forward strand.
ACACCGCTAAGAAATGAGATGCTCTCTCGGCAGCAGGTGCTCTTTAAAGCAGGGGTTAATGTGCTCTTCTGGCCTCAGATGAACCCAGTTTCAGAGCACCCCCATGCCCCAGCTGTCCTTTTCCACCCTGCTAAACATTATCCCTGCTTCGTATCTGCCAGCATAACTGCAGGTTGGAGGTGCTCCCTAACCCAATTCTGTCACAGTAATCTGGGTCAGCCTCAACACTTCCAGTACTACATTTATTTTTGTAGCTCTCATCACTTCAACAGTTGGGTTAGAGAGCCCTTTCATGTGCAATTATGCTGACAAAATTGAGGGGGAAGTGAGCTCCGGAGGGGGCCGAGCGGAGCAGCACAGGGGTGCCAGTGGCCAGGACAGCAGACTGACCATTCCCTAAGGCACACAATAAACAAACCTGGGGAAGGACAGCCCACATCAGTTTTTTGGTATCTTGAGACTTTTGTCCTCTCCTGGTAACGAGAGTAGGTGGGAAGTTTACAGATTTAGAATTTTATTCCCAAGTTCATGATGTGCTTGCATGTTAACCAAGGATAGGTTCCTTAGCTAAACTCTTTCCACCTTGGCATGGCCTTTCTTCTTCTTCTCTAGCTGAAGTTACTGATTTGGGACTCAGCCTTGCAGTGAGCCTTTTAGGTTGCAGGTATCAAGCTACAAACGATTTTCTGAAGAAAGGGACCTTACGGCTTCTCAGGTATGCCTTCAACTTGGCTAAAAACATGCATGGGCATCAAAACAGCGCAAAAGCTGATACGCTCAACCTCCATGGAAACAGCACAGTAACAGATGGATTTGCTGAGGAATGTAATCATTGGCAAAAGCTAGGATTTTTTATTTAATATCAAACAGGAGAAAGCTACAAAGTTTGGAGCTGAACTTCTGTGAAGTTTAGTAGAGGAGCAGGGGGGAACTGCTCTTACCACAGGTTTTGGTCCATCTCCTCTTTTGATATTTAACTGTTGGCAAAAGGCACCAGTGAAAGAAAGAAAAGAAATCATCTGGACACTTTGTTTTATTATTAGCTAAGTTTGATATTTTGCTAGCTGCTCTTCTTCTAACCCTTCCTGCCTCTATTTCCATCCTTCATTTCACTGAGATTATTCTATATGCTACAGCTGTTTCTCTACAAAAAAGCCAACTACAAAATCTTTAGACATTTGCCCCTGGAAAAGAAGTACGCTGTAAATAATATACAGGAGTAAGAGCCTCATGAGGATCTGAGTCCAAGCAGATGTCACTAGCTTGGAACGGAATATAATACCCCTAATACCTCTGAAAACAAAGCAGCCCTGCCAGTCCCAGCCCCTGTCACCTCTTCAATAATGTCTGATCATTGGAGCAGGCTTGGCAATTCAAGGAAAGCTGTCCTTCGCCCCATGAGAAACTGGCATACAGGAGAGCATACGCTGCCAACTCAGTGTCGAACTGCTATGACACCGGAGTCGCTAACCATTTTACACACAGTCGGAAGCAGCTTTTACACGACTTCCACCTCCTCAGGCTTTTTGACCTCTCTCTTCAGCCTCTCCCTTTATTAAAGATAATGAAAATGTCAAGACTGTTCTTAGACCCACTCGCCTGGGCATGTTCACCTCCTGAGTGAAAATGGGTTTGTGGCTGTGGGTGCAATATACGTTTATTGAACTATCTCCATAGATACCAGTGGTTGCTTTTTCAATTCAGCCTTAACTAACTCCACGTAGTGGTGGAAATGAAGCAGCCAGTGTAAATAAATAGATGTTTTGTGCCTGCGGTTTAGATCACTTAAGGTGTCTTTTCCAGCTGAGGTAGAGAGTTAGGAACTGACTGCGGCAGAAAGTCTTACCAGCTGCTTGCACCACAGTACATGGCCAACTCCAGAGTAAGGATATCCACAGAGGACAGTGCCCAAGTAGCTACGTGAGTTTGGATTCACACTTCGGTTTATAGCAGTGTAATTTTGCTATAGAGCCAAGATTTTAAATATTAAAGTGAATTTATTCCCAGATTTATATCTGTATTTAATATGCACGCATGCACGTATTTGTACCCTATGAGGTGATCATATACCCTTGTGGTCAGCTGCCAAAGCAGGTGCTAAATTGTACTTAATCTAACTTTCACCTTTGATCACCTCAGTCTTTGGCCTTGGTTGCTTAAGAAGACTTTTCCTTGAGAACAATGTCTTGGTTGCGAATTCCCTTGGGATTACGTAGCTGGAAGTCTCAACTCCAATTAGAACAAATTTATCTATTTGTAAATAAGAACGTATATCTGAGATTTATCTCTCAGCCAATTTACTTTAAGCTTCTCCACATTGACCAACAGCAAAAATTTCCTTTTCAAACAAAAAATCCTGCTGCCACTCCAAAATCAACCAACCAATCAATCAATTAGTCTGCCAGCTGGTTTTGCTATATGTACGATATTCAGTCCCTCAAACAGTGGCAGTTGTAAGAAACAAATATCAATATATATCATTATGAGTGCTTGAAAGGAAGGCTTTCTGCTACCGGATGGCTGAGAAATCCTGCTTTCCAGAGGAATACAGCAAGTGTTTCCAACCGTGGCAGATTGGAAATACAAGATTTTAAAATTATGACACTGATTGACAAGACTGCTGTTTTAGGGAGTTGCTTAGACATTTTAAAATGCACCATTTATATTTATTTTCCCTCCTAGGTCTCTGGTAAGGCAAATTAGCAGTATAGGTAGAGGGATTAAGAAAGCAGACATTAATAAAGTCTCAGAGTTAGGGTTTGTGTCTGTAAATCCTTTGGCATAAACAAGAGGCAGTGGTGTGGCACAGTAAAAATCCAAGTGTCAGTCATGCCAGGGTGACTAATATAACTCACTTGTGGCCTCATTAATCATGAGTGGAGCAGGCATCCCAAATTCATGTCAATAACAGCTTTATGCCACCCCAGCAAATAAGGAATCCTCTATAGATATCCTCAGGTAGAGTGAGAAACCCTGGTCCTTCGCTGGTGTAAACCACCTGAGCTCTGCCAAAGACTGACGAGCGATGCCCATTTTTCTTAGCTGAGCATCTGACCCACATTTGCTATTCATTATTACCATGTTATTTTTTGGGAGTCAGCAGAGTTCTTCTTGCGGCTCTGAACAAAGTGTGTGCCTTCTAATCTCACTAGGCTGGGGATGTCTCCAAATACTCTTTGGGAACTTTATAAAAAATGCAGCCTCTGCCCCAGTGATAGAAAATAAATTGAAGATTTTTTTTCCCCCAGGGTGAAACTGATACCATCTTTGGACACTGGTGATCCCTGAACAAGGGGCTCACACAAGTAATCCTAAGAAGCATGTTTGGTTAGATTGTGAAAGGGTGGTAATTAAAAAAGAAAATTAGGTAAATAGACTTCCAGGCTTCTTTAAAAGGTCTTTGCTTCCCCTTCTTCCAAGCTGTGTGTGTGTAACATTTTGCCACCCCCTGCCTGTCTCCACACCTCTATACCAGTATTCATTTGGGATGAGGAAGAAGCATTGCTGTCAAACTGCTCACTCCAACTTCATTTCCCAGCACGTGGAGTTTTCCTTCCTGGGAGTGACATCAAGACTGCTGCTGATGTAATGGTGTACTTCGCCATAACATCAGCCGCTAGCCAGTTGAAAGCAGCATAAGAGTGGCTGTGCAGTCTGCCGAGGAGAGGACTGATCTGGTTGAAAAGCCATCGCTGTTTTTTTGGTAGAAGTAGCGTCCAGGTGGATTAGCTCCTCGCTCCAGGTGACCTCGCTGCCGCGTGCGCTAGCAGAAGGGAGGCAACGCAGACACTGGGCTAAGGGCAGGACCCTCCACCTCTTTTGGTGGCTGTCTGCATGTAGGTCAGCTTAGTCTAAGAGCCAAAACACACCGTGAGGAGAAAGCGGTCACAAAGATTCGACAAAATTTGGTCAGTGCTTTGACTGAAGGCTGAAGAACCTGACAGCACGGTGCTTCTTAGACCTCTGAAGGTCCTGCTGGCATGGCAACGGGTTGGACCATCCTGATATTTGGATAAAAAAAACCCCAACCCACAAGCAAAGGAAAGGCTGTTTCATGTCTCATTATCCCGCAGCAAAAATGGGCAAGAAAATCCATCTCTCTTGCGTCTCCGTCTCCTGTAGGTATATCTCTATATATTTGCTTCAAAATTCAAATTTTCATCAAAAAGCTTATCATAGGGTGGTGCTGGTCAGGAGTCCTCCTGCCTGCTGCCCAAGACCGCCATGTTGTGCTTGAAGAGCAGTCTGCCTTTCCAACTCATCTGTGCTCGGTCCGCTCCCTGGCCCCAGAGAGCGAGCCGCAGTTCAGGTCTGCTGGGCTGGAGCCGGAGGGGATGCCTGCGGGGTTGCGTCAGCCTCCCGGGGCTGCGTCCACCGCGCCTGCTGCAGCAGCAGCAGCAGCAGCGGCAGCGTTGCATCTGGATGAAACATGAGTTGCGGATTTCGTGGGGCGTTCTTGGGCCCAAGATAAAATGGCACGGCTGAAGTTTCCTTTCAACGCAAGCCGCCGTGCAGGGTGACGAAAGTGCAGCCGACGGGCCACATGCGGCTCCCGAGCACGTCTGGTGCCGCTCCACGCAGTGCTCGGTGAAAACCCCCGGTGAGGCTGAAGCGCGGCAGCCAGACGTGCCCTCGCCTCCTCCCCTCCGCTCCGCGCTGCACCACGGGGCACGAGGGAGGGCCGAAAGCAGCAGAAGAGACAGCGCCAAGCACCCCGATTCTCCTCCCTGCTGGAAAAAAGGAGCTTCCTAAGGGTAGCAAACCGGTTTTGCAATGTTTCTCCCAAATCCCAGCACATTTACGGTGCTCTCAGGGTGGTTGAGTATCTGGTTGATGATATTTGAATGCCTGTGGTCGGAAAGGTCAGCTGTTTTCAGCTGAAGTTGATAGGCTGATCATATGGATGAGTGGAGACTAAGCAAAGAAAGACCTGGACCAAAAGAGTTTCCTAGGTGTTTAGTGAGGAGGTGAAAGTCGTTCCCTCTCCCTAGGGCAAAGGAGCTCATGGATAACCAGTGGTGGGTGCGTGGCAGCGTGTAAGCCCAGTTTGGGCAGGCTGGCACGCTGCAATGTGGAAGAGGATCAGCCCGCAGGTTGCATCCCAGGATATGCAAGCGGCCAGCGAGGTGCCTGGTGGAGCAGTCACCCATGCACCTACATGATGTGAAAGAGGTACCACTTTGCTTTGTGCGTGCGCGCCTCCACCTGAAAGTAGAAGCCAAGATTAAAAAAAAAATAGGAAGAATAAAAGGAAAACAGAAAGTGTTATGAGGTTTCTGGTTAGCGTGGCCCTGTGCTGAATTTAAAACCATGGTGAAATATTCATTATTTAGGGGCAGTAATAGTTATATCATGCATTAACAGGGAGGAGAGGAAAAAAGGTAGTCTTGGACACTGTCGAAAACAGACTGACGTCCTTACTGGTGGTGTCTGTGGGTCCTGCATCCCTCGGGTGCTATTGGTTCACAGAAACTGCAATGATTCCCATAGAGCTGTATTGAGTCCTTTGGAGCCAGGCCAATTCATACCAAGTGTTTCGTACCACTCACGTAACTTGCAGATCTAAGTCTTCATTTATAATGGGCTCACCTCGTGAAAGGCAGCATATCAATGGTGGTGGTTGTTCTTTCGGCTCTGATGAAGAAGACTGCTTTGCTACCGGGGAAATTCATGAGAAGTTGTTCACGCTCGCTTGCATACCCTGGGCTGACCCAGGGCAGACCCGCTTCACATCTCTGAAGCTACAGCAGATGCTCCTTGCTCTGGAGTTCATTCACGCTTTGCAAAAAGGCCACGTCCAGGCTTCTGATAATAGGGTTTTGGTGCAATTATCGCAATTCCAGAGTATAACTCCATCTTGGTGGTTGATGTGGTTCTTCCCCATGCCTCGTAGGTGGGGAGAGACGGGGAGAAAGAGGAGAAATACACGACAGGCTCCTCTATTTCGGGCTGTACCATGAATTAACATTGAGGCGGGTTCCTAGTGATGGACCCCCAGCCGTCGGGGGCTGAGCTAAATGACTGCCCCTCCGCTCTGCCATCAGCTCTCTGCTCCGACAGTGGGCCGAACGTCCTCGATTAAGGTCAGTGTGTGGTCACAAGCACTCCCAAGGTTGAGCACTGACACGGTGGTAATTGGCAGGTCTCATCAGGCTGGTCAAAAGGGAGTTCTCCTTCGCAGCAGCTATCGCTCGGGGGAGGGGAGGGAGGGGGAAAAAAAACCCCAAACCTGGAGGCAGGGAATTAGAATAAGTGCTGATGAGTTGGCAGATGCTGCCGGATCAATGGCCGTATCGTGGCAGGGAAAGCAGCGACAGCTCTCTCGGAGCCGTCAGTCACTGTTGTTTTGGGTAAATGCCAGCAAACGGAGCGAGAGGAGAGATGCGGGGAGGGAGGCACCAGCCTGCTGGGCCACTTTTAATTACTTCAGGTCACATCAGACAGAGAACTGCCCACCGTGACAGATCAGTCCCGCTCAGAGGGCTTGCACGCAACCCGGGGTAGCAATCAGGACTTATGTTCATGCAGCCCCTTTTATCCAGAAAAAAAAAAAAACCAACACAACTCAAAGCACCGCCACAGCCAAGCGACAGGCAGAAGCATATTGTGCGCATCTACGCGTCCCCGTGCCGCGCGGGGCTCCCCTGGGCTGGAGCGGTGAGGGGCATCTGTCTAACAGCGCACGCAGCGGCACTACACAACTTTCTGGGCAAGAGGGAGGGTAGGGGAGGCTCGGCGGTGCGATGGCTTCCCTGGACGGCAGCCAGAGCATTAGCACATCTGAGGTAGGGCTCATGTGTCTCCACATGGCTTGAGTTGTTTACCGCAGCCTCCGGAATGGGATCTTGCCATTGCCTCGCTACTTTTCTCCTTAGCTATCGCCCTCTTCGAAGTCTTCAGTGGGGCTTGTGGCAGCGAGACCCTCTCCTACAAGTGCTCTGCAAAGCCTAATTTATGTGGGTTTTTTGCACCAGCAGCAAGGTGTTGTCACGGGAATGGTCACAGCTTTTCTGTACTTCGTTGCCACCACAAATTCCTTAGAAGTTCTCTAAAAAATAAAGGAAAGAAGTATCGCCACCGTATAAATGTTTTTATGGCTGAATTAATCACTGCCATATATGAAGCTCATATATGAGCCTTGCTTTCTTCACACACAGCAATCTCCTGTTGACTCACTGCATTTGCATTTGGGTTGCAAGGTCAGGTAGTTAATTATGCAAACTCACCTGGTCCTCCTGAGCTCAGCACAAATTCAAATGGACATGCCCTGATGAAAATATGTCCTGCATTGCCCTGCTATAGATTTCAAAATACTAGTTTCCCTGGTGGAAACAGCATTTGGTGTTTCTAGAAGACTCTGATGGTGCGTGGCTCCTCTTACTTTCTTCTCAGCGATGATCCCGGTGCAAGGGCTTCTGTCCCTGCCCCTGTGCTTCTCCTTCAGCAGAGCTGATCTGATAGCTTGGGGCGCTGGGCTTTTGACTGTATCAATGAGCTGATCCAGGTTTAAATAATAAATCAGGCAGGGTTGGTTTTACAGTGCAAACAATTTTACCCAGAGATGATGCAGGGATGCAAAAAAGCAGAGAGAAGAGGAGTAAAAATGATTTAAACTGAAATTTGTTAAATTGCAGTGGGAGTCAAAATTACACTGCTCATCAGCCAAGCCAATGCAGCCTAGGAGAATTAGGCGTTGTTTCTGTTTCAAATCAAATGCGTGTATAGTCCAGGGGTGCCAGTTTAGCTTATATAAAGGAGAAGCCTTCATTATAAATCTGAGAGGCCACTTTAATGAGCTGGTTTAATCTGACGTAGTTCGACTGATTGTGGTGAATTTGGCACAGCCACTGCCGCGCTGCCTGGGGGACCAGATCTGGCAGCGTGCTGTACCCCTCCGCAGCACCCGCGTGCCCCTGGATGCCGGCGTCTTGTGTGGGTGCACACCTCGCAGTTGCTGGAAGGATGCCTGGATGGGGGGCATTCCGACTTGCCCCATTTGACTTGGTGGTTTTCTCTGCTCTCTCCTTTCTCCACATTTTCTCCAGCTGGCTGGCTCCAGCTAACAGCTTTGGATAGAGGGGTTTCCAGAGTGGGCAGCTTATTCCTGAAACATAGCAGCTCTAAACTACTACCAACAAGATATTCTTTCACCTGAGTTGTGGGTTTTTCCTTCTATGGTGTTGGTAACAGTGTCTTCTTGTGCTATTCCATCATTTAGGGGGACAGCCTTTCTGCTATAAACACACTGCTTTCCCCTTCCCCCAAACACCTTTTAACTCCAGCAAGGTTAAAGCACAGCATTCATATTCTTAGTCTGTCAGGCTGGTACAAACAAAAAGAAGAAATTTTAGTGCCACCCTAGACTTTCTGGGTAACTTCAGGAAGGTTATTGTAACGGTAGGGCTGATCAAATACTAAATAATACTTTCTACTAAAGGTTGTTTTCAAATATTCATTGCTATTCCAAATGATGATGCTACTCAACAACAACTCATACTTCATTTACTTATTTGTTTGCTATTTGAACATCTACCTAAAGGGACTTTTCTTGCAGAAATATTAGGGGAATGGCTGTTCTTTGTACTGGTGCCCCTCTTCACCTGCAAGCAAACGTATTTGAGGAGAGGCAAGAAACACGTGTTCCTCATTGTTTGCCAACTGCTCTTCTTCCTCTGTTATTGCTATTACTGCTATTGCTATGGAGTCAGAAGGTTTCAGGTAGGGTACAATCACTGCGTGTGTGACCTGGGTCAGAGCTGTCCTGACCTGCTGAGTTAGGTGATGCTCTGGATCGGGATCTATAAGGCATTATACAACCATACGGGAAAAAGGGTCCGCTGTGAAGATCTCCCAGGTGAGAACGCACCTGCTTTTACAGGTTCCAGCATCAGGCTAGAGAAGAGACTGAATATCATTTGGTGGGAAGAAAACTCAGTAGGGGAAGAAGAGCGTGCGCAAGCAATCACAGATACAGAGGTTAAAATCAAATTGATAAGTCACAATCAGGAAAAAATCCCTTATAAATCAGCAATTAGTGTAAGCAGCGCTGAAGGTAAAAGAGGCTTGGAGGAGGAGGGGAGATGGTATATTGAGGAAGAAGGTTGGTGGGTGGGAGAACACTCAGAAGGTGACTGGAGACTTTCCAGTGGGATACAAATATTTTTCACTTGTGGGCTGAAGATTTACATAGGTACTGGAATCTGCAGGGTGGTCATTGCTTGTTGTCCCAGTTTCTGGTGATAAATTTATGCCACCAAAAAACGGGCATTTCCAGTCTCTGTGCTCTGGGCTGCCAGAGCAGTAATATTTTTTTCCAGGAGTGCTAAATTTTTTCCAAAACTATTTAAAACAAACAAGCAAACAATTTCTTTTTGCTAAGCACTTACTGTATTACACAGGCCCAGCGGCAACTTTTTAATGACAAATATTTCCTAAGGTTTCTGTTCATGCTTGGACACAGCGATTGCATACAGAAGCTGCATTATGCATACATTGGACCAAGCATAACAGCACCTGCTGCTGCTCCTGCTGCTACTAAAGAGAGAGCAACTAATCTCTTTAATTATTGGAGAAGAATTAAGGCTTTGATTTGTCTTATTGCAGAAACATAGGTATTTCCCCCCTGCAGGTTGGGGAGGAGATGCTCTTTGCCTTCCTGTTCTGCTGCAAGAGGGGCTTAAACCGTTGGGTGGGTGCCCCCCCCCCGGCAGCACCTGAAGGAAGAGTGGGGTTGTACGGACACCCACCCCACCGTTATCTCTACGGGAGTTGGCACGCGTGGGGTTTACCCCACACCGGCAGCGCTACGTGCAAGGCAGAGGGGCCAGTTTGCTCCCTGGAGCTGTGGTAGAAGCGATTCCCTCGGCTCCCGTGGGCAGGCTGAGGGCAGGGTTAGGCTTTCTCTGGGAGCAAGGCGAATGCAAATGGCAGCGGGATTGTCTGGGCGCTGCTGGAGCCCGCTCGTATGCAGGCGTGCTGCACGTTCGGGGCGCGCTGGGGAAGCACAGGGCCGCCGGCGCATCGGCTGTCTCCCGCGAAGAGATGGGCTTGTCAGCAAGCCAGCACATCTGCTTCTTTCGCCTGGGAGGAAGAGGTGGTGAATCGGGAGTAGAAAATAATCATGGGGTAATTGTCTTCTTGATGAGGATTTTGTAGTACGTTATTAGGAGGACCTTGCTGGCCACATGCTGCAAAGGGCAAAGGGAGTCGGAGGAGCTCTTGCAGGACAAGGGAGCCAGTAGCCAGTCCCCCCCAGCTAAAGCTGGACCAGGCTGGGCCATAGTGGTCTCCTCTCAAACACTACCAACGTTTGGTGAGCTTCCTTTTCTAAACTCCCCTCCCAGTCCCCTTTTTATCCCCCTTCCAGACCCTTGCCTCCTTGTCAGTGTTAAAGCAAGAGGAGTGCAGCCATGGAAAAGAGCAAAAAAGATCCTTTCCATCCTTTCAGCTCCCCGCTGCCCTCCCCTCCCTCCCTCCCTCCCTCCCCACAAAGGAGCCATAAGTATTCCTCTGTACCACAAAAAGGACCTGCCAAAGGGTCTAGGACAGAAAGGGTTAAACTCAGACGAGCACTAGCTCCAACACAGTTAATCCATATAAAGCTCATGGATTTCTCTGCAGTGATCTTTGTGGTTGTCATTTGCATTTTTTTCCTTTTGTGAAATCTTTTCTTCTTTCCTTTTACACTCGTATGCATGCAGAAATTAGCATATTGTACCGAGAGTGGGAGATGTAAGAAGCCGACCCCCTGCTGTTCAGCGGATTGTGCAATCTGCAGGCGGCATCAATTTTTCAGCAGTTTTCTCATTTCTCATTACAGTCAGGGCACTGCACAGCTCCCGATTCAACACAATCCCTAGTGGTCCTACAGACAAGCATATGGGCTGTCGAATATCCGTACTGCTACTTTCGTAGCATTAATATCCTTGTTTATGCTTCCACCGTAATTAATCCTGGTATTAATATAGTTTGGGTTTAGCTTTACTAATTATGTATGGGCTAGCAGGATAATTATGTCAGCAGACTCTGGCGCTGATACTTGACAGCAGTTTGCTAACCTTAGGAGCGGCACATAAACACTTTGGCCAATCCTGCCTTGGAAACAAGCAAGGCGCAGAGACGAGGAGGAGGGTGGATATGGCGAATCGATGTCTGATAACTATAAATAGTGTTTTTAAAATAAGGAAATTTCACAAGCACAATAAAGTTGTCCTCGGGTATCAAACTCCGTGGTTGTCATAGTGATGTGTGCATTATTAAGAGGGTGTTGTTCGCTCTGGCATCTAATCTTATAATGAGGACGGCTCATTATCGGCCCGATGAGAGTCCCTTTCCCCACTGACCGCCGCACAGCTTGGCAGGTGCTCGGGGCTGAGGGGAACTTTTCCCCGTGCTCCGTCCCTGCCCTCCATCCCACCCCACCCCAAATAACCTCGGCAAATAACCTCGGTGCAGCGTAGCCGCGCAGGGCTAATGGACGGCCAGCGCTGGGCAAGCCCCTTCCCGATTTTCCTCTGGTTTTGAGCACGCCTGTGACTTTAATGGGTACAAAAAATTACGCTCTGGCCACTTTAGTCTCTTTGGCTGTCCCCGGCCCTCATGTTCATTAACATTGCAGATCGGGGAGTTTAAAACGAGCCGTTGGTTTGCTTTTATTTCTGCACCTGTTTCTGCTGCCTGACTGTTCCCAGCAAATATCCTTCGTGGGGTCAGTGATGCCCCTTCGCGCCAGGCACATGGCTTAATGGAACTTCCTTTGCTTATCATTAGCCACTTTGCATTTTTATAGAGCGCTATTAACCGGGATGCAGGCTCGCTTTTAATTCCCTTCTGTGGCTTGTACACAGCGGTCGCATCCCTCCCCCGCTCCCCAAACAATCCAATTATCACAGTTTGTCACACAGGTGCGGGTGACCCACCCGCCACCTGCTCCGCTGGCGGGCCCGATCCTTCGGGATGGCAGCCAGGCATGGGAGTTCGAGTTTTGCCTCAGCAGGACCCTTTAAACGGCTTTAAAAAACATATATCTGCTTTTGTCGGCAAAACCAAAACCAGAACCCGAAATCAGCTGTGAAATTGCATTGTTTGAAGGTCTGGGATTTGAAAATGGCTTAAAAGAATTTCGTTCTTTCCTCTCCCCCTCTTTTTTTTTTTAATTTTTTTTTTTTTTTCAGAGATAGATTTATGTCTAGACAGGCAACCTGTGTATTGTTCCAGCCGAGTTAGGATTAAAATGACCCTGGCGACGTAAGGATCTGATCAGCTGGAAAGTCTGAAAAGTGGAAGTTAATGGGAGTGCTGCTGTCAGCCTCCTATACAGGTATGCGTGTAAGCGTGAGGTCAGAATTAAGGATGTGATTAAATGTCATCATCTTCAATTGGATTTATCATGTGCTGATGCATTTTCCTGAAACGTCTTCCAAATCTTACCCCAAGACATGAGTGGAAATATTCCCCATGTCTTCAATTAATTTTGGAGCAGCCCATTTGATCTGTGCCATTAAACCCCCCAGTCTGGAATTCCCTGGGCTCAGCCCTCCCTGCACGATTTCAGCCCCTTCCCAGCAGCTTCTGGCTCTTGGCTGACGGCAGCCCCGGGGCACCTGGCTCCTGCTCGCCAGTGGCAGGGCCACCATCGTAGAGCATGGTACCATAGGTCTTGCTCCTGGACCTATTTTTTTAAGTTAAAGGGTCACTTGCTAAAACACAGAACCAGTCCTAACACCAGGAACTTCCTCCCAGGTCTCCTTCGTCCCAGGCAGAGACTGCAATTAGAGACGACAGAGCTGTGCGCTCTCTTTGGCTCCAAACCCTGAAGTTTTCTTTGCCCAGCAGCAGGGTTTCAGGAAGGGTAGAGCCCAGTCTGAGTGGCGAGCGTGTGGCCTCACGTCTGGCATGGCACTGGGCTCATGAATCCTAAGAGATGCTGAATCCACGGCTTGGGCGATCCACTGACAGGTTGCCAAGAGTGAGCTGTGATTTGCCCAAAGAAGAGGTAGTCCCTCTGAGTTCTCCACTAAGCGTTAACGAGTAATCTCTTCTTATAGAGACTTCTCTATGTTTACAATATGCACCAGGGTTTCTCCACAGCTTCCTTCTGGTTTTATTTTCTTTTTCCTTTTGGCCATTGTATTTCAACTGAAAGTAGTGGGGTCCCTCCAGTAGGGGTTTCATGCTGTATGTTCTCTTTGTCACGCAAAAATCAAAGGGAATTTTGCACGTGACTAAAACAAGAGGCTGGAAGAGGCCCTCAAGGTACAGCTAGAAGGTTCTGGATTCCTCCACCAGTCCACAGGAGAAATCCTCCTGCCCTGAAGCAGTCATCTCCAAGGAAAATCGATGTGTTTGTGTTTTTAGACCCTGGAGGGAATTTGGATAGACCGTGGAACTGTACAAACCTTTTGCCTTTCCACCAAATCCCAAATTTCCAAATCTTGAGATCCAGATCATCTGAAAGTTATGTGGTGTTTTAATGCTGGACATTCCTCTCAGTTCTGTATCATTTGAAGGCTGAGATTTGGTAACAAGGAGCAAAATAAGAGAAATGTTTTAAATATGTGTGACTAGTAAATGGACTGACATTTTGTCTTGTATTTCAAAAGGCTTTTTCTACTGGGAAATTAGTCTCTACTCATAGCGTTGTGATAATCCGCTTATAGTCCAGTTCATCAATATCTTAAGTACCGACATGCTTTTCCTCTACAACAAAGTAACTTTGTCATTTACATGCTGGTTGTCAACCATCTCAAGTAAATTGCCTAGCAGAATATGGGTGAGTTTTAGCCAGCTGTGTATACTTTAATAGCATAGACTAAATAGTGCTATCAGTACTTATATTTTCCAGTTACCAGGAGCTTGTTAGACTCCTCAGAATACAACTACATTGCTCTCTGCCCTCAGGACCTTGCGAGCTGACACCAGATGCTGTAGGGAAAGGGAAGGGCACGGAGGAACATGGGCATCAGCATGAGAACGTGGCTGCTCGGCAAAGGTCCATTGGCAGAATGGAGAGGTAAGAGACGGACAGGATAAGTAACAAGCATCTTTTGTTTGGCTCATTCTTGATCAGCTACATCAGTCCATAAACTTGGTCCTTTTGGATTCCCTGAAACGGCGGAACAAGTCCTCAGTTTTGCATGCCGGTAACTCACTGACAACAGAAACGGCTCGTGGAGCTACAGCCGCAGATTGCTGTGGCAGCCCTAAGTGTAAATGGTTTTAGCAAAGTTTTGGGTAGAAATGGGGAGGATAGATCTACTGGTAACTAAAATACAACCTGAGACCCAGAGAGTGCCTAAACTGCGGACAGGCAGAAGCTGAGAGGGTCTATCAGGGAAAGATCTTTGTATACAAACCCTCTTTCTGTTCTTTCTAAACATCTGCTTCTGACCACTGTCAGAGGAGGCTACTGGACTAGATAAACCCTTGTTTTGGTGCAGTGTGGCCTTTCTTAATCCATTTTAGGGTGTGTGTACTGTTGCATACCCTGTGCTTCTGGCTTTGCGGCATTCCCTCTGCTGCAGGTAGCACTGCAGACGCCTGGGCAGAGATCAGGGCCCTTGCTCTCCATCTCCGTGAGTCAAGATGATAAAAATTCATTTCATTCCCCGTGGGGGCAGAATTACTAATGCAGAATGCCACTAAGAGCTTGCCCTGTTCCTCTGGGGTCTTGAAAGGGGAATCCTAGCAAACTAGGGTGGGTATTAGCTTGTTTTCCATCACTGCCCTGGGTTACTACAAGGGCAGACACAGGGGAGCAGAAACATAAATGGAGCATGGGATTTTTTATTACTACATGAGCACTGAAACTGTTACTCATGGTGTATAGTTTGAGTCAATGCAGTTTTAGGTTATCATCTGCTGCACATATATTCACCAGACATAAACATCTGACAGCAATTACACTTAGTGATGCCATTGGAAATCAGAATCATATCTCCGCCCTGAGTTTCTAAAAGGATCTTTTCAACTTTAAGACTGCAAATTAGCAAACCAATTATTCATTTGTGCTATTTTAAGCGTGTGCTTTAATCCAGGCCCACTCCTCTCAGCGCACCTCAAGCTGAGCAAGTAGGGGAGTGCTTTGCTCAACCGGACCTGGGTGCATTTTCCAAGCACTGTTAGAAATTAAACAGCTGGAGGTATTTTAATATTTCCAAGACTGCCATGCCTTTGTGAGGGATCCAGCCTCTGATAAAGTGCCGGTTAATGAAGTCAGTTGGAGGAGGATAATTCCAATTTTGGAGCAGCTTCTGAATTTTGCCATTTGTTTTCATTCTTCCCATCCAACATGGTGACAGCAGTGGATGAGGAGGTGCCCAGCTGGGGCACAGAAGGACAGCCGGGTTATTGGGTTGTTGACTCCTGTCCAGAGCTGTGGATGACCCTGGGTTTTCCTTCCCAGGGACATAGCTGAAGGTGAGCAGCGCTGCTCCACCCCCAATTTAGGCAATATAAAGTTTGCCCTCTTTTGCTGTACACTGAATAGGTGAGCTCACCCACTTTTTTAATTCACCACTACTTGACGATCTTTGTCGCATACCAGGAGTTATTCTAGTCTGTGACAGCACCCCAGTATTTTGCCTCTCATGAGATTTTTCTCATGGAAGGTAATTTGCCTTAAAGCATTTGGACTTCAGCAAAGCAGAGAAGTCACCAAAAACGTCCCTTCGGCAATTTCTGCTCTTAGCATCTGCCCCCTTTCCCGCTGATGTCAGTAAGGGCAACGAGGGCCCGGGTACCACTTCGTCTTTTGGTCCGTGTGGCACAGAAGGCTCTTGGTGACGAGGTCCCACTCCTGCACAAGCCCCAGGTGTGCCATAGCTGAGCGGAGAGATCTGGTCTTTCACTGCAAATAAAAGAGGTCAGGACAGAAGGAGCAGGTCTCTGATGAATTGCATGCTAAAGGAGATCCGCATTCTGCCAGTTGTGTGATTATACGCTGGGACATGGTTTTTTTAATGGAGACGGAAACCAGACATTTTGACAGGACTGAGTTTTGCTCAGGGCTATCTATGTGCTGCTCCCACTGAAGCTTCTTCGCCAAATTTGTCCCTTGTTTGAGAAGACACAACTCTACTGAGGGGTGATGGAGCTGAGTTTGATACTGAGGTGCAGCTGAAGAAAAATATTCCATGCTGTCTCCTGTCAGGGCAGCATGAGGAGCCCTGTGAGAACCTAGTTATGAAATCCCCCTGTCCTTGTCTGGCTGGCAAGCATGCAGATTTAAAGAACAATGTTTTGATTCTCCAATTGATCTTTAATTCCATCTCTCTTCTTTTAAGCTTGTCTTGTTGAACACACTCCCTGTGAATAAACTGTTATTGGGGCTTTACCGTTCTGAGCATCAGAAAATCTCAAAGAATGTCTAATTTTCACAGGCATAGTGTATTACTGAAACAAAAATAAATAAATAAACAGAGAAACACAGGAAAAATACTGAAAGGAGTGATCTGTAATAGCATTGCAGCTCCTGTAGTACAAAAGAAAAACTTTATGAAGTCCTTAGATGTGGATCCTGCCAGAAGGGATCATGTCAGTGCAAGGTGATGCTTTCTTCCCTTTGGTGATGGCACTAGTGGGGCTTTGGAAAGCGCTGGTTCTCTAAGTACTGCAGCATTATCATTATATAGTTATAGGTGAATTTTCTTTCCCCTTTTTCAAAGGGACTTTTGTCTGAAATGTCCACACTGGTGTTGAATCGTCTTTCTGGAAGACTTCAGGTCAAGGGTAAGATTGTGTTGAAAGGGGCACGGCACTGTAGTCAGATGCAGGTGAGCTTGGCTGAACTGCAGGAAGGTAAATATCTCACCTGTATTAGCCCTTGGCCCATATTAGATGGAAAGTCAGATTAGGTGATTTGATAATCAAACCTAAACCACCTACTACTGCATCAGTAGGAGATAGCAGGCTTGTAAGTTAATGCCAAAATGTCAGCAATGACGTCTTCCCCAGAAGACCTCAAGAAATACTGGAAAGAGGTTTTAGTTCAGCAAACTAGACTTCACATACTCTATGCACGTGAGGCAGTCCCCTGATGTTGTAGGATTTATTCTTGTCTTTTGGCCCAGACATGTTTAGCTACCTTGCTGCACTATAAGCTTAACGTTATCATGAAGTGGGGTTTTTTGTGCTGTTTCAAGGAAGACAAAATGGCCAAGTTCCTTGTGACCTGGGGGAAGGGGAAGGGAAAGGGAATGGTTTGGGAATATGACTGGGCTCTTCCCCACGCAAGGGCTACTGTATACTGGTGCTAGCGATGGCTGTCGCCAGCAACTTGTGGCAGTCATGGTACGCTATAGGTAGTCCCACCTAACTGTTTAATTTAACTGACCTGTGCTAAAGGAGCCTGCAATAACGGTACTGGAGAATAACACCCTTCATTAATCCATTAAACTCACTGAACATTGGCAGGTTCACCTTGCCCAGCATGGCTTTGGTACCCTGTAGAGCCGTACGGGAAGCTCATATTTCAAATGATAGCTCATATGAGCTCATGTCAAGTTCATTTGATCTGTCCCCTGAGAGGTTCAAAAGGCCACCAGGCAGTGGCTAATGGTTAGCTGCCAGCTGTGGTAGTTAAAGCTAACTGAAGTCACTCTGCCTCTTGCAACAAAACTGACTCTACCACCTAATCCCCTCCATCACTGAGCAGCCAACCACTGAAAATTGATTTAAGCCTTGTCTGTCTCTGCGTGGCCCAAAGTGAAGGTGTAGAAGACAAAGCTCTCCTCTACCATTGCACGTAGCAGCCTGTTTCCTCCTTGTTTGTGAAAGAGTGTTTCTTTGGGTTTTTTTTTAGGAAAAGTCAAATATGACAATAGGGTGTGAAAACCAAAATGAAATCAAGCTGCCTGCAATGAACGGAGAAATAATTCCGAGAAACACGGCAATTTAGTTATTAAAATCTTCTTTCTCCATGAGAGAAAAACCCATCTGTTAAAACAGTCATAAAGCCCTTTAAATCAGGCTCAGGTACCTTTTTGGAAGATGATTGCCAGTTCAGGATCTGTTCAATGTGGAGAAGTACAAATGCACCGTCTTTAATAATGATAAATAACTTCTCTTTTATCAAATCATCTCTGCTGGAAATAGTTTCGCTCCGTGCGGTAACGATAATTTGCGCACTTATCATTCGGTACCTTCCCAAGACAAGCAGCTAGCCATGGGATGTAATTTAACAACTTATCAACCACAGGTTCATCCAGCCCTTTCCAGCCAAAAGGGCATTTCACATTACTTAACAGACTTCACCATGTATTGGCATCAATTTAAGATTTCACCAGCTCCTAGTCATTAAAATTTTCCACTCAGCACTTCACTTTATAACCTGGGGACGTGGCTGCTGAACGGTGCCAGCAGACCCACTGAATTATCTGCTCTGTGCAGGTGATGGGGTAATTACCAAAAGGATGCAAATCACTACCTGACTATCAAAGGGAGCTATCATGATTAGCTGTACATGTCACATACAGAGGTTGGAAAGGCATGGTGGGGAAAAAAAAAAGGGGTATCTGTGGCATGCTTATCCCCCTCCTTGTGTGTTTTCAGCCGGAGGTCTCTGCAGGGCTATGTCCGTTGAGCGCTCAGGGCGATGGCGTCTGACTCGGTGCTGTCTCCGTTGAGTCAGCAGCGGAGGGAGAGGCAGGGAAGGTGGGCAAGGTCCCATGGTTCATTCCCCTGCAAACCTGCATGGCAGGTCCAGGCCTGGAAGAGCCCTGGCTTCAAGGTCAGAGCGCGCCTTCATGACCACTGCAAAGGTGCATGCTATGTTATCAAAGCCGGACACGTAGGAGTTGTGTTCAGGAGGAGCAGGCAGTCGTTTTGGTACTAGCTCATGAGACCATTAGTGCACAGGCTTTCCTTCATCTTGTGCATCTCCTCAAATCCCTTTGGGGCCTGCAGCAGACCAGGAACTGGCTCAGCGGCTCCTCTGCTGCTTTCTCTGGTTGTCCCCTGCCAGGGCCACCTGGAGACCTTGTCTGCTGCTTGGCAAGGAGAGGGGAAAAGACCATGCGGAATGGCAGACTCTTCCTGGCTAAAGAAATCCATCCTGCTGAGTAACACGGGTTGGTGTCTCATGGCAAAGGCAGGTGGCTGTCGGTGGAGGAGGATGGCAGACGAAGTCTGGGGGATGACAGCAGGAGTGAGGTCTGGTGGATCTGTTGATGGATGTTAAGATCTGCTTGTGCTGTGCAGGAGCCGCAGACAGAGGCAGTTCAGAAAAAGCCTGCAGGGGATTTACCATCACGGGGGAGAAGCAGGAGAAGAGAGGTGGCACTTCTGCCACACTGCAGCTGCTGCAAGGGGATGCCCGGGCAACGAAACTGGCTCTTACCTTTACCCCGTGGTCGAAGACGTGAAACGGGATGACTGCGGAAATCCTTTTAAGAAGAGAGGTTTTTAATACGATTTTTTTTTTTTCTTCGAGGTATTCTTCATTATTTGCAGCCTCTGCAAATTAGGTCTCGGGGGGTGCGGTGCTACTGGCTAGACACCCCGTTGCAGGGCTCGGTATGGCTAGCAGGCGGCTAGCGTGTAGCTGGGAACTCCCTTTGCAGAGAGTACTGTTTGGTCCCTCCCTTGCCCTTATGATTGCAGCCTGGTTGTGTGCTCGCTCTCCCGCTCTCACACCTTCTCCCTGGCTGAAGGATGGGGAATTAGATGGTGCTGTGGAGAGGGTTTGCAAAAGGAGCGCTGGGCACAGGAGAGCGCTTTTCTGTATTTAGGGTACCATGCTTCGAGTGAGTTGACCTCGGGTTTGGGATCCTCCCTCTGCTGAAAATACCTGCTTGTGGGAGTGTAATTTATTTTTGGATGGCAGGCTCAAGTGAAAAGAGGTTAGGGGGACTACTGGATGGGACTTACCCACCTGAAGAAGGATTTCCCTGTCCCAGATTTCTGCAGCAGTGACCCCAGGCTTCCATTACAGTCAGCATACACATACCTAACATAGTCTTGGGGCTTCCCCTTCTTGTCCTAAACTAGGTCATAGCACCCTAAAACTGTGTTGTTCTTCCTCTTTTTCTCTAAATAGAGATGGGGGTGACCAGCTTAGTGGCAGACTTCTGTGTGGCAATGTAAATAGTGAGATGAGTCCTACTTGCTCCCATTGAGACAGATTTTATGAGACTGGGGACCATCTCTGGCCTTTGCAGCAGATTTCTTCTGACAGCCCTACCAGCTCTTACTGGACCTGTTGTTGTTATCTTAAAAAAAAGCACCAGCGCAGTGCTTTCTGGCCTCCTGACAGACAGAATCGGGCCCAGTGCTCTCCAGCTGGCTACTGGAGCTGTAGCCAATTCCCCCAAAGCCTGCTAGAGTCTCACTGCAGCATCCCCAGGTTCCTCACTGTGCCTCCTACCCCTCCCAGGAGTCATGCTGCTCATGGCTGCTTCCTTCCTCTTCCTCCCCACTCCCATCCCTGCTTGAATGGGGAGACTGGAGAAGTAGCGACAGCATTCGTAGTTATCAGCACGGTGGATGACCTAATGTGAGGCTTTTCTTCTCTTCTGGCTGCCTCCAAGCTCACAGGAATCTGAGGTTTCTGCCTGTTTGGCAAACCTGGCTGAGTCAGACCCGCCAGCCTGAAAGATGTCTGGGGAATTGCTCTGCAAGTCTCATTTCTTTGGGAAACCATCATTTATTCAAAGCTTTGCTTCATTTAAATAGAAGAAGTCTTTCCCCTCCTTTGGCTACTTCTTGCTTTTAAAAGATCCTTTGGCCTGGGAGAAAAAGCATATAATCCCTTCCATAAATGGTTCAACATCTATTTTAAAACCCTAAAAAATTTGAAGAGGTCATCTGCTGCTACTCCACCTGCTGCTACCACTTGAGGATTTGAACATAAGACCTACAGCACAGGAACCAGAAGTCAGAGACCTGGACCAGCCTTTTACAAGGCTGCACTGAAGTAAAAGGAGAGAGGAGGGATATGAAAAAATGGGGGAGGTAAAATAGGACAGAGAGAAAAATATGCACATTAAAATGAATTCTAGACATATTTTTCCCAATAATTTTTAAAGTTGAGGTGACTTTTGAGCAGATCATTGTGCATGGTATTTCAGCCAGACCTGTTACAGCAAAAGCTCACAGTGCAGCACAATTTAATTAAAAAAAAAGTTGCAGGATTCTCAAGTGCTCATTAAGCTTCCCAGCACCGCTGCGGTGCGGGAAGACGTGCAGAACCGGGGGCTGAACTGCCTGGTGTCACGCAGCACCCGCGTCCCTGGAGTCCCTGGCGCCTGTTTTAGTCATCGCATCATTTTTTCCCTCTGTGCACCTCACCTCTCTTAAGGCTTTGCTGCCTCAAATGTAGGCAGTGCCTGGCGTTTTTACAGTTGGGTACAAGCTGCAGCAATCAAGGAGGCGGTGAGTAAGAGGGTTGGCTGTGCTCCAGCTGTTTGCCACTGGCACTGCACTAAGGTGCTGATTCGGGACCGTCTGACTGTTCCCTGCTGTTGCCCTCTGTGGTGACATTTAGTGCTGGGCGCTGGAAGACGTGCATGCCAAAGCACAATCTCACAGAGTTCAGCGAGTATCTTTTATTTTTTTGCTAGCTAACAAAGTGACCCTGCCATCCATTTGGTAAAATGCCACTCTGCTGCTTGAGAAAGGAGGAAAATCCCCATTACCAGCTGTAATGAATATATTCCTGGGTTTACATGAGGAGAATGAGACCAGGCTTGGCATGGCAGGGCTGGGAGAAGAGTTATGGCTGAAAGAAGACTTTAGAAAGATGTTGTTGAGAATGGTGCTCTGCCCCTGCCTTTGCAGCCGGGATCATTATCTCTCATTGCCATAACTTTGTAGCTGTTCGTCTTCCACATGGCTTACAGGTGCTGTATGGGATTGGCATTAAAGTCTGCTTGTGTAAGGTATTAGGGAGGGAGCATTTACTTGAAAAAAAAATCACACAACTTCTCAAAATGCAAGACAACTCTCCTACACCACATTATTAAAATGCAGAGATCGATCAGTGGATTTTTTGAGTGAGAATCCAGATTTTCAAATGATTCTCTTTGCTTGAGAAGAGGGTCACGCTTTGAGATGTCCCTTCTCACCTGGGTGGGTAACCCCAGGGCAGGGTTTTCACCAACACTGGGCACTTTGTGTCATGCGGGGAGCTGCTCACAGCGAGAGTTTCTGTTTTACAGAAGATGATGGATATTTTTGAAGTCTGATCTGAATCGTATCTCTTCTCAAAAGACATCTGGGTTGTTCTTCAGCGAGGTACGGAGACCTGGAGACATCACTGGAGAGCCTTGGGGAAGGCTCTCCCCTGAACACAGCTTCCCCGCTCCAGGCTGTAACCTCAGAGACTCTCCCTGTGCTTTTTCTCCACCCATGCGAGTGAGGATATTGTTGCACGAGCTCTCAGTCCTGGGCTATATTTTGGATTTGTGGACGGGATTCCTGCTGACTCCACTGCAGTGTTTGTGTTCAGTGTTAAAGACTTTACTAGGGTGTGTGTATTTTTTTTCCAGAAGTCCTGCAGGAAACCTAACGAGTGTATTTTCTCGTAGCTGTCATCCTCCTGGAAGCTGCGTTAGGATGCACGTACCTGCTCGGCTCCTGAGCGAGCACGGCACGGGACGCTCCCTCCCACCTGCTCTGTGTTTAGTGTCCCCTGAACACCTTTGTACGTTCACTTGATGAGAGACCCCCCCAGCAGCACTCAGCCAGGCGGCCCGGGGTAACTCAGCAGAGCAAATCAGCGCTTCCCCCTCCTGCACGAGACCCAGGGCTGTGCCAGCACACTGCCTTTTGTGGGTGGCGGCTGCATAAGGAAAGACTACGACGACCGGGCACGTAGAGACATCTTCGTTCGATAAAACCTAGCAGTTGCTGGCAATTGGTGAATTAGGGAACTTCACAAGCCAGAGGCTACAGCCAGATCCTCATGTTTAATAGCTGCCAGTGGGCCCAGTCTCCATGAATTTGTCTAATCCCTTTTTTAACCCATTTGTAATTCCAGCCTTTGCAACATCCTGCGGTGATGGCTGCGTCTTTATTTGTTTTAAACCTGATGTCTGGACATATCGTTGGATGTCCATTTCCCTTCCTGCCAAAGCCACTTTGCTTCACCTCGTTTCTTCAAAGAGGGCTCTGATGCAGCACCATAAATCATTATGGCCAGAAAATATCCTTTTGAATCCCACAGTATCATTTCAAAGCTCTGGACTGTGTGTGGTCTTTTAAATACAGAATGTATGCTTAAAAAATTGAAGGGTATTTTTTTCCCTCCAAGTGGTCTGGAAAGGAGCAGATTGTCCTTGGACTGTTTGCAGAAGCCGGATTTCAGCAGCTGCCATTTGTTTGGCTTCTCCCCACCTCCAGGACTGCTGATATCCTGGAAGACAGGAGGGGGACGGCATTCAGAAGGGCTGGGGCAAGTGGAACGGGGTTTTGAAATTGCTAGTAGTGATGTTTCCACATCCAAAAGATCTCTCTTCTCCCATATCTTAATTTTATTGTGCTCATTTGTTATTTCCTTTGACCAGAGGCCAACAAACAGCAAGCAATACATATATATTTTGCAGAACAGAACTAAAGAGTGGTTTCCGGTACAGGGCAGACAGTCTTAGAGCATTATTAAAATATCTAGATTCACCCTGCATGATAGAAGGGGAGGAATCAATGTTGTAATCAGCTATTCAGAAACAATTCATTTCCAATTCATTTCCAAAGCTAGGGGGAAAAAAAAAAAAGGCAAAACTTCCATCCTTTAAAAAAGAAAGTGAAAAGGAATCTGAGGAAGTTTAAATTTGGTGAGCATTTTTGGAGATCTGAAATCGAGTGCTACAGTGAGCTCAGGATGGAGCAAACCATGGTTCGCTGGCAAGAGATTTCAGTAAAAGAGTGGAATTCACTGAACTCTGTGTTCCCAAATGTGTTGAAGGATTAAGAGCCTGATCCTACACTACTTGGAGTTAGTGGGACTTTTGACTTGATCAACCAAGGGTCAGCCCTAAATAAGGGGCTTAGGTCCCCAAAAAAGCAGATGTGCTGTCCTATGGAGTATGGGCGAAACACCTCTGTCTAATCAAGCAGATCCTGTTGTCCTGGCAAGAAGTCAGAGCTCGTTTCGTCAGGCCATACCTCTTTCCTTACTTCAGGAGAGCAGTTTCCCAGGGGCTGCAGCCATGCAGAATATCGCTTTGCAGCAGGCATGAAAGTCTTATGCTCTTGCAGTGTCACAGAGGAGCTCTGTATCTACTAGAACCATCCTAGTACAGAGAATCTGCATTTTATTTCTACCTAACTCATCTGCTGCACACCCTTTTAAACCAAAGAAGGGGGCCACAAAATTTGCCCTTGCATGGACAGGGTACAGCAGAGAGAGCAGCTCAGAGAAGCTGGGCAGGGTATGCTGAAGCTGTCTGCCTTTTCCAAAAAGGAGCAAATTTTTTTGCTCTGATAGGTCACGCTGGATCCTGATGGTAGCAGGCTATTAATAGCAGCAGGTCACTCTAGGAGAATGCATGAGGAGGGTAAAGCGTATAGCATACGGTTTTGCATGTTGAGGGACGCAGCAGTTAGCCAGAAGCTGGCTTCGTCTGGGTCTTTCTGATCTCACAAGCTTTGTCCTCATAAATACGTGTGCTTGGAACAGTGTGTACCAGTGGTTTCGGTCGCTTTGGGACTTCAACCTCGAGTTGTGCAAAACTGCAGACATGTACCGTGCAAGACTGCCTTTAGTGATTTGTTAAACCAAGAAAGAAAAAAGAAAGAAATGTCGCCATCCCGACATCCAGCCTGGTGCGTGAGTTTGTCCTGAAGACAGCCGTATGTACACCTGCCTCTAAATCAGAGAATCTAAGTTAATTTAGTTGTTGAGCTATTTCTTATGCCAAGGATAACACACCAAAGAGCTTCCCACCCAGCACCAATTTTGTGTAGTGGTGTCATGAATGTGGACTGAGTTTACAGAACCAGGTCTTTATTGTGTTTATCCCTTCTGTGGTAATATCTAGATGAATATTTGAGGTGACAGGCCATATAATCCATAAAAGGCAAATTATACAGCTTCGTAGTCTCATCAAAATGGACTCCCCTGTATAATGGTAGAGTAGCATAGATGGGCATTAAAAGTGAATATGGCTCTCTGATAGTTAAAAAACAAAGCCCCTCTCACTCTCTTTTTAATAGCAGAGGCTCTGAAAATGACATTATTTTTACTGCTGTCCTTAAGGCTAGAAGGAGAGGCACATGTGACTCTTTGGTCTTTCAATTAAAATGAACTTTATTGCAAAACGTTTGTTCTTTTGTTGTCTTGCCAGCTGGGTGGCTTCAGGAGCTTGAATAATACATGTGCAGCATTGTACAGTAATTGTTTCCCATCCTCAAAAATTCACAGATTATGAATTCATAGATTGTTTGTGCAGCTGACGGCTTTGAGCTTCTCCACAGTTAGAAAAGGACTGAACTCAGTGCAGGCTGCGTGTATACAGCTTCAGCGAATCCAGATTTAGTATTTATCCTTAGCCTGAGTTGGCAAAAAAATGCATCAACCCCAAACCTACCGCAAAGGGTACATCAGGCTGGCAGGGTATGAAGCCCAGATTCATCCTGGCTACCCTGAGACAAAGGGAAATCTAATTGAGGTGCCTGATTCAAGACCATCACCTAAGCATATGAGCAAAGCCAGTGCGAGTGAGACCACTGCAGAAGGCGATGAGAATGGGATGAATCACCCTGCAGGACCTTTTCATCTGTCTTGGGAGAAGAAAACGAGAGCTCTTAGGGTGACCGGTCAGTAATGCAAAGTTCAGGCAATGCATTGAGGTGACGTGCACCCAGGCCTGTGTGCCTGCAAGTGTTCAGGTCCTGCCAGAGAGGACTATGGAGCTAGTCAAGTGTCAGAGTAGCTGCTGTTGTATTGCTAGGACTGCTCAGACCTGGGAGGAAGAGTGGCCTTGCAGCTAGAGGCGGGAAGGAAAGAGGTGAAGACAGAAGAGCAATTGGGGATAATGAAGGCGAGGAAAGGAAAGAGAAAACACAAGAAAAGCTAGAGTAAAGAAGCTGCAAAGGACATAACACTGCAGTAAGAGCACTTTATAATGGTGTACATATCCACAGACCTGCTCTGAGCAGTGCGTTTGTTCCTCTCTCAGCTGAATGCGTTGGTGCTCCAGTTCCTCACTGCTGAGCAGCTCTAATGAACGCTCCTCTGTAGTCTCCTAAACACCTCCCGTGGCTTATGCAGGGTGTGCTAACGTATTTGTAGAGGTTTGCTTAGCAATGAAGAGATCTGCCCTAACTTCAAAATACATCAGTGGCATGTAGCCTCAGGACCCCCTGTATCTTAAACGAATCCCTGGTGGCAAGCCAGATTTAACGGTACACAAAAGCAATGTTGTTTCCTTTTTTTAGGGCACAGCCTTTACATTCAGCTCCAGGAGTTGCAGCCATCTACAGCACGTTGCCCCGATGTGAGCCGGAAAGGAACAAAGGCGTTTTCTTCACAGGTGCATGCGTCCCTGCGCATCGTGGGTGCAGGCATCAGCTTCAGCGCTGAAAAGCATTTATATTTGATTACTCTTCTTTTAAAAGAATGTCACTCTCAGAGAGAATTTCAGTGCCTCAGGGCACAAGGAAAGGATTGTTTTGGTTGTTTTGAATTGAGCGTTGGCTCTTTGCGTGTCAGGGTACTTTGCTTCAGTTTCCCATTTGTGGGCTCTTTGCCCTCGTGCTGGTATCTTTCAGCAGACCTCGCTGGTAGTAGTGTAATAGTGGAGTGGAGTAGTGCCATCTTTCAGAGGGTTTGAAACTTGACAGAGTATTTCTCCCTCTAAAACAATGAAGTTATGCCTGCAGTGAGGTCCTGAAGACCTGGCAGGTATTCATGGTATAAAAACTGGACATAGAAGTCTCAATCCAGATCTCATTCTGGCCATATGAACACAAGTGCTCCACGAAGGATTCCTTTAGGATGGACATTGCACCCAAAGGAGTAAATTTTGCATGGAGAGATGGATGCCTGCTGCCTCTGAGCATGAGGGATGAGCGAGGCGTGAGAGGGAACGGCACTGGAGGACCCACAGCCCGTCTGCTCTTGGCTGCTTGACAGCCCTCAAGGGTTACTGCATCTGGTGTGTGGTTTGGAGCAACCCTGGGTCACATCTCGAGCGAGGGACTACGGGAATCTCCTCTGCAGTTCCCCCACTTCTCTGGTGCTCAGATCTGAATCCCAGAGGTTTGAGGCTTTGAAGAAACCATCGCCCATGTCCAACCACATAAATGCACAAGTTACTGAACTTACGAAAGCTGCTGATGAGTATCTGTGATGGGAGGTGGTTGCTTCAGAGCGAGGATTTGCGTATGCAGAGTCGCTGAGGAAAACTTAATCTGAATTAACTAAATGTGTGAAATGAAAGTGGATTAGCAATGCCACATAAGCGGATGGATTCCTTAGCTTATTCTCTTCAGAATTAAAATGGTCCTAATTTGTTTCAGCATAATTGTGAGAGAGAATGTCATACAGGCCTTTAATGAGATATAACTTACTGACCGTAAAAGTTACTCTGGGTTAATTTTTTTGTGCCTCCCAGCAGGGGTGTAATTGGAATACAGTCCTGAAATTTTTTTAGTAGGAAACTTGTATTGTCTTTACTGGGGATTTTAGTAACTGATTCTGATAATGTAGTAATCTGTTTTTATTATGATTATACTATTTTTAATCTTAGGATATAAAAGCTCTGAATAAGCAATTAATTAATCCTCACCATGTCCCTGTGAGGTTGGTAAAGGCCTTGTAACAATCACTTCATTTGTTGCTGTGCTATGTCTGCTTTTAGTGTGTAATACAGCAAGGCAAAGCAGTGCTAGAAGATATGGGAGGGAGGAAGAATATCAAATCTTATTGAATGCCTGGGAGGAATTAAGCAAGGAAAAAAATGTTACTACCCAGCTTAGAATTTGGTCAAGCCACCATGATGCACTCGCGAGAAAATGTCAGGGGAGCTTTAGCAATCAGGGCGTCTGCTTTATGTCTAACCGAATCCACAGCACATATAATGGTACCACACACAGTGCACTGTGGTGGGGAACGGCTTAATAGCAGGGTGTAAATATCAAGGATTAAAAATAATTTGTCTGATTTCCTTTGATTTGGAAATAGGATTTATCTATTTAAATTACATTTCAAAAAAGTAAAGGAAAGAGAAAACGGAAACCTCTGAGGTCGTGACTGCTCGCTGACGGCTGACTCTCCATTTTCACAGCCTGCTCCATCGGTGTTGCAGTGCAAAGTGGTACTCCTCGCAGTCCCTTCTCTGCACGGGCAGCTTCTTTCTTTTCCTCAGCGGACAGTTTATTTTCTACTCAATGCTAGGTCTCGTGTTTCTCTTACTTCTTCAAATGAGAGCAAGCACTGCTCTTTTGTTCTGCTCCTTTTCCAGTGCCTTTTTGTTGATCTTCTCTGCGTGTATCTGAAAGGTCAGGAAAACAAATCAATACGGAAAAGGACCTCCTGCCCCTTTTAACCTAACCTGGAGGAGGGAGGGAAGGGAAATCGCCAATTACATGAAAGGGAATTTTAAATATGCTTGAAAAAAGCACAGTGGGAGTGAGGGTTTGGAAGGACAGGTGTTGACAAGGCCAGTCTCTGCAGTCCACAGTGTGCCTTTATGAACTTGCGGTCTTCTCCTTCATGGCAGCATATATGAGCAGATCCATAGAGCTGAAAGGCATCCCATGAAAGAGGCACCGAAACAGAGAATGGCCCTCTCCGTTTCAGCGTCACCGACCATGAAGGTCTCTGCGAGGAAGACCTTGGTGTACTGGGAGCCAGACTGAGACTCACCACATGATTTGAGGGCTAGCAAATGCTGACCACTGTCTTGTCCTGGCTGGGTTTGCTTCAGTACTTTCTGGTTACCAGTATCTTATTTCCACTCCTCCAGGTGACTGGCTCCTTCTTCTGCAGATAACCACCATGCATGATGCAGAGCATCAGGAAGCAGGAGAGAGTCTCCATATCTGCACAGGAACTGGACTCCTGCTGCACCATCACTGGAGCAGTGAGGCCTGTAATTGAGTCTTCGTCTAAACTCAAGCCCGAATACTACAGCCAAGTTTACTAATCATGGCCTCTGTTGCCAAGATCTAGCCTCAAGCGTTCAGCTGAGAGTCCTCCATTAGGAGAGCACTCCTGGGAGCTTCCTCGGTGCTCGATGGAAAGGAGATAGATCTGCCTTTCCTTTCCAGTGATGATGACTTCTAGATTGCTCACATGCAGGGTCTTCATGCAAGTGTTTTATGTTAGATGCTAAAAATTCAGGCCTTAATCTCTAAAATTATTTTAGTCTTTAAACATCTGCCTTTGAATTTAGCCTTGATTGATCTATCAGGTGCAAGACTCTTGAACACCCTGCTAATGCACCTGCTTTACCCCAGCCCCACGCCAGGTGCCTTTTTAGGAACTGCTTTTCACTTACTACTTATGTGGCAAATACCACAGTGTGGAAAAGTGGCTAATTGCTCTGCCGACCTTCCACCACCAAGATCAGCAAACAGAGAAATGCAGAAAGCAAAGTGAGCCACCGCTTTAAAACCCAGGAGTTTCAAACGCTGGGTAAACAGCAACACTTTGCACAGGTATCAGCGGATGGCTTCTGCACCCCCCGCTAGCTGTCTGCTTAATTTCTGGTCTCTTCTTTGCGTTACATTTTTCTTACTGAATCAGCAGTTGAGATCAAACGCTCTCTTCTTACATGTATCTGTGCATATAGCCCTCTTGCAGGGGAAAACAACAGTGACGGTCTTCCTCAGAAAGCTCAGCATTCGTGCTGCTGAGCGTAGGATGGTGGTGCTCCTCCTGCATGCTGGTAGAGTGTTGGTCACCAGAGCAGAGACAGAAGCAGGGGACAGAAACAATAAAGTAAATGTTTTCCCTTCCTGAGGTGGTCTGTCGTATTACTGAAATGGCTTCATTAAAAGCTTTTTAAGAATAAAGTTTGTACCTCGTTTGCAGTAAGAGCCTTTTGCAAAAAGCAGCTGCTAGAAAAACAACGTTCTTTTGCGGATGCTGAACACAGAAGCCCACGTGATGGATGTTTTTCAGTCTTCACTTTTCTTCCTGCTTTGTGCCCTGCACCAAGCCATTACCCTTTGGGCCCGTTGTTGCTCTTCAGCTGACTGCGCAACGCCGATGGCAGAGCCAGGCTGAAGACAGATGACGCTGGTGTGTTGCGCCCTCCATTTTGAAATGTCTTCTGGAAAGGTCTGTTTGGATAAGCTGCTGACATCTGCAGTAAGGTTGCTGTGCTTCTTGGTACACTGTTTTCATACAAAGAATAAACTGTAGGACTTTGAAAAAAGCCCCAAGTTAGGAAACCATTCAGGGTTTTGAGGTTGCTGGGTGAAATTTCTTACACTGAAATGGCCTGTGTTGTCAGAAAAGTGAGCCTAAGATTTATATCACCAGAAATGAAAGCAGAAATTGGTCCATTAGACCAGGCAGAGAGTAATTTACCTGCAGATGCCTTTAAGTAAGAACATGGACGCTTTACTAGGGAGAAGCAATAGACTTTGAGACAAGATGGAACCATGTGTTTGACCTCCTGTGCAGCTCCAGGCAGCTCTGGTCTTCCTTCAGGTCTTTGGAAGGCTTCAAAATGCTGCTAATAAGGAATTATTAACATTACGTTAACAGCCCTTACGTTGCTGGATCATAGACACCTTAATGGGCCCTCCTTAAGGAGGGGGCCAGATTTTAATCCTAGGGGTGTAAATCTGGATTTCAGTGGAATTCCTCTAGAAAAATCCACTTAAAATGGAAATGAAGCATTTTAAAAGCAATATATTTTTATGCTGGTTAGCTGCCCCTGTCCTTCAGCCTAAAAAATTGTTTGGGATTCTCATGTTGGTTTGAAATGGCTGGTCAGAAAGATATATAATCAATCACTATTCACATTTTTACGAGAATTGCTCTCTTGCAGTCCGATGTACCTCAGAAAATGACACTGAAGAGCTCAGCATCTCTCTGAGGTGACGGTGTGGTCACCCGTCTGTAACTCGCTTGGGAGCGTTTTGCAGACCTTTCGAGGTTTAGTTGCTCAAAACATCATGCAGTGATGTTTCGCGTGAACTTCTGCTCATCTTATCTCTCAGTGGAGGCAGCAGTGCCGAAGCAGTAATCCCCCCTGGGACTCCTCGCCTAATGCGTGCTCTAAGTGGTCGAGATGTGCTGCTTACCTTCCCCTCAACCATAAAAAAAGGGAGTATGTGGCTTATTAAGACATGAGCAATGAAAATCAGAGCGATGGTCTGGAATGAAGTAGACTGATGATAGAAAAGCCAGGTAGTTAACATGTAGAAGTTAATTGTTGCAGGCGTTACATGTGGACTGAGCTGTTTTATGCAGAGACAAGCTTGGCCGTTTGCTGGGATGTGGCAGGGTACACTGAGCACTGTGGGCTTACACAGCGTGCTTCACACCACAGCTAGGCATTTATTCTGCTGATCAGGTAACTCCATGGGCAGTTACCCCCATCGCCCCATGCTCTTTAACGTGTACCATGTGCTGAAGTGCTTGTGCTGTGACACAGCCCTGAGCGTCCCACCACTAAGTCGTAATAGCAAGCATGACGGAAAATCATCCGCATCTTTCCTCTCCTGCTATTTTGACTCAGACTCTGCTGAAAATTTGGCACCAGATTCCAGAAGCTGATCAAGCCCTTGTCTACTTGTACTTTACTTAAAATTTCCCTCTAGAAAAATGCTATCAAGAACAACCCACAAGGCAAGCCGTTGTAAGATTATGCTGAAATCACATGCGAGGTGAGCCCACAGAATTGGTTTGTGATTCTGATACCCCTGGTGTTTTGCTTTAAGGCTTTAGCTTAAGCCACCAATAGAATATTCTCTGTGTATGTGTGTGTGCATAACACAATTGTATTTTTACTGCCCCCAAACTCACAGACACAATTAGACAGAGCAAGCTCTCACTGCCCGTAGGTTTGCGTTCAGGAAACAGATGTGCCTGTGTCTTGCAGTGTCCTCAGATCTCTAGAAGAGATGAACTGCAAAGATCCAGAACAGAAATTACTTTAACGGTGAATCTCCAATAGTCCCCTAACAAGGCATGAATGAATGGTAGATATTTACTCCAAAATCTTTCTACATGGTAGTTTTTAATCTGCAGCGTAAGAATTGCACTTGCTTATATAGTAACAGAGAATCCTGACATTTTTATGGGTGTCCAATAAAGTTAATAAGTGAACTGAAGCCATTTTCTTCTGTGAAGTCCTTGAAATGGCAAGACCACAGTGCCTTTGGGTTAGATGGCTCCTTCATGGAACAGAACTGACAAAGCTCTGGGTAGCTTATTGGAGGGTATGGTAAAGGCCTTTCATGGGTGACTGGTCTTTTAAATTCCTAAAAACACTAAAGGTTTCTGAAACACACCTAGCCATCACTGAGACACTTGTTCATACATAGCCATGTATTTGCTTACGTGGGAAAGGTAAACTAAGACCTCTTTTTGGAACCCTCTTCCCCTGGCAGGCTATTGGGGTACAGATCTGATAGGACCTAGGTTTGACTCATCCACAGTTTGGGGTTTAATTTTGCAAAACACAAATCTTCCACTTGAACTTTTCAAAGAGTATCTTCCAACCTTACCTCATGCCAAATTTCCTCTTGTGCTGGCAGGGGTGAGAGCAGCCAAGATGCGCAAAGGGGACCTCTATAACCATATGACTGCCATCATGCCGGGTGATCTAGTGCTTCAGTCCTGCATCGAGCAGTGTGTGGGGGGAAAGGGAAGGGTGCAGGCTGGAGCAACCGTAGCTCCATCAGCTCTGCCGCTAAATTTTCACTTGTGGCTAAGCTAGTGTCCTTGGACAACACTAAAATCTGAAAAAGTAATGCAGGACAGCACTTAGCTTCTCTAATATGTGAGCAGTGTTGGGTACCACCTGCATTCTCACTCTGCAGTAGTAGTAGTAGTAGTAATAACAGTAGTAGTAGTAGTAGCAGTAGTAATAATAATAATAATAATAATAATAATAATAATGCATTGCATACACAGTTGGTATGCAATGGTATATGGTTACCATAACCAATGGTAACCATAACCAAATACTCAGTATGGATGCATTGCATCCTTCATTCTGGGTTAGAACTACAATAAGTGACATCTAGTTTTTGTGGTTTTCCTGTCCTGGGTTTCCGAGAGTTGTTTGTAAGTCTTCCCGAGGCAGTAGCTTGAATCCCTGAGAGCATAAATTGCCTTTCCTTGTTCTGATGTGACCTCTCTGACTAATCCAAGACTCCCCCTAAAATAGCCCTTGGCATGTCTTCTAGACAGTGGAGAGCTGGTAGTGAGGAGTAGACCAGCCTCTGCAGAAGACAAGTGCTTCAGTCCCAATGCTGTGAGTCGCTTTGCGTGGTCGTAGGGGTTTATCCCTCTGGAAGGGCCAGAGCCTGAGAGTGGAGAGGCTGTGTCACTCCGAATTACACCACGGGTGTTGGCTATGGATGATGGCTACCATTACTCCCTATAATCGGTGTCACAGCATGGCCTTGTGGCTAATTTTTCCTCCTTATTTTATTACATAGGCCCCTTTCTGTCTGCAGGCAAGGCAGGCAGTGGGCTTTCCAGCGATGACAGCAGGCGACAGTGTTTACTGCAGGGAGCAGAGCTGTCAGTTTGGGAACACATGGGAAGACTGCAGGAAAAAGGAGGCCAGTCTCAGTATCTGCCTCAGCTTCACTCAGGCTGAGCTGAGCCTACCAAAGTCTCAGAGGTCCGAGTGGGTCACAGGGACTCGGAAGAAAGCAGCCATGAAGAAATCTGGGAGGGATTAAAAGAGTTAAGTCTGTGCATGGTCACCCAGCGGTGCTAAGGACTGGTGAATTCCAGAAATTGAGGCCAAATGCATGGGAATCAAGTGCTAGGGTTATTAAATTTGGGTTTGCAAACTCCAGCCAGCATCAACAGGAGCAGCTGTGGAAACGACCAGCAGGGTCCTGCTGCACAGGATGTCTAAAGCAGGGAAGCCTAGCCCTCTTGCTAGCAAGAGATGATGGAGCCAGAGCGTGTCACCACCGGAGGTGTTGACCCAGCACAGCCTGGTCCCCAGAGGCAAGTCCACTTCCATCAGCAGTCCAGGAGTGCTCACTCACTGGCCATCTGTCAGAAGCTGTGAAGGATTAGGAGCTGGACACATGTGGAGCAATTTGACGTATCTGGGATGCTACTCTGGGTTCTTGAGCAGAGGAAACACACCACTGCTAAAGCCAGTGTTGGGTCCATAACCACTGGAAGCAAGGCCAGGAGTGTTGCTGGTCGATGAATTCTTTAGAGCTGGGAGAGAAGCTTGAGTTAGGCTTAGAGGTTTTGTTTTCTAACCATAACCTTGATTTGCTCTGACTTCATATGAA
This sequence comes from Mycteria americana, assembly GCF_035582795.1. Classification (NCBI taxonomy): domain Eukaryota; kingdom Metazoa; phylum Chordata; class Aves; order Ciconiiformes; family Ciconiidae; genus Mycteria; species Mycteria americana. Next base: position 50,364,893 of record NC_134366.1, read on the forward strand.
CAACAAAATTTGTGAAGTGTCACTGCTTATAACCTGCTTTCTTGGGGGAAGACGGTCTTACACTCAGACAAACGGTGCCATACAACCTTTAAGGGAAAAAAAAAGGTGATTTGTAAATTAAACTGCTTTGGAGGCCTGATTATTAATCACTTCACTTGATTTTGGTATCCCTCTTCTTGAAACCTGAACACACGCTTTGGAATAATGATGGTGATTCTGGCTTTTAAAACACCTGCTAGCAATTTTATTTGACCATGCAAATTCCCTGTTCTCAGTCAAGTTCAGACTTTGGCAAGTTGCTTTTCATTCACTGGCGAATGCAGGAGCAGAATGGGATCCTGATAATTAAAATCCCTGGAAGGCATTCCTTGCCCTCCATGACTTAAGAGAAGGCTGTAAACACTGCATCCAATACCCCTCGTTATGCTGGCTCAGAAACAAAGTTGACTGTGTGTGGGGTGAAACCGTTAATTTCCAGCCAGGGCACTGAGGACTAAATTTTACTCTGACACTGGAAAAATGACACAACTCTGGATTTACATGGGTGAGGTTATGTTCTGTCTGACACCTCTGTAGTTTAATAAATTGGTGAAGATGTTGGAAGAATAGGTTTTGAGGGGAATGGGGTCACCTCACCTTAATTCTGAAAGTTGGGCTGAGACTAGAGAAGTAGAGCGATCGATTCCTAATACTGCAGAATAACCTAAGCAGATGAGACGTCCTCCTCATTTCTCTACTACATAGTAAAGAAACAAATAAAGGCAGCTCCCAAGAACACTACTTTTTGCCTAAACTTTACCAATCCCTTGAAAAAAGAGGTATAATGAATTGGTAAATACAAAGCAAAATTCTTTGGGAAAGACGAAAAAACTGGAGTTAATGACACCATTTTCCAGCCCCAGGGTGTGCTCGGGCTGGTGTTCCTGGAACACTTGGGTTGTGGCATTTCAGTTATCAAGTAATATCATTGCACGGATGTGGCATGACAGGCCTCTTATCACACACAAGCTATGTATGTTGTCTGCATAAACACGCTTATCACATGTCTCACAATAGATGCTGATGCAGGGGTGCCAGTTTTTCTCTCCTTAACAGTAAAGCAATATTAATCCCACAAAAGACCTCGCACGAACCTTACGAGTCAGTCAAAACTGGTTTTGTGTGGAGTAGCTGTGACTTGTTTTGTTTGACTTGTTTGGGTTTTGTTTTTAATTTTAATTCATATTCCTGTTCCAACATGGCTTGCAGAAGTTGCCTAGAAACCATCTCACGTCAGCTCACTCATCCAGGACACACAGCTTCCCATATGCAGGCAGAGAGATAAGCTTAACTTCCTAATTTTTTAAAGAAATGCAATTAACCGCCCCCCTTCCCCCTCCCATGGATGTGATATCTGAGAACTCAGGGTAAAAAAAAAAAAAAATACATCACTGAGTCAGAAAAGTCTGGCACACGTGTTGCGTGGGGTTGTGCGGATGGAGAAGGTGCTCTTGAGGCGGTGGCAGAGTCAGAGCCACATTTGTCCCCACTAGAAGGTCCTGCAGGCGTCTGGTGGCCCCTCCGCTGCTTCTGGTGACACAAAGCAGCCTTAGACTTAGTTCGACTGGGCTTTACGGTTTCGCCTCCCTGCTTGTGAAAAATATTTGTTATTCCTTTGTCGTGCATCCTTTCCGAAATGTCCTCTCGTCTCTCCCTATCTCCCGTGGTAGTTGTGATCGGCTGCTCCTCTGCAGCTAGTATGAGGAGCATGTGTTGGGCAGTCAGAAAATTGATGGGGTGTCTTGTGTTCTTCCAGGATAAAATCACCTTATGTGTGATAAATTCAGAGAAGCTGGGAGCACTAAACACAGGTCTGATGGTGGAAACATCTGTGCAAGTAGAACTTGGAAAATAAAGGGTTTGTCTGGGTAGTAGCTGGACTAGAAGAATTTGGGTTTTGAATCAAACCCTAAAGGTTTTATTAGGCTCTCCAGGAAAATACAAAACCAGAAAAATAATTTTGGGTTGACCTGTAACACTTTATTTGGAAAATATTTATTTTGGGGTGTCTAGCCTTTTCACTTGTAATTTGGGATGCTTTTTAAATGAAAAATGCCATCTCAGAAAGAAGTGTTGAAAGGGATTAAATACTTCTTAAGTTGAAAATGAGTATTCCAACAATGAAAAAAAATTGCTCCCTTTGTGGGACTTGAAAAAATTAAATTTGGATTGAATTGCCCAATGCTTCTGCTCTTCCCAAAACTCCACTTTCTGGCAAGGTTTACCATGCTTTGGCCATTTTTATGTGATTAGTAAGTAGTAATAAGTAAAGGCAATAAGTAAAGGTTTTAAGGACAAATGTGAACACCTGCACAATAGGAGGACCTGGATTGCAACTCCCAAATGTAATTCACTACCAATTTTAACCTGTCCTTACTCACTCCTTCCTCTCTTTCTTAACACCTCTCTCCTGCTGTTGTTGGCTTTTTTGATGGGGTGCTTTAACCTGTTCCCCATGAAATGGACTCTCCATTGCATAAAGTGGCTTGCATAAAGGAGGCTATTAAAAAAAACCAAACCGAAAGCCGCACTGCACTGCGCTGCTGGTGGGGCGAAGGTGGGCAGGGGTGGAGGGCTGAGCTCCTCGGGGTCAGAGCTCGTCGTGCCTGGGGAGGCGGGGGAGACCCCCGCGCTCACCGCTTGGGCAGTGGAGGCCGGAGCCTCCAAGCTGACATCTGGACAGCGTGGTCCAACGCTGTTCAGAGTAGCAACCTTCTGGTGTAAATGGCTATTGACCGACCGACTGACCTTCATGTTTTAAGCCAGCTTCTCTGCTTGCCAACAGGAGTCCTAATCTATTAGCACTGGGACGATACGCAAAGCTTTCATTTAGAGATGCTGGCTGAGATGGTATGGCTGAGGATTTCTGAAAGCCTTGGGAGCTCGGGTGGTTTGGAGTGGAAAGGGTGAGTGGGCATGGTACGGATCGTTTATATGAGCTCTGATCCTGTTTTCCTGAGCATTTTAGCAGGTGCTAGGGTCAGAACAAAGGAGGACTAAGATGACTTTATCTATTAGGACTCAGTGTTTATCTGTGACTCTCAGAAACCATGGGTAGATTTTGATCACTGCCAACTAATAATGTCCATTCGGTTCTCAATGTGCACCCAAAACGCAAAGGGCTGACTCCCACTGGCTCCAAAGTTCATAGGCAGCCCTTATGAGGATGGCAGAGAAGGTCTTTCTCGATGGATGCCCTAGGGAACGTGCTGGATTGGACTCTCTGGGTGACTCTGAAGAAATGTAAGGGATCCTTTGTTTATACTTTCCTCTCCCCTGAGAGTGAAAGGAGCTATATCAGTACATGGCTGAGGCCTCTGAATCGATATTTGCAGCTACTGATTGTTCCCACCTTTCACAGGGTGACACATGAGCTCTGAGAGACGCATGGGATTTACTGGCATGGTGGGGGTCAGGCAGGAAGACATTGCTGTTTGGAAGAGAGATGCTAAATCTGCTTACGGATTTAAACGCACACATTGGTCTTGGCAATGCAAGCCATCCTGTAAGTCTTGAACACTGACCTAAGGAAATATTTCTAATAAAGATAACTAATTTCCTGGAAATTAGAGCACATCACAGGCTTTTATCTGAAATCATGCAGAATATTGCTGTTCTGATGATCTAGCAGACTGAAGAAGACTTTAAATGGCAGGGGCAATGGTGCCATTATCACTGAATAAATGTTCAGTTCCTCTGGCCCCAAGTAATTCAAAGACAAAGTCCTTTAAGGTGGAGCGTTTATTTCAGCAATTCAAGGATAAAAAGCATCGGGGGGACCTTTGAAACAAATCTTTGTATGTTACTGCAAGAAAGATGCAGGTTCAATCTGCCAAACAACCCTAACTTTGCCTTGCAAAGGAAATTTAAATCTGTAAGCAAAAAAATTGATCTGGAACAGTAAAAGGTCAAGTAGTTTCTTGTATGGTGTTGTGGCTCTAGCGTAAGCGTATGGTAGCCTCTCTGCAAGTTACAGCCACCAGAAGGAGGGTCTCGCTAGTCTAGGGGCTGGGCAACTTTTGAAAGGGATATAATGTGTTTTTGAGCACCAACAGAGCAACGCTTTAAGGATCTCTTAGCCCTCAAGTTAATGCAATGGGTTGCAAATCTTCCTTATTTCACCTGCATAGCCAGTTATTTCTGATGGTCTGGAATGTTTGCTTCAGACAGTGAATTCGGCAGCAAAGCAAAGGAATGTGAAGGAGGGTACGCTTGACTTAAAACTGTTTTGAGGTACTTGGGTGCAAAATGGCTGAGGCCCATAGCGATGATACAGGACTCTAATTTTTGGTTGATTTGTGGAGGTGACTACAGCAGCTGGCACCCTGAAAGTTCCTGTTGTATTGGTGGCAATCCCAAGCACTCCGTGTCTGTCTCGAGCTAGATAAAAGCAAGGCGTTCAGTTTAGTTGTCTTAAGGAACTCTCTAGTTAGTGCAGATCTATAAGGTGAGTTGCCTCTGGAGATACCTGTCCTAAGGTAAGTCAGAAGGGATGACCTGCCTCGTGGATGTGACATGTTCTCCCTCCGTAGCTCCTAGAGAAAACCTAGGCAGCTAATTTAGACTGGGTGCAGGTGGAGCTAGTACACCACGAGGGACGGAGTGCCCTTTGGTTGCCACCAGTGCTCTGACCAGAAGCGATGGCACGTTATCATCCCGTGTTGCAGAGAGAGCTGATGATAGTTTTTCAAACATTGGTGCGCAAACTACCAGGCAGCTGTAGAAATGACTGATCTGTTGAGCGGACCCTAGCAGAAGTCTATATCATCATCTCACTTATATAAATCATTACCAGCTTGGCTTAGTTACAAGCTAATGTCTTCAAATACAGCCTGGGCACACAAGAGTTTCATTTTTAACCGTACGGAACATTGAACAGAGGACTGGCAGAAGCACTAAGTATCATAGAGCCCCAGTCTTTATTTTTAATTGTGTTAAAAATGCATTTAATGGATATTGTTGTAAATCTGAAAATTCTCTTCATACTCCAGGTGCTGCAAGTTTTTAAAAGCATGAACGCATTAATCATGGGTAAGGAGGTTGAGTTCCAGTGTGCAGCTGAAGGAGGGAGCTGGTATCTGAACACCAAGACATGGTTGGTACTTCCCTAGTACAAATAGCTGTCCCTTACGGCTGTTTTCTCTGCATTCATCGGTTTCCTTCCAGTTATGCCCTATCTGTCCTTGGTTATCCAGGCTGTATTAGTGCCTCCTGTAGAAGTTAATCAAGTTTTCAAGGCAGAGTTGAGCCCTCATTGAACAGGGTTTCCTTGAGAAGAACCAATAAACAGAAGAGCCACAAAACTAAGATGGGAGGCTAATTGCAGTCATTGAAATTTGGTACTCTCTGCTTTTTTAGAAGTGGAGAAAAAGGCATTATGTTCCAGAAATGTAGCAAAACAAGTGACATTTTGGTTTTATAGTGCTGTAGTATATTTGTATACCCCAAACCAGTCCTCTGCTACTGAATCTTTGGATGCCAGGGCTGTTAGGTCACGCTGCTAGTTTCTAAATAAGCAGTCAGCTAATGAAGTTCTCGGGTATAAATTCACATGTGCCTTTTGCTGTGTCTTGCAGCTTCCCCTACCGCTGTAGTTAAAAGTTGTAGTCACTTTATTCTCTTGTTTTGTTCACATGGAGCACTCTGGTTACTATCAAAGTAGTAAAGTTCACAGAGACCACAGTGCAAAATTCAAGTGCTAAAAATAAGTAACAGGCCAAATGCTGAAGACATTGGGCGCTATTTCCACGGAAGTCAGCTGCAGCTCAGCCTCAGTTCTGGTGCATGTCTCTTTGCAGGAACACTTGTATCCAGCTTAGTGGTCATAAATTGTGCAGTCAAATTTGAATTTAATAAACATTCAGGAATGCGCTTCACAAAGCTCTGACTAAACACGTCCTCCCACACCGTGCTGTCAGCAGCTGTCTCCTATGTCTCCCAACCCCACAAAGCACCTGAGTAAGGTGTCTGTCTGCTTGGACTCAGCAACCTATCCATAAATCCCTAGCTGTCATTCCTGTGCTGAAAGCTGTCAAGGGGCTGCTGGAGGAAAAATTATCCCTAGCTTCAGCCTTGCCTTCTGTCTAGACATATTCTCCTTACCTGGCATGTTGTGGAAGCGAGGAGGTACGCTGGGGTGTTCACTGATGCTGCATCTGGGAATCACGACAAATAGAAAATGTCTGAGAGCTGAAACTCAGCTTACAGCCCCTAAGTTCACAAGAGCAACACAGCACCTGCAGCCTTGGAAACTGGGCTGAAAGATAAGTGAATTTTTACATATGCTGTTTAAGGTCGTTACTGGCCTCCTCATTACTGGAGATAGTTTAGGTAGTGAAATAAAATGCAGGCGGCCAGGCTCTAACAAACAGTGGGTCAGATACATGGTTGGGGTAAACTGGGGTGGATAGATTGTAGCTGCAGCATCTGGGAGCAGAGGAGGAGATAGCAAATGTACAGCCGTGGACTGAAGCCTGCACCGAGTGATGTCTGCACTTAGATGAAACATATTCCTTAGCGGTATCAGGGCTGCTGTTGTGGACTCTAAATGGGATTCTGTGATGAGCCCGATCTTTGATGGTATTGGATTAACATCACTGCTCATTCCAGCTTATTATGTGTCCTGCAGTACCTGTCATGTCTCTCTGCCATCTACAGCAAATAATGACTCCGGCAATTATGAAGGCTTTGTGCGCCTGCAGATCAGAAATGCTATCTCGCAAAGGGCAGACTTTCCCCATCTCAGCACTGCAAATTCTTCCTTCACGTAGTGATTTGGCCCTTTTCGTCTCCCCTTCCCTCTGCACCCGCTAGTTTGTGAAACAGCAGAAGCTTTACAGAAGAGAAAAAAATGAGAAGCAGCTTCACCTCCTATCTTTCCCATTTTTCTACCCGACCCTCCTCCTTCTCTCTGGAGCCGGAACAGAATTTGGTATCAAACACACAAGTTCTGCTTCGCTCAGGGTCTGATCAAAAGTCCGCTAAAATCAATGGAAAAATTCCCACGGGCTTTGCTGTTCTCTAGATTATTTCCAGCTCCCATCCGGCTACGTCCCTTTGGCTGTATGGGCATGCAGGGTGGCTGTGGGAGCTCAGAGGGGGGGATTTTTGGCGAAGCCGCTCGCAAAGGGGAGCCTTGTCTCCCTGTGCAAAGCGTGAGGCTCTTGAGTTTTCCACTTGGTCCAAATCTGTGATTCATCTGCTTTCCCATGCTTGCGCTCACATCGTAACACGCCACCAGCCAGGCGCGGGACTGAGTGTGAGGCAGCCCAGAGTATGTTTTTCCTTGCTCTCCCTTTTTTCTCTCATCTTCGCTTACTCCCTGGTCCCACCCACGCTCCTCACCTCAAGCCTGCCATCCTGGAGCAGCAGCGATCCACTGCCCCGTCTCCAGCACATCCTCCATCTCGGCTGACACCTGATTTGGCTCTTAGGTTACTGCTCCCTAAAGTGGTTGTGAAGTCCAAACCAGAGCTTGCTTTGCCATCCTGTCCGGATGCGCCTTCCACCGTCCCTGCAGTACTGCCACGTCATTGACTGCATCTTCACAAAGTAATCTTGAAACCACAGATGGAGGCAGAACAACGGGGGCATGTGGGGAGGGTCTGCTCGGAAAGAAAGCATTGGAGGTAATGCTTTACATTTGACACACATGGCTTCAGCATGGAGTTTCGGTTTGGCAAAAATATGGAAATAATAATAGCACTTCTGATCTTCAAAGTGCTCTTCATTCACTAACTAATGAGTGTAATGTCAGGCTTTACAAATTGGTCATACTCTGAAAATACATTTGGTAGCAAAGACCAAGGGTCAAGCTTTCAGCTACTGTAATGCCTTTGAAATGTAGGTGCCAATTTCATGGTGTGAAAATTAAGGACCAAAGTCTGTTCTAAGGGTACAACATCTTGTTTAGTCAATGGGAATTGCATGCCCGTTAATGAGAGCAGAATCAGACCCTAATTAATTTCAGGCTTGCCACGTATATTCTTCCATTTTAATACACATGATTACTGGCAACATCTGCCCTCACATGTGAACAGACCTGAGCTTTGCAATATATGAATTGGGTATTGGTCCTAATATGAGACTTAATATACCAACATTTCTCATGTTGGTTTCTGTGGGATCCTTTGCCAGGGGAGGGAGAACGACCCAAAAGTACCCAGCCAGTTTCAGTTGTACAACATCGTCTGCACACACCCCAACACACACACATCTGTAGCTTTGCAGATGCCCTGGTGTACCCAGGAGCAAGCCTGGGATGTTGAGTCCTTGGTCCCTCTGTGCGGTCAGGGGTCTAACGAGCAAGCTGCATGAGCTTTGCTGTTGATGTATGGATGATGTGGCCGTGGCTCCACTCATTCCATCCAGGTTTATGGGAGGAAGGCTCCCAACCTGAGCACGGCATGGGAGGGGTGGGGGCTTTCTCCAGGAGCAAGAACAGAGTCACAGCCTTGCAAGGTAAATATGAAACAAGCTAATTTTAAAGGTATCAGGTTATTCAGGATTGAATCATTGAGCTCTGCAAAGCTCAAGGTCCCTGTCTGGTATCAGTGACAGAGGTAGGTAAAAGCTGGCACATGGCAAGCAGGGCCTAGATCTGCTGCATTAAAGAGCTGCAGGCACTGATTCCCAGTCCTCTTGGGTGAAAGACAGATCAGCGTTGTGTTTGTGTTTTCAAGATTAAGTATCTCGAATCATAAATGTCAATAGAATTATGAAGTACATTGAAAGCTTCCAAGTTATTTAAAATTAAATAACAACCCTATAATGCAGCCAAGCCAAGTATTGCTCAGATCCATTTGACCCTTGCAGGAGGCAAAGGAGGCTTTCAATTTCTTTGTTCAATCACTTCATTAAATTCCAGTTCCTCTTAAAAGCTTGGCAGTCCTTATCCTCTCCCACTTACTTCTGATCCAAGTCCCCTTTGTCTGCGCTCAGACTTCTCATGCTTCCTATGCTTACCCACCTTCCTATATCCCAGAGCCTCGCTGAGCCTCAAGGCAGTGCCCCTAGTAAGGACAGCTAATGGTATTTTTGCTAGAAATTACTTGTCCTGTGTAGCCACTGCATTAGGCTGGGGTGTGGCTGTGTGCAAGCAGGAGAAACGCTGCTCTGGCATTTTGGGGGATTTGTGATGGGAAGCGGGCTGCACGCTGTTAGCCAGCAATGCCTTTGGGGGAGATGAAAGTGTCTTGGCCAGCCCTTGTCCTCAGCAAGGTGCCCCAAGGTGCCCCAAGGTGCCCCCAGCACTTGGTGTGGAAATAACCTGAAGTGAGAGGCAGGGCACCCATGTTGGTGGAGTTGCATGGTAGAGGTGAAACTTCTGACCTCAGGAGTGTCACTGTTGCACAAGAGAAAAAGCAGGGCTGAGTTGAGAAATGGCCTGTAACATCCCGGTGAAAGTCCCTGCCACCCTGGTCAGGCACCTGTAACATGGTTTTAAGCTGTGAGAAACACTGCTGCAAGGGTCCCTGGGCTCTCCAACTTCAGGATGTACCTCTAGACCATGGCAGTGTACCTTTTTCTCCTGTACTTTTCCCTCTGAGGACAGGTGTGGTGTTAGCGTGCTCTTTGGTAAGAGGGAACTACATCTGATGGGCTGCCGCTCAACCTGAGCGTGCACTTTTATGCACGGGATCCATTAGCTTTCCTTTCCCATTCTCTCACAGGTAGTCAGGGAAAGGCAACAGCAGAAGATGCTGTAGGACAGAGCCACAGAAATAAACCACAGGTCCTGAAGGATGCAATTTTTCTTTCTAAAGAAGTTCTGGTCGCAGCTGAGGTTGCCTTATGCTTTGACTTATGCTTATAACAGCCTTTACGGACAGCAGGCTTTATGGCCTCTAATGTGTTCTCATTTCTGCTGGGCTGTCCCCCCAGCACATGACTGCAGTGCCTGGGCTTATTGTCTTTTATAATCTCTTTCTAGGCTCTTGCTGAGATTTCCTGTCTTGGGAGATCTTGCTTAGGCTGGATGGATTACTCAAATGTTCTTGGTCCAGCTCCAGTTCCGGCTTAATTTATCTCTAGCTGTTAGGGATTCTGACTGGAAAAGCTACCCTATAGATTAATGAATTCTTACTGAATGAGGTGCAGGAGTTGACATGCAGCAAACGAGTCAGGATCCCCCTGTGCAAGGCTCACCATTAATACTGCTGCAGAAGGATCTTGCTCACAGCATCTGCCTGAAGAGCTCTTGCCACCAGCAGGGCTGGTCCTCCTAGGAATGAAGAGCGTGGTTTTGCCCATTCCCTGAAGCAGGCAAGAGTGTGTAGGCTGTGTAGCTCTTTGCCCATGGGCTTCCACACCACCATACCCATGGGGGAGAAAGGGTCAGTATTACGCCTTGCTTTGGACACCGTTAGTGAAGAAAAATCAGATCTGGAGACAGGAAATTTTCAAATTCTCAGCATGCAATGTGAAGAAAAATGTCATGTCTGCAGTATAGGGGAGTTTTCTGGACTGGTGCTGGGTACACAGCTCCTTTGCTATGCCAATCCTTGTTAATTCACCTCTGGGTACAATTCCTAGGCAAAGACCCTCGGGAAGGGCCTGCAGCAATTGGCATGGGAGGATACATGCAGTTCTTCTATAGAAATCACAACACAAATTGTGGGGCTTACCACTCTCTCCATTGAGACAGGCATTCCTAATGGCTTTGGGCAGCAGTTTTGCAATGGCCGGTGAACTCAGATACCTTGGAAAGACTAGACACGAGACTGACTTGGCAAACTGCTCCCAGGACCAGTGCCTGAGGCATGGGTTTTGTCCAGTTCATGCCTCAACGTGGTACCTGGCTTTCAGTAGTTCAGTGCAAGTTGCGGATCCCTCAAGGTTTGTCTGTGCAAGTCCCAAATGTCTTTCAAAAACTAAAGCTCTATGACTTGAACACATACTGAGATTAACCTGAGGTTTCTACCAAACCTTTCACCTCTTCTCCATGTCCTCACATGTGAGCTAAACATGTTTAAAGGTTTGCCAGTGCCAGACAGAAGTTAAGTATGACAGCAAGGGCTCAATATACTCCTGATACTCCAGAAACTCGATGCCACCATGCCATAGGAGAACATGTTTTGTTGGCTTATGATGTGTGGTCCACAACATACATTTCACTAGCCTCAAATTTGCCTGGCAGGGGCCAATAGTATAAATACAAACTACCCAGGTGACTGCAGTATTTCTGAGAAGTGACGCTTTAGTTTTCTTAGGACGTCTAGAAAAAGACCTTGTGATTCCCCTGCAGGGAGACTGTGTATGAGCCATACTAACTGCTGAAAGAACTGGTCCCAGGACTGTTCCAACTGGCTGATCTAGTGACATGAAAGTATTGTCATTTACACGCTCTGCAGAGCTTCAGGATGCAAGGAAGACAGATGGTTATTCTTCTTGTGCCCACTTAAACAATATATTTGATCCTGTCACCTGCCCTGTGTGAACTGCCTTCTTTAGAAGTCAGTATTAATGATGCAGATCAAATCTGGACGCTGTCACTTATCCCACTTGCTCCAACAGACTTTGTTAAAAAAAAAAGTCTTTTTGAACTTAAAAAGTGGAGGCGATATTACTTTTGTAAAACTGTTAGGAGAGGTTCTAAGGACTAGAAAAGTGCTTCACTGGAAGAATGTATTAGCAAATGTTACTTGATCACAAGGACACCTGTATCCTTGGTAGGAGACGTAGAAAACAGGCCTGTACTCAGGCATTGGCATCACTTGTTCTCACAGTGATCTGGCCTTGCTTCATGGTCCTTAAGGACCCTTAAAAAAAGCACTGCTTGACTATACAATGGGTGTATCTTTAGCAGATAGCACTCAAGGCCCATTACCGCCTTCCCCCTCTTCTTCCCACAGTCTGGCCCCACATCATTACTACCCAAATGAATAGCCTCTTCACCAGACTTTCTCAGCTGGAACTGAAGCAGAGATTTGAACTAAGCTGTCCAACTCCTCAGGCGTGTGGGCTGCCCACCATGTCCGTCTAGCCAGGTGTTAAGTATCTCTCTAGTGCCAGACCAAGGATCTGCCTAGTGCTGTGTCCTGCTTCCAGCAGCGGCCAGATGTGAGTGCCTGGAGAAGACTTCAAGCATGCCGAGCATGAATTTCGTGAGTGTGCTCCCAGCCTTCAACTATCTTCAGGGATTTTCTGAGTCAAATGCAGTTTCTATGTATTAGTAACACTCAAGGTATTTCTCTTCCATGAACTTGCCTGCTCTCCCTTTGAATCCCTGTTCCAGCTGTTGACCTTGATGACCTGTTCCAGCTGCTGGTCCAGATTACTTATTCTCTCCTCTCCATCCCCAGCTGGTTGTCGTAGCTTTCTTCCCACATCCTTTTCATCAGTTTCTACCACCGTGTAACTTTACCACATCTGTGTAACTTTCTGTCGATTGTGTAATGATTAAAGGTCTGGGAAATTTTTAAAAATATTTTTAATAGTAGTATGTTCTTAGGTTTATTTTTTTTATTATTATTAAGCTGGAGAGTTTACAGGTTTGAGTTTGGAAGTGATCAAACAAACTGTTTAAACTGGGTAAAAAAGTGAATGTGATAACTACTGTTAGTGTGGGGAAAGGCTGAGACAGTGAAGTGTGCTTGGGAGTGGTAACCTTTTCACCTCAATCAGCAGCAACTGGAACAGTTTGCCCTCAGTCTGCCTGTCTCCGGATTGCTAAATGTTCAAATACTCCATGTAGAGTGGAGCTGCCTGAATTTACAAATAGCTTTGGCCACCCTGAAACTGCCTTTTAATTTTTTTTATTTCCAGCAAATAAGTGATTCACCAGCCAAAAATATCATAAGCACCTATCACAACAGCACCAGTTGCTCCTGGGTGTCTTGGTGTTTGCAGCAGACTCGTTAACTGGTAGTCTTACAGTGGAGGAGGTGGATATGTACATTTTTCCAGGCAGGTTGTGCTTTCCACCAGACCATTGCTGATCAAGGCTGGGCTGCCTACTTCTGCCTAGCCCAGGGGGAACTCTTCCTTCTCATGCAGGAACTTGGAGTCCACCACTCTGCAACAGAACTAATGATAGCAAACGGACACAGCTTGCAAACAATTGGGAGACTGAAGTTTGTTTGCCTGGAGTGCTTGCCAAATAGTTAGGAATACAGAAGAGGTTTGTTTAAAAAAGAACCTTGCTTGCAAACAAACTGTAAACGGTGAAGGCCGAAATCTCTAAAATTATTTGTGACAAATAACTTGGTCAGTTCTATGAGCCTCTGTCTAACTCTTGCACAGATGGGAGTCACTCCGTTCCAGAGTAAACAGAGCAGCCCAGTGCACTCTCCAGTTACCAGGCTGGAAGAATGCAGTACATTTTCCGTGAGTATTTGCTCTGACTTAAAAATATGCTTGCTTTATCTGTGTTCGCACCTCTCTTGCGTTCATGAGCTGTGAACACTCAAACAGTCAAGATTTACTGCTTTGGATACCTACCGAAAGCAAAATTAAACCGCATTATTTGCAAATGGAATAATAGGTTTTAACGTGGGATCCTGTTTTCAGAAAGCCCTGCCAGGTCTCTGGAACAAAGGCTATGAAGTCGGCCAGACATGGGTGTGCCAGTCTTCTGTAAATAAAAACATGCATGTACATAAGTATGTCTAACAAGTACTCAGACAGAATTAACTGTAAGATCCATATCTTGCCAACAAATCTGTCGAGCAGCTTAAGTTTGGTTTGTGTTTTTTTTTTTTTAAAGTACCAGTGCCTCAGGCAAAGGTCTGTGTGGCCCAGAGAGGAAAAGCTGAAAATGGTCTGTACAAAACTTGTAGAGTCACAGCTTATCTGCCTCCTGTCCCTAGGCAGTGAAAGCCACCGATGGCCTTTGCAAAACCTTCTCCTGATTACAAGATTTGTGCTTATCCAGGCAGGAAACTAACACTGCCATGGGACTTGGGTGGCCCGTTGCTACCGGAGAGGACATTTGCAACAAACTGTTGGCAGTCCTTCCCTAAAAGCAGGAAAAATACCTGTAACTTCAAATAAACCTGGGAGGCTGCAATCTGCCAGAGACTGATGCACGGTGAGTGTCTAGTCTTGTTGGGTAACATGTTTCTGGCCAATGCTACCCTCTCTTTAAGCATGCAGAGTAGGAGGGAAAGCTCGTTTCTTCATTGCCTGCTAAATCAGTGCATTGATTGAGAGGACATCTCTGCTGGTTGGTGGAGAGATAACTGGCCCAAACCACTCAGTTGGAAAGGCTTAGGAAGATGGCAGAAGTAAGTGCTGCTGCTTTCTTGTGTCCCGTGTAACCGTGCTGCCTGTTCCCAGGCCTCCCAGAAACCACACCAGAACAAAAGGATTGAAATGGTTGCCTGTGTACCTAACCCCTGTGACTCAGCTGATGGGTGTAGAGCTGCTCTGCATGGGAGATGTGTTATCTGTCTCCTCCGGGAGGGAGTTTGTGTCTCAGCTCGCACAACCTGCGTGGCTTTCCTGCTCCCAGCAGTGCTCTGCACACTGGTGGTGGCTTAAAATCTACCTTGTGTGTGTCCGTGTATGGGTGTGCATCAACATACTGACACATACAAATCGTGAAGGAGGGCTCCTGCAGTTATGAAGTCTGTCGGTCAAAAGTTAGGAAATGCTGCAAGTGAGTGTTCATGTCTGGATTCTGCTCCCCTTTGCCTCCATCTTGAGCTAAAAATCAGGCAGGGGTCCTGTGGAAAAATACAGCACCTCATTGCACATGTGTATGCAGAAGAAAGGGTGTTCTGGGAAAGCTGGTGTTTCCCAAGTCTGAGTGTTTGACTTCATACCCTTCTTGACATTCCTGCAGGGAAAGTTTTTTGCGAGCAGTTTCCCAATGGCAAACAACAGCCCTCAAGCCAGACCTGAGAACGGCCGCCGTGACAAAGCCCTTGGTCCTCTGCTTCTGTCCTTTGCTTTTGTTTTCCTCCCCCCTGCTTTCCTCTTCCCTTGGTTGCCAGCATCCCCCGTGCACTATGTGGCACTGGTGTCCAAGCAGCGTGTGACCCCTGTGCCTGTAGAAGAGGCACTAGTTTGCTGTGAGGTACTTTGGCTCAGTGCTAAAAGGTTTTGAGGCATACTCAGGTGGGGAGGAGGGGGAACAGTCGTAGGGGAGGGAATGAGGGGGAGCAAAACGGTTATTCATGTTTAATGACTTATCTGCTGTAACGAAATTGGGATAGCAGTTCGCAAGTCTAGGAAAAGGCATGGCTTTAGCCTGAGGGCTCTACCTGCTGTATTTGAGATCTCCTGCAAATAATAGTAATCTCCAAGCATTTCAAGAAACCTGCACAAATTGTTTATCATGCAAAACGTTAGGCAGCCTAAATACAGGAGTAACAGCCTGAATGATCGTGCCTTAAACTTCTTTTTATGCCTGTTTCTTAATCAATGTTTATGTGCTCCGAGCAAAAGTGTTCTCCTCCCCCTGCTTCACCTTGGTTGGTTTATCAGCTTCTGGGGATCCTACTTGCCGCTTGTGCGCCATAAAAATGTCTGATTTAGTGGTTCCACTGAAATGTGTTCATGTTTCTTTTTCTGTGGTGAGGTAAGATGGCTATCGGGGCAGGAAGTTTTCTTGGAAGTCAGCGCTGGCTTGGCATGGCTGAGCATCGGGGTAGACATGGAAATCTGCTCTCAAAGCTGATAAAAGCCTCAAGTGCCACTGCCTGTGTCCAGCTGGGAGAAGGTGAGTGGGAAAGGTCAGCGCTGATGGTGATCTGTGAACCACCTCGAGGAGATGGGAAGATGCATAAAATAAGGTAGCGGGACTGGTGCAGGCAGGGAGGGAAGCTGCCCCGGGAGCTTGGGAGGCAGACAAACTCCCTTGCACTCAACAGTAAATGGTATCAGGAAAAGGTGTTTGCAGAGCCTAAAACGGAGCCTGGGAGGACGTGGAGATGGAGTAAGTGAAGCACACGGCTGGCTGTTGTGCCAGGCAGGACCGGCATCTGGACCTCCTCCTTTCCTCACTCTCTTCTCTCTCATCCCGCAGCTTCCACTGCTCCTGGTCCGTCAGTTGTGCCTTTTTCCACCGGGTAGTCCACAGCAGGCTCCATTAGCACCCAGTCGCATCCTCCTGACTGCAGGTTTTTTTTTCAAAGGCTGTACCTGGACAAGCCTGTGAAAATACCTCACCACAAGGATGCAGACAGCATGTGTCTGTGCAGAAAGGGCGTACGGGTGAGAAGAAACGCCTCTGTAAGACATCAGAAGATCGAGGCTGTCAGAAAAAATAGTAGCATGGAAAATACTGTATTAGGTGGGTCCAGTGATCTCTCCAGTCCAGTGTTGTATCTGATGTGAAATGCTCACGAGGACGAGTGAAAAGCCCTTGCAATAGGTAGATATGGAGTCTTCTACAAGAGGTGAGTCTTCTCCTCATGTCCATTTTTTAAATTGGTGTAATCGTGGGACATGTGGCTCTATCGCTCCTGAAACTCTCTTGGTATTTAGTTGTACATATGAAGGTTTCATATGAGTCATGAGAGATCTGTGGCCTTGATGGCTGTGAGCTCCACAGTATATGTGTGTTTTCTTGTCTGTGTTTTGCTCCCTGACAGATTCTTTGAATGATGTCTGCATTGTGATACGAGGAGAAATTCAGTATAGCTTTTAAATACTATTCATTTATGTCCTGTGCTGAAAAAATACCTATGTTTTTTCCCTAGCTTTGTGGCTGTCTCTTCTGTTGTAATGTGAGTAAGTCTCGGTTCCTCCTTCTCTTTCTCTGCCCTCTTTGCATTCCCCCTGCCTCATCCTTGATTTATTGCTGGCCACCCCGTCTTCCTGAAGTGATGCAGTTTTCTGCTTTGCCTTTTGCATGGGTTGTTCCAACATGGGCTTGCTGGCCTGGCATTTTGACCGCTACTGTGCTGCTCATCCGCCCTTTTGGCAAGCTGTTGTGAAGTTGTCTTACTCTCTAGCTGTTACCAGTGCACTGTGCGTCACCTGCCAAGTTTCCCACCTTCCTGCTTCTTCAGGCAAAAAACCTCACATTCAGCATTTCCCAGTATTTCTGAGGGGTTTTCTGCAGATGGAAATGAATGCTGCATGGGAAGCTAGGTTGCTACTCTGTCCTAATGTCCTGTGTCATCCTTTTCATGCTCCCTAGGAGAAGTTACTCCTCACAAGGCACCCTTGGGCTCTGAGGTGACAAACGCTGGATCCCTTTGCTTGCGTACTTTCCATCCACGCTGCTGGCTCTTAGCTAAGCCACAGTTTGGGCTCAAAGTTTCCAACTGGAGCTGGCTTTGGGATTACTGCTGGCGAACTGGTCTGTAGCACAGTCACACCAGTCCCTCCAGACCCTGTGAGGAAGAGCGTGGGCCTGGGCAAGGGCAGTGAGTGCTTAAGCATGGTTCAGAGCTTGGCCTGTGTGCCTGTGGGATTGTAGGCAGCAAATGGGAACAGTAAGTCTGGAGCGGAAAAATGCTCAGGCTGAGTGAGTCCAGCCGTACTCTTGTGCACAGATGCAGCAAATACATGGGATCTAGGGCAAAGCAACAAAACTTTATTTCCACACTTATTCTCTGTGCTAAGTCCCCTAGAAGCTGACCTTAACTCATGTCTTACTGCCCTATAGCTTGTGGAGCATGATAAACCCCTTCTTGCTTTTCTCAGGACACAGTTCCTGTCCATTTTGAGCCATGTGGGATTCCAGTGTAGTTCCAGACCTATGATCCTGTCCTATTATCTGTGGTCTTTGTCCATCCTTTCACTGATAGACAGTCCCCACTTCACATCTTGTATTCCAGCTGCCTGGAAAACAATCAGCAAATAAACATCGGAGGAAATATTGGAAAAAAACCAAACCCATGTCTAGCAATTGGGCTTGCTGCCTCTAGGCAGGTGCAGGCTGCATGTGAACAGCAGCAATTCACTCAGCAGTGCTTTTGAAAGCAAGGAGCTGACGGCACTGGGAAAGCTGAGTGATGTGATGGGTCTAGGGCCAGGGAAGCATCATGTGTGGATGCCAAGTAGACGGCTGAATTTTAGACGCCGCTAATTTTAGTTCAGCATGATTTGCTTCACTGAGCTCTCCTGGAGCTCCGAATGCTGTCATTCAGGTTAATCATAATTCTTTGCAAGACTTAAAACTCTTGGATACACAAGAATCTGATCTGAGCTTTTTTTTTTTCCTTAAGATGAGCTTTTCCTGTGTGCTCTGTCCTTACCATGAATGCATGTTAGACCAACACCAGTAATCATGAACCTGCTGTTCCATATTCTTTCCTCCTCATGATGTTCTTTAAGCTATTTTACGTGTAAAACATTTCATAATATGCAGCCAAGTGTTTAAGCATTCAATTCCCTTCCTTCACCCGCCCCTCCTGTTCCTGCGGTTGGTTGCAGATCACTGCCTGGAAGCGGGCAGAGAGAGCGGGCAGCAAGGTGAATTTTGTTCCTGTGAAAATAACTCCTTTCAAGTAATTCTTTATCCAAGGTGACCAGTGTGCACCGATACCGTATCTCAGCTGAAAGCACGGCAATTTCTGATGGTGCAGTCATCTGTCCCTACCCTTAAGCGAAGCTGCGCTCCGGTCCCCAGGCAGGATTGCTGCAGAAAGCCAGGGGTGGGCACAACTCCACACATCCTCTGTCTTCTTTAAACCCTGTGACTTTGTCCTGTGTTGGTCTTCTGGGCTCAGCTTCCTATGTGATTGCAGCAAGTGAGGGGGGAGAGGGTCTGCATGAAAATTGCTCAGGTGTAAAAATGAGAGAATTGTTAAAACTTGGTTCAAAAATAGACCCAGGCTAATAGAGTTTCATGTAATCTCCAGTTTATGTAGGTTGTGATGAAATGTGGTTACCACCAGACGAGTATTCAGTGCTTCACGTAATGAAAATTGGCACTTTGCAGCAATTTCTAAACAGACACAACTGCAGCTGCCGTGGGAAGGCTGAGGCCATCTGTTCCTCCCCGCAGCTGCTGGCCCCTTCCCGTGGCCCTCCTCATCCTCATCCCCTGCCCCGCTGCGTGCAGCTGGGAGCACCCATGGGCATGGGGTGGGTGGTGATGGGATTCGTCACCCTTCGGCGGTCGGAGGCAGAACTGCTGCAGGGATCCGGGGCTGCGGCTGCACAGGGATTGCTCCTGGCAGCAAGGGCAGCCGAAGCAGTTCCCATGCTTTCTCCTGTCCAGGGCTGCTGCCAGTGCCACCGCTTCTGGGGCCACGCAGCAAAGTGGGGATGATTCCCTTGTATTTCTGGGATGTCTTACTCCAGAATCATATGTTTTAAGTAGGAGTTGACGTACAATAACAGTGGAGTGTAGGAAATTTGTGTCATTGACAGTCTTCTCTGCTTGCCCTGCATCCATTCAAAGCCGAGTACTTTGCTCTGTGTTTCTGGTTTCAGTCTGTCAGGCTCCACGAGCTTTCTTTGATTCAGATTTACAAAGCCATGCCTAGAGAACGCGATGTCATATTCTTTTTTTTTTTTCTTTTCTTCTAGCAGTACCTGCTCAGCGTACTGCAACCAGGGTGTCGGCAGGAGTGTAACACTAGCCTTGCCCTGTGAAAGCCTGTCGAGGTCTGGTCCATGCAGACCAACATTGTTCTACAGTGGTTCCTCTCTAAACACTTCTGATCTGGAAGAGCATGTATAAAGGCAGCTTTTCTACAACGGTGAAGGGGCTTTGCATTCAACACTTGGTTTATTTCGTCATCGTTTCCCTGCAAAGACAAATTTTGAACTTGTAGGGAGTTCCAAGATGGATCCTTGGGATCTGATTACAAGGAAGACTGGGGGAAGATGAAGGTGTTTATGCCATACCTCCCCCTGCCCCAGTGTGCTCCCCTTGCTCCTGGAGTAGTCTCTGCTGCAGGATCGAGGCAAGAAAGGATTGGATTCCCCTCAGAGATACATTCACAGCTTGCATTAACATCCAAGTTGCAAGTAAAGATCTGTGGAGATAAGGTGCACAAAGCTGCTATAGTTTTTGTGCAAATACGAGCCCTAGCCACAGAAGTTTAACAACTATAAATTTCAAGACTGGCCCGTTTATCCCCAAAAATAGGTCTTGTGGTAAAGTTCTCCTTTTGGTTATGAAAGTCTCCATGTGACATAAACTTGTCTTTCTACCTAGGCAGAATTACCGCCTGGGTCAACAGGCTTCCTGCCCACGTGGGGGAAGAGAGGGAGGGAAGTGGGGAGCCACCGTGCAGCGCAGCAAGCAGAGATTTCCTGCAATGCCTTTGTTAATGGTGTGTTTCTGGGAGCTGGTCCAGGGCCATTTCAGAGCGTCAGTATAATTTTACTGTTATTTCTCGGGTTGAGTTTTGATCCATGAGGCTTTATCTTTGGAAACAACCGTTTCCCAGAGCAGTGTCCCCGTCTTCATGATAAAGGGCTCTGCAGTACATCCTTTGGTTGTCTAAAACATGGCACGCTTCACAGACCTAAAGCATTTCCTAGCTGATTGATGGCAACTCATTTAATGCAATGTGTAGGTCTAAAACTATGAATATATCGAGCTGTGGAACAATATATTTCTTCTTCTCAGGGGTGCTTATCGTACACCGCTCTCACTTAAAAAGGAGGGAGCAATTGCATTTTATCACCTGTTTGCAAAAAGTCATTATAAGAGGCAAAAAAATTTACAGGCAGAACCTTTGAAATCTGATGTCTTGACACACTATGTTTTTATTGTTTGCTCCATAGCCCTGACGGAGGTGCATTGAAAGCAAAGTCCTCTCCGGCCAGGCAAAGGTATTGTACTATCAAGATATGGAGAGAAAGTAAATCAGTGTGAACTGAGAGTGGGTCAGCAGCTCCGGAGCACCCGCCTATGTGCATCCTGCCACCGATGCTACACGTGAGGCTGGTCACCCCTCTTTCATCAGAGGATGGTTGAAGCAGTTGGTCAGAAATGGGCTGTGTGATCCAGGGACAGCTGCGGCAAACACAGAATGCGAAAAGATACCGGGAGGAGACGTGAGCGTGCATGCAGGAGGGATATGGCTTTAGTGCTAACCTCCTGCGTCCCTCCGGAGTGCGGTCCTCACACTGACCGTGTGCTGTGGCCATGCCCGAGGCTGGAGCCTCTGTCTTGCAAGCAGAGAACATATCTGATTATCTGCTTTTCAGCAGTTTACGGGCCAAATGCATGTCTGGTGTAATCAGCTTTGACTTCCGTGGGCTTAAATTTGGAAGAGGTTTCAAGCGGTTTGCCTCTCCTGTCATGTTACATGTAACAGCCATCGCACATTGGGATCCTCATGGTCGTGGAGTCTGATGGAATGAAAGTAGTGCTGTCTGGCTAAGCCAGGGCTCCTTTCAAACACCACCCATCTCAAAAGCCGAATTTTGTTTACATTTGCAGGGTCAAGGCTGGGCTCAGCTTTGCCACTTTCTGGGTTGAATGTTAATAGTTTTATCAAAAGTTGACTGATTAGCTGAGGGCCTTTTTTAACTTGTCAGGATTTACAACAAATATGTCACTAATAGGGATTTTTTTGCCGCGTTACCCCATATTTAACAGGGGGTGAATCCTTCAAATTGCAATACATATGCATAGTTAGTAGCTTAATTTATATTAAACACATACTGCATTGTTAGCAAATAGTGATCAGCTACATGGTGACTATAAAGGGTTCTGTGCAACCGAGGATGTTGCACATCCTTACCAGGGTTTAGGAAATGGAAATAAGCAAGCAACACAATGTGTAGTTTTTAGGCAGCCATCACCAGAAAGGACTCCCCCAACAGATTAGGCTTCAACACTGTGCACGGGTTGGTTACATTTTCAAACAGATCGCCTAGCCTATAGCCACTCATGTTAAATACACGCCAGTCTTATGCACAGAGGCTCAGTTCCAGCTCCTGTGGCCACTTCAGCATTTGCATTTCCTTTGCTCTCTGTGACTGTAACCATAGAACCTACTACAACACTTGGAGAAATATAATCTTTGGCATTTAGTACATTTTCTCCACCCATATGCACGTGCACTTTTGAAGAAGCAAACAGAAAATCCACGTAACTCTGGTGTCCATAGCCAGGAAAAGCTATGATTGGAGAGAATAACAATAAAAAAGTAATAGTTATAGAGGGGAAAAGCATTAATTTGGGGAGTCATAACTCTGCCTCCGGGAGAGCCAGTGCTGCATTCTGCCAGGCTGCATTTTGCCATCCTGGCAGCGCAGGTAGGCTGCCAAGGCAGAAACCGTTCAGGGGAACGTGCCCTGCACCAAGGTGCTCAAAACAGCACCTGAGCAGGGTTTCAGCACCACACAGGGCTTGTACTGACCATTACGGAAGAGAGCAGTTTTAATGGAAAGGAACACAAATAGTTACTACAGATGGCCCCAGGCTAAATGGCTCACCCAGGCTATTTTGGCAAATACTTAGGAATGACAAATATATTCACCCATCAGAGCGGGCTCAGCAAATACGCTGGATTAATGACAATGATTGCAGTGAATAATTCAACTGGATCTACTGGTAGTCTGAGAGTGAGTTGTACAGGCAGAGAAAATAAGGAAAATCAGATGGGTTGCTTGGTTGCTGGATGGCAGGGGAAAAAAGAGAAGGAGGCGTGTAATGGAGAAAAAACCCTACCCAACAGCTGGGGCTCTCAGCTGGGATGCGAGACACAGATCCTCCACGTTCCTGCTTGGAGCTGGGCAGGGCGGCATTCAAACTGTGGAGCTGCTCTGGGGCTTTTCCAGGCAAAACCATGCGGAGAAGGAGAACAAGCGAGACAAGTCAGGCAAGACCAGGTCCAGGCAGGGACCTAAGGAAACTTTTGTAGTCATGGATGCATTTCCATGGGAAGTCTCCATTTCTCTGAGTCAGACTTTTCCAAGGACGGACCATTTTGTCAGCAGGCCCTTGCCCAGCAGTTCCACGCCACCGCTTTTGCATTTCATTAAGTCACTATAGGTAGTCCCTTATGCTGTGTGAATGGGCACAGCCTCGTCTGCGGTGTGCCCAAATGTTTCCATACCTATTTGCCCTTCCTTTCCCTTCCCAGCATCTCTGCCCCTTCTGTCCAAGAGCTATCCCCTGTCTAGTCCCAGGAGGGCCACTGAGATCCAGTGGGTTTTGCCCAGGAGCGGTGATCTGCTCATGCAGAAAACATTGAAGGATTTAGGGCTGAGCTTGTTAACATGGTCCTGGGAGTGAGTGCTAGGGAGGGAGAAGAAGGGGGCGAAGCTGCCACTGTGTTCCTAAAACTGCTCCTTGCAGCAGATTTAGCATTGGCAGCACATCCCTTTTTGCCCCATCCCTCTCTCCGTGCTGTGGAGCTGGTTCATGCACCAGTCTGGAAAAGCCCTCCTTTCAGCTTCATCTTTTACTGCCGCACAAGGAGCTTTTAGATTAATTTCAGTTAATCAGGCCTTTGTGCCGCTGTGTCTGGATGCCTAAAATGTGAAGGACTCACAAAAAGACATGTAGGTCATTTCCCATGGTTTCTGCTCTTTCTTCTGTCATCACGTTTTGGGGATCCCCACATAGCGTGGCTGTGTAGGGCCTCTTTTAAAAGTGTTTCTGCCTGAAGGGGTTTGGATCTCTTTTGCTTGCAGACACCTTCCTGGTGGGGTCTGCTAGCTAATTGGGATAGATAATGAGGATGGCAGAATGGATTTATGAATGACCAGGTTACTGGTTGTTACTTTAGTCACAGATCCTAGCCTTGCATTGAGTATGGGAGCTCAGCACTTCAGCATGGGCAACTGCAAGCTTTAAAGATGAAGAGGCCATTCCCACCTGAGAAACAGGAACAGGAATGGGAAGAGGGAGCAAGCCGCTCCTTCCCGTGCAGTGCTGCAGGTCCTGCATCCACTGATGCTCTCCGCCAGGATGCTGACCAGGCAGCTGGGGAAGGTCGGGGTGCTCTGCCTCTTCCCCTTAAACATCAAGGGAGGAATCAATGCTGCTGAAACTGGCCTCTGAAGGATCCTCCCCCAAACTCCTGTACCAGGGGGGTTGCCCGGTGTGCTTTGATTTCTCTCCAGCAGCACCCAGGAGAGGCAGTTCAGCGATCCTGGAAAGCTTATGGGTCCCATCCCCTTTTGCTGGAGACACAGCTCAGTGGGGCCACGGACACAGTGAGATGGGCTCTGAGCCTAGGACATGTGGTGTGACTGCTGAAAAGGACTGAAACCTGTTGGTCCCGGGGCTGAGCGGTCCTGGCACAGGGGCAGCCAGAGCACAGAGCAATGCCTGTGTGCAGCGCAGGGGAACTGGGAATGAACTCTTGCAAAAATAATAATAATTAAAAAAAACCCAACAGTCGGGCCTGTATTTCACATTTCTCTCTGCCCTTCCAGCAACCCTTCCTTGAAAAGTTTATGTCTACATCGCAAGAAGCGGTTGCGTTTTCACACAGCCAAGTCCTCTCCCCGCTGTTTTCCATAGCTGAGCTAGCCTTTGCATAGCCTTGGTGATGCAGGGCCTCTTGCGGACAGAGCCGTGTTTGTCTCGGAGGCATGTTGAACTTGGCAGGTACCGTATGTCTAACTCCAATTTAAACTACCACCTTTCCAAAGGAAAAGAGTCTGCAGTACACAACGGCAGCTGCCACAAGGAAAATCTGCTTGCCCGGCTAGAAAACCCAAGCAGGGTCATTAACAGCAGTTTCTCCATCTTTTCACACAAATTTACTCCGCGGTCTCACAGACACTGACCTAGCTGTCATTTTTCTCCAATTGAAGGAGGCTAAACCAGGGTGGCTCAATTGCACTCAACTCGAATAGACTAATGTGTGCTAAACCAGGCAGAAATACAACCTTAAAAAACACGAGCCAGGCTCACCCCCCCTTGCAAACAACCATCTGTGGTGAGTGTGGATCTGGGGTCAAGTCTGCTGTGCTCCTCGGCGGCCTAATCCTTTCTTGTGGGTTTGTCACTTCCCATGACCTGCAGCAGAGTCAATATCTGGTCATATGTTTCTCTGGAGCCTGGCCTGGGTGTTTTTCTTCCCCTTTGGCTGGGAGGAAGCACAAGCTGTTTGCAGATGGGGAGAAAGCTGATGGTGGGTCTCCATAGGTGGCAGGTCCTGTCCTGGAGGGTCTTGGTTAGCTTGCTGCTGGGAAAGGGGAAGCTGGTCATCCTGCATGGGGCAGAGACATCTCTCTTTGGAGGGACAGCTCTCAGGGTTGGGAGGAGCAACCCTGGTCAGAAATCTCCTGGGGACACACATCGTGTCTGCGGGCAGTGGGGAAGACGACGTGGAGCATTTCTGGGCACCAAAGCCTGCGTGTGCACCACTGCAGAGTACAATCCTCCTCCATTGCTGTTTCCATCTCCTCATTAAGCTTGTCATCAATAATACAGGGTTTCTTGTGCAGCTGAGAGCAGAAAGGGTGGTCGCCTGGGAGCTGACTCGCTCTGACTCACGTCTCCTGGGAACACAGGGTCAGTTGGGTTAATCTCAGCCCACCGCACGCCTAGAGACCCCCGGGGAGAGCGAGGGCATCCCCTCTCTGCTCGTGTGCCCTACTGTCA
Organism: Mycteria americana; assembly: GCF_035582795.1. NCBI lineage: Eukaryota > Metazoa > Chordata > Aves > Ciconiiformes > Ciconiidae > Mycteria > Mycteria americana. The sequence goes on from NC_134366.1 coordinate 50,390,361, forward strand.
CCTGCAAAGCCGGCTTGTCCTGGGGCAAGGAAAAGCCCCTTCCGAGGACTGGGCTGAAGCAGTGGATGAGGGAGCCTGGTCTGGGCCACCAGTTTTCCCGGTCCTCCGCCAAAGCAGCAGTTCCCCCTCTGGAGTGCCAGGATCCCCATTGCGGTGGGAGTGCTCTGGATGCCCTGGATCAGGCAGACTGACCCGGGGAGCCAGGTCTCCCTGGGTACTTTGGGGCAGCGTCTAGACCAGAGAAACACAGCTGAGCTCACTGCACCATTTTTTCTAGTTTTTTTGAACTTGCCCTTTTGGGAAAAGCAGAGAAACAGGGCAGAACCAGCTCCCAGGGAACAAAGTTTAGTTTCCTACACTTTAGCATTTAATGGTGTGAATTCTGAGGCTGATCTTTGCTCAGCAGAGCAGAAACTTATTATACTTGATTTCTTAGGAAAGGAGGGCTTGGGGGAAGGGGGAGCACAGCAGGGCCTGTCTGGCTGCTGGAAAGTTAACTGTGCTGTACTGCTGCTGGATGCCCAGGCTTCAACCAGTACAGCCTGGGCTGGGGGCAGCAGCCAGCGAAAGCCAATTGATCTTTCTGTGACTCCTGAGATAACACTTCAGCTTGCAGGGATCTTCAGGCTCCTTTTCTCTTTGTTTTTGTTTCTCTCCCAGGATGAAAGGGTGAATACAGGAGGGTTGATTGAGCAGAAAGGTAGCAGATCAAAACCAGCCTCTATTACCATCTGTCTGGCAGGTGCCATGATGAAGAGCCCATCAGATGGGCATAGCTGGGGTTAGGGAAGGATGAGGGAGGAAGAAGTGTTTTCTGAAATGCTTGTCTCCAGGCAGTCTCGACCTAAATTCAAATTTTCTAGTTAAAAAAAAAAGAAAAAAACCCAAACTTTGATACTGGCAGTCGGCCTAAACATGTTTTCTATAGGAACTGCTAAGTCTTGGAACAGGACAGCAACTGTGATGGGGCAGTAAACAAAATATTAAAGTAAATGAGAATGATTGAGGTTGTCTTTGTGGTTGTCCACTGATGATGTTTTCCAGATTCAGTTACATTTTCCTGTTAGTGGCATGCTTCTCCCTCTCTTTTTTTTTTATGTGCCCACTTCCCGTTTCCTATTTGTCCTCTTCCCAATCTATTTCTTCCACCATTGTTCTAAACCTTCATCCATCCCAACTTTTCATGATGCCCAAAGGTCTTTGCAGTTCATCCAGTGCAAATACCTGTTTTCCAAAGCCTCCAAGAGGTTTTCGTGCCCTTTTCTGAGGTTGTGGGGTTTTTTCCTCAGTTCACTGCAGGCAGGAGACCACCACTCTGCCAAAGCATGACTGGGTCCAGTAGACTAGATTCAATCTCAGGTGCCATCAGCGGCTGCGATGGATTTACTTGTTGCTCCTCTCCCTATTTATTGAATGTTTGATTATCACTTTCCACTACCCTGTCCCATTGAACTTGAGCAGCTATGCTGAGTCTAGGGCGAGGGAGGGCCAATAAAGCCACAAGGCACAGCGGTAGCGCAGCGGTGATAACAGCTCTCCAGTGAAAGGTGTGAAGCCTCTGTCTCCCTCATCTCATCTGGATGCCTTGTATGGTACCCAGAAGAAATGTTGCTAACACCAGCCCTCCTGCGTTGTCGTCTTGGATGTGTAGCAAGACCCTGTTATCAAGGTCCTCTCTTCTGGATGGCAACCAGGGCTCTCATGCACAAAATTAAAAATCCTGTGGCAGCTTATTTCCCATTAGGGGGAAAAAAACCCCCAGCAGATCCATTGGATTAACCAGATGTGTTAATGATATAAAGTGTGGCTTGTCCTCTGTCTCATCCCTGTCTCAGTGTCCATTTATGCTGTTTCCCTGCACTTTCCATTTCACATGCTGTTTCCCTGCACTTTCCATTTCACATGCCACAGCTGAAAATCATGTGCCTTTTTTTTTTTTTTTCGTGCGCAGCCCATGCCGAAGTGCACTGGCAAAGCTGCTGTGGGGAGGCAGGAGGTGCGGCAGCGGGGCAGCCGGGCTCTTCTCACTGCAGGCATGGGGAGGCAGTTTCAGGCTGGGCAGCGTGAGGAGCCCGGTTCTGCTGAAGCGATCAGCACTTCCATACGCAAGAGTTGAAAGCCATCGGATGAAACTCAGCTTCGAGGATTAACACTCGGGAGTCTGCATACTATGTGCCTTCAAAAACCCGTGTGATTGATCATGTTTTCATTTGCCTTCTAGTTCTTGAGCTTTTTGTGCCAGCGCTTTTAAAGCTTTCTCTGAAACTGAGAGGAAGAAACGTCATTTTCTCTGTAGACAGCTGAGCTTCTTGTGTAAAGATTTGGGGAGTCAGGACTTGGAGACGAACACAAATTATTATCATACTTTCATTGTACTTGTGGCACCTTGCAACATTTGTCTCATTGCTTCCTCAGCAGCCTCTTCCAAATTCAGGGAGACAGATGAGTGTTCGTTCAACTTTTAAAAAGAAACAATATTTCTTTCAGCTAGAAAGACAAAAACTTAAGTCTCCAAATTCCTTAGTGAAGTTTTGCAGGAGAAGCTGATACAATAGCAACCGAATGGTTCCCTAAAAGTCATGGCTCTGCCTTAGCATATAGATATGTTTCTGCTTTCAGAAAGTAAATATTGCTCTACGGTGCTGCAATTTATGCTACTGGGGAGGCTGGCACTAATGCAAATACACTGTGAAGCTATATGCTTCCTGCTCACTCTGAGCATCAAATTACCTCCACCTTGAAAAAGCTGGTTTCGTCTTTATTTACAGAGTTGGTCTTATCAGCAATGTACTTCCCTGGAAACAAAGTTTCTTCCAAGAGTTAAAAATATGCATAACCCCATAAAGGGTTTAAAATATATCCTAGTACCATTCAGTGAAAGCTGCTTAATTGGAACTCCCACACAGCGCTTTGCAATTAATGGTGATGCTGCTGTTTAGAAAAAACAGGGGAGACAGGCTCAAAGTCAGAATACAAAATACAATAATGTCCTGTGTGGAAACACGGTGCGCAGCTACAGACACTATCAGTTGTCTTTCATCTCGGTGTCTCCTGATCATGAATGAGTCCTACTCTTCTCCCAGCATATTTTTCGCGTGGGGCCCCTGTGCTATAAGGGAGCCTGGGGGCTGAACCGCAGCGCGTGTTCCTCTTCTCTGCACCGAGCAGGGGTGTGAGGTACTGAATGCATGCTAGGTATCTCCCAGGTCTTCCTCGCTGCACCGGTTCAATCCCGTATTCATTGGGCATCTGCTCAAAGGCTCCTGAAACTGAAGATGCTGCTTTGGGCAGCGTGGGGGAGAGGAGCGGCTGATGCAGAATCCCTGAGTCATGTCCCAGACTCCCCTCTGCAGCGAGGCTGCAGGGTAACCTTAAGCCGCGCTCCTCTCGGTGCAGAAGATACAGCAGGATGCAACCCTGAACTTCTGCGTGGGAACACCTGCGTGAGGACCCCCCCACCAGTGCTCCCCAGCTCAGGACTAGTGAAAAGCCAGCTTCATGATGCGGTGAGAAACAGCATCCTTCATTAAATCACAGAGGAATACAGCTGTAGGTAAGGACTTATCCTGTAGCAAATGGGGTTTTCCTCCCTCCCTAGTCGTCTAGTTCTCCCTTGTGTTCAGGCCTGCGTTTCCTCACTGACCTTCGCGGGGTTTGCTTGGGGTACAGATGTTTGGGGTCAGTGCAAGTGGGGGGCAATAGTGCCTTTATTTAACTTCTTCACACATAACTGGCTGATGAATGACATGAAAAAACAAAGACCCCCGGCATGTCAAGTTATTAAAAATTACGAACGGGGGGCGGACATGTGATACTGGTCACACTACCCAAATCCCAGCAACAGTGTGATCTTAAGCTGCACTGCTGCTTTTTTGCAGGGTGTGATGGGCTATGGGAGGAGAAGGCCCAGGGGTACCTGGGCTTTGCTTTGTTTGCCCCAAACCCTCCCCTAGATTAGACAGAGCAGTTAAAAAAAAAAAACCCAAAACAAACCAAAACCTAAGGACAGGAATTTCCTTGTTGACAAGAACAGACTGGCTGAGCGATTCCTGGGGGCTTTCAGCAGGCTAACCACAAATTTGCTGTGGAGCCTTGCACTCTGAGAGCCGTGTGGGTAGAAACTGCTCCCCTTTGATGTTGGACCTTGAACCCATTTCATTTTCAGTGTAACTGGCCTTGTTGCCGTGGTTGTTACAGCTTGCAAAGGTGAAGTGGTGAGATTGCACCAAGAGAAGCTGGAAGCGGCCGTGTTTCTTCCTCCTGCCTCCATCCGACCACACCGAGGTTTGATGGTGGGGAGATGCATTTAGCTTACATCAAAACAGCCCCACCGCATTCAGCCGTGCATGTCATCCCATCGCCACAGGACGGGGACAGCCTGGCTCCCCCACCATCTGCCCCTGCAAACCTCGTTGCAGCTGCCGGGGTAAGAGTCTTGCAAGCAAGCCAAGTCCTCGTCCTCCGCACAGGCACCGCAGCTCTCGTCCTAGCAGGAAGGCACTGTGTGCAGGACTGGTGATGATCAAAGGCCAGCTATGAGTCATCTCAAAACCAATGAATGATCATTAGTTGGGGGAAGAGGTAATTAGACTGGCTTCACTATCTTGCTGTTATGCTCAGGGGAGTAATGGGGTGGTATTGCTGCCATTGAAGAACTTTATTTGTTAGGAGTGACTCATTGGGTATGTGTCACAAATTATACATGGAAAAAATTACCAGTGCTCCCTGTTGGGAGTTGAAAGTCCAGTGCAATGTGCCCAGACGATCCTGGCAGCTGCCTGATAATGATAGCATCACCTGGTGAGCATTCCCTTCCCTTTCATCTCACCTAGAGGGAAACTATCAAAGTCAGGTCTGCTCTTTGGGCTACATACCTTCCCCACTGCAGAAGCTGAAGGGGAAATGGCTTTTGACAAAACTAGTGGAGAATCAGAAGAACCAGATGCAGAGCCCTGGTATCCCAGGCTGCCAAGATCCCGCGAGGACTTTGTAGCCCTTGAGAAGGAATTTAACCTGCTGATACAGGTCAAAGCTTCGTGACCGCTCTGTTTCAGTAATAAGCTACAGTGAAGTTTGATCGCAAAGCCAAGGCATTTGCAGTATCCAAAATCTGTCCCCAGATCTGAATTTCACAGTTGAGTTGCCCCATCTTTTGTTTTAAAAAAAGATTGAGTGAACTTTTATTCTTATTTGACTGATTTTTATCCCATGGACTTGCAAATTTCAGTTGAACCAGGTCTTCTTAATAAAATTAATAAACTTTTAAAAGATATATTTCCTAATGTTTTTGCTTCCAGAACAGCCTGAGGTTTGGAAAGACAGAGGCAATCAACAATAAAAGGAGACAAAATAATTGCTTGGATCTTTACATTCTCCTTGCACTTTGAAACCTAATTTTAGATTGCAGCTGAGGCTTAAGGTTTGTTCTTAATTTGCCCAAACTGTTTTTCTTTCTTCCACTAGAACAAACCCGGTCAAACCATGTTTGCCCTTCAAAACTTAGTTCTGAGAAGCGCCCAGCGCAGAGTTACTCAGTGTAATGAATGTAAACACCGGGAAGATTACTTATTTCCTTTGTGCATGTTCTTTTGAGTTGGAATTTGATTACAGCACTTGAAGAGCATCCTCTTACTGTATAAAAACACAATTATGGAGACCTGATCCTCATCCTCACTTCAGAGGAGGTGTGCTGCTAAGGTGTGTAGGTGTAAAGCAAGCATGTCACGTCTTCTGGCGGGATGCTGTGCTCTGAGTCTGCTGGGATCGCTCTGTGGTGTCTGCTTTGAGATGGTGCGTCCTGGGCCAGATAGTTCTGCTTTTTCATGAAAACAGCCTTTGCATAATCTCAGACACCCTGAGCGGGTAATGAAGGGCTGGATCCTGAAAAGATGCCGAGAGCTGCAGCACAGCCAGAAGCCAGGTGCTGCCTCCCTGCTGCCCATCCCAGTGATCCCAAAGCAGAACCACATTTCCCATGAAGGAGCTCGTCACCTCCTGCTCAGTCTGTGCCCCCTGGCTAACATGCAGCCATTGCTTTCCTGTGCAGGGACACATGGAGGGGACCCGCGGGTGTCCCTGCACTGGCACCAAGGCAGTATCCAGCTCAGCAATACCCAGCTGGTCCCCTGAAGGTGTGTTGCTGTGAGCTGTTCACATCCACTGCAGCCGTGTGGTTGGGTGTACCTGGCAATTGCAGCCTGCGCCATCATCGATACTGGAGATAGGTGAATTAAAGCTACCTGTTTGCTGAACACATGCAAACTCATCTCTCTCTCAGACACACGCACACATGCAAAGCCAGAAAAAAAAGGGGGCAGAACTGCGGAGTATAACGTCGTGATAATCCACTGGAAAAAGCTCAATACCTGCCCTGCCAAAATTCTTCCATTCCGGTCTCAATGTCCAAGAAAGAGTCTGGTGAAACCAGGTGGGCATTTTTCCAGGAGGTTTTGGAAGAAGAGAGACAATGGCTTGGTTGCAGGCCAGTAGGACACCAGGGAAGAGCATGGCATGCCCTACAAGACCCGCACTGTTTTGGTTAAACCCTGTGTTATTTTCCAGCCTTGAAGAGTTCCCTGGGTTTGAGCTGCACCTTCCCAAAGTGCACAGCCCACTCCCAGTTACTGGGGAAGCTGCAGCCCATACAGTGTGCCTGGCAGACGACTGCCTTATCCAAGCTGGGTTAGCAGTTAGTAAGCTCTCTGGGGCACCTGCTGCTTTGCACCATGGACCAAGCGCTGTGCAGACACACCAGGACTCTGATCTCTTCTGGTCAGAGCTCCTGGGTGTTTCTGCAACTTGATAGAGAATCCTGTCCTGTTTTCTATCTATCTCCGGAGTAAAAGCTCATTTTGCTTTTCCCTCCCCCAGCAGTCTGGGTGGCTTCATTTAGAAGACATTATACAACTAAGTAAGAGCCAGCGTGAAAGGCCAAATCTTGAACCGACCCATGGGCACGACTGCACTGCTGGTGATGTGTGGACGGGCGTATCTCTGGGAGGCTAATCTCCTGAGCATGGAAGACAATACAAGGGTATTGTATCTGCGGGGCTGCAGAGCAAGCTGCCGGAGGGACACGCAGAACCAGGGACACACAGCTGCATTTTCCAGCTGGTAGGAAGCCCATGCCGTGCTGCTGGTATCTCTGCTGACGAAACCACGGCTTGGCCACATGTCCCTTGTTTTGCTGTGAAGATCTCGCTCTCAAGGAAGAAACTCTCTTCTCCCCTCCTTTTTCTTTCACTGCATTCAAGCCCGGTTCACTAAACCACCCCTGTATCTTCCGCTGGTCACGTCCCTCCTTTCTGAACTCACGCCAACAGCAAATCAGGATGGACGGTAGCTAATTCTAAGTAAGGAGAAGCGTTCGCATCCATAGGGTCAACTTGGAGGCGTGCGGGCACGGACCTGGTGCCTGCAAGGACCACTGCTCCTATGGGGCCACCACGGCAGAGAGCAGGATGTCCCGCGTGGGGCGCAGAGCAAAGGCAGCCTCTCGGGTGGGAGGGGAAGGGGAGATCAGATACCGTCACCTGTTTTACGCTAACATCTTGCCGAAAGCTGCATCAGATGTTGGAATTAAAATTGCTTCTTCATACCTTTTTGTTTTTGCGGGGTCAGTTTTGCCAGGACCGCGGTGGTGTCTTTGTGAAGCCACAAAAGGCAATTAGCAAAGGCAGGGCCAGATCCTGAGCTGGGAATGGGATGTTACACCAGATTGCCCGTGCTGATTTTCTGGCCCATACTTTTCAGTCATGCTGGCTGCAAGCACAGCAGCCACAAAGTCTGAGCACGCAGAGGGTGACACTGCAGATCCCCACCGAAACTGGTGGAAATCTTGCTGTCAGAACCAGGGACAGGATTCCACTGAACTTACTCAAAAGACAAAGATGGTAGTGACAAGGGGAACGGTGTGAACCTAGAGCTTCTTGCATTTTTAAGACTGCAAATTTAGTCTTCCTCTAATCCTTTCCGAAGATTTCTTATCTAGTGTTTCTCTTTCCCTGCCACTAAGCCGCTGCTGCTGGCGGCCGGGGGGGCTGTCAGTCTGTCCCACACGTTTGCCAGGCCTCACATAGTTTCTCTCTGTCAGGGAGAAGGGAATAGTGATGGAGAGCAGCCTGATAAATATGTCATCCAGGATCCCTTCCTATGGGCGGATCATTGCCGTCCAAAGCAAACCCAGCTCACTGGCAGACAGACACTTCATCTTTGGGGTCTCCTGCAGCCTCAGTGAGGCAGGGTCAAATGTCTCCTCTCCCTGCTTCTTTTTTTTTTCCTCATAAGACCAGAATGGAGAAGCAAGCAGGGTCTGGTCCACCTTGAAGTCTTAAAATGTCTCAGAAAGGATTTGGGGAGCGTTGTGGTTTAGCCCCAGTCTGCAATTAAGCACCACGCAGCCGCTCGCTCACCCTCCCCCCGGGTGGGATGGGGGAGAGAATCGGAAGAGCAAAAGTAAGAAAACTCGAGGGCTGAGATTAGAACGGTTTAATAATTGGAACAACAACAACAAAAATTGTAATGAGAAGGAAAACAACAAGAGAGTGAAAGAGGAGCAAAACCCAGGAAAAAACAAGTGATACAAGCACCCACCACCCACCGACCCATGCCCAGCCCGTCCCCGAGCAGCGATCGCTGCCCCCGGGCCAGCTCCCCCCACTTTATATACTGAGCATGAGGCCATATGGTATGGAATAGCCCTCTGGCCAGTTGGGGTCAGCTGTCCTGGCTGTGCCCCCTCCCAGCTTCTTGTGCGCCCGGCAGAGCATGGGAAGCTGAAAAGTCCTTGACTGGTGTAGACATTACTTAGCAACAACTAAAACACCAGTGTGTTACCAACATTATTCTCATACTAAATCCAAAACACAGCACTATACCAGCTACTAGGAAGAAAATTAACTCTATCCCAGCCGAAACCAGGACAGGGAGAGAGGAGGTCCATGGCAGAGCTGGGGCTCAAAGAGATGCAGGATGTTTAACATGGTCCAATATTCTTTGCTTGGCAACTGCAGTCTTTTGCATTGGTACAAAAGGAAAATAAAAAACCCCACCCTAGTAAGTTGGAGTTTTACACCCTTATTATACCATTATCATTATGATAAGTGACTATAAAGTACATAAAGGATCTAGAAAATCAGGTTTTCGTTTTTAGCAAGTTACTTTTTTAGGTAGAATTAATTTTATGTTAGCTTGGCACTGCCTGACATGCTGCATTATTTTTAATAAGCCAGATATCTGCTCCAAGATTGTTGTGGCTGAAGAACTAATAAGATAATGTTTCCATTTTAGGAAATCCCCTGAAAACAAAATGTAAAAAAGCCTAAAAGCCACTAGTCTGATTTTCAGGGATCCTTATTGCCCAGGGCTCCCATCAGTCAGTGAGACTGGAAGCAGCACAGCGTCTCCCAGATGTCAGCTCAACAGTGCTGAGGGCTTTTACTGGTGCAGATGGGAGGACAGCCTGGCTCGTAAAATGAGGCAGAGCTTGCCCTAGGAATTCCCATTTCTTTATTACTCGGTTCTGCCACAGTGAGCTGTCTCCCTGGCCGCCTGCATTCCTGCCTCTGTGGCGATGGAGTGCCCATGGTGCACACAAACAAGCCTCTCCAGTTTTCTTGCCTAACCCTGACACTTACCTGTCAGAAAAGCCATTTATCTGCTTCTCCGAAGAGGCAGCTATAGAGACCTGAACCTTCAGAGAATGGGAGGGGAATTTATTAAAAACAAAGGAAGACTGCAGGTGCAAAATGTTTGTCATGCTAACACCTGAACAAACATATCACTGTGCCCTTGCTTATCTCCTTCCCACTTACTGCCTTTATTGAGTCCGGTGTCCTGCTAACTGCAGACATATTAATCAGGCAGTTAGATTAGAACAAAGTCACTGCCTCTGTACTGTCTTATCTAGACCATATAAATGTGTCATTATATAGATCAGGGCCGGGCCAAAGGGGTTTTTTTATACCTTTGTGATGACCAGGCTGCTCGCTGCTTCCTGTTTACATGAATTCCCTGGGCCTCAGAGGGAAAGCCAGCCTCCTCAGCAACTGCAGCAAAGTCCTCTGTTGTCCCACCTATATAAATAAGCACACATAAATATATAGCATTTTTCTTCTAGTCCAGCTTCATTTCATCATTTGCAGCCCTTTCCCCGCAAATGTCCATTTTCTCCTTCAAAAACCAGATCGATGAAGCAAGGTTTCTTTTTGACCCCATACCTTTTGCAGCCCGTAGCTGCATTAGTGGTGGGGTTTTGCAAATATCTCTCAGGCAAATCTCTCTCGGTGATTTCTGCTACTATGCATTTGTTAGTCCTTGGTTTGTTACTGGGTTTCCCTTCCTTTGCCCACTTCCCAGAGTTTTGCTATGCAGAGGCTGATGTACCAAGATGACGCTGCCCCAGCTGCATGGGAAGTTGCTTGCCCAGGGTGGCACCAGGGCAGGGCAGCGGTGGAGGAAGAAGGGAAGGCAGCCGGTACAGGCAGCACCGCGCTGCCCTCACCGCGGCACTGCATGGTGTTGGTGCCTCCTCTCTGCCTCTCGCCTCTCCCCTGCCAGCACAGGCAGAAGCCTGGTGGCTGTCACCGAGGTTTTGGTCTTTCTCCCGGCGCCTGGGCTTGTCCTCTATCCATTGGGTTTTGTCTACCCAGCCCTGGAAGCTGAGGCAGGGAGCCATCTCCCTGCATGAGCAGAGCGTAAACCTGTTTTTACACATACTTGAAAAACAAAATCTCTCCCTTTCCTTTCCCCTTTTTACATTTTTGATGACAGTAGATGAAGTTGTGTGCAGGCGAGAGCTTTGAGAGTGTCCCTGTCTGCCTGGTGTGCTAAAAGCATATCCATAGTGGGCATTCAAAACACAAGATGCTTCTGTGGTAAAATGAGTTGTGGGCACCATGGCAGCAGCATACTGCTATGCTCTAGCTGGGTTTCCTAGTCCCCAGCTACCAGAGCACCTCTGGAGAAGCTGCCCTGGTTTTCAATCACTTCCTTTTTCTGTTCTTTGTTCCATTTCTGGTTCATTAAAATTAAAGGTACACTAAAGGTATGTCCTGGGAACTGAACGTCCTCATGCTTTGGAGATCTCTGAGTCACAGCTGAATGCAGGAGCAAATGTCACGGCTGAGTAAAGGGGATGGGGTCACAAATCAATGCAGCGAGTGCCTTACTTTTTATAAACAGCCAAGAAAAACACAGCAAAATCCTCACAGCTTAATGTATGGATTAGTAGTCAGGTACAACATACACGGTTATAATATTCATAATAAAAATAAATATGTTTACCAGTTCTGTAAATCTCCATAAATCCTTCTTCCTCTTTTGCACGTAATATAATTCTCCAAAGGCTCAAAAATGTGCATGGTGAGTCTCTAATGCACATTTTATTTGCTGATTTCCAGTGGTTCTGTATAGACATTTTAACTTCAACAGAACATCTCGGCAGGAACTTTCTTATCAGGATTTCTGAGACTTGCAACCATATTCAGAACAACCAGTAGAAAGATTCCTAAGTCTCTGGAGACATCCCCGCTTAAAACCATATTTGCTTTCCTGGCAGTTCCCTCCGAGAGCCTTTGAATGTGGGGAAGAGTGCCATGAGTTTTAAGCTTTTCTCTCCCCATTGCTACAACTCCGGCAGGCGTCGAGTCTCATGCACTTGTACTCGCCATGCTGCCGGGGAATCCGGGGTGTTGTGAAAATGACTGAGATTATTACGACAAAAGGTTCCCTCCACCTTTTGTACCAGGAACCTCTTTTGCCCTAGGAAATGTCTGTGTTTCTGAAAATGGCTTAGCAGTAATCTTGCTGCAAACTGTTCTCTTAAAGATCCTCTCCTGTTCGCAGCACCCTGGGCTGTCAGAGGGAGCGCGCTGAAACAGATGCATCATGTCTGGCAAATTTTGCGGTGCTAATTTCTACCACGACAGTGATTTTCCTTAAGTGGCTCGCTGGGATAAAACAGGATGACAATATAGCACTTAGGCTGTTAATTATAAAGGAAAGACCTGTCCTTGCTGCAGATATGATGTGGGGTCCTTGCTCCTCGGTGTTGCTTTCTCCTCCATACGTGGAAGTCTAATGGCCCCTCACCGTTGTGAGTGTCATTACAGGCAGTCCATGAAGGCTACAGGTGTACGCAGTACATCACGTTGTACGTACGGTAGATAGCCCCCAAATGAGCGGAGAGCCAGAACGCGCTCGGGAACCACTAATGGCTCCATAAACTTTGAGAATCTAACTTTGGGTGGCTGTAAGTGACAGGCAGGTCCCCAGAGTGATTTTGGTCATGTATTCACTCCAATGCAATGTGTACAGTAGCTATTTTTCTTGTTTGCATAATAAACCTCTCTCAGAGGTTTTTGCCTTTTAAGTTCCCCCATGAGTGGCATTTATGAAGGGTGGGATTGTCACTGTCCCTGTGAAGTCTGGGAGAGGGTGATGCTGTCACTATTTCTCTAATGGCTGTGCACTGAAAGCAGGTTTTAATGCCTTCAGAGCAGAAATCTCTTTGTAAGCAGGACACCATGTAGCCTCAGAGACACCAAGGCAGGCAAATCTTAGTTTTCTCTGCAGCTGAGGCAGGGTGATACAGGGAAACCCTGCACCAGGTTCAGTGAGAAAGTCAAGCACCGAGCACCCAGCCCTCACAGGTGCCTGTGGAACAGAACTTGGGTTTCCGAACCCAAAAGCCTCCATCGCTGGAGTCGGAAATCTTTCCCTTCAGGTGGGTGTTGTCTTGCGCTTTCAACTCTATGATTTGCATGAAAAGATCTCATCCTGCTGTCAAAACAGCAAAGCCCTCACATTTTATACTCTGCCACGAACTAGTAAATATGAAATATATTCAAATGCAGAAGGCATTCTGTTGCGTCCTTGCAGAAGCTGATCAATATCTTCTCTCTCAGCTAGTGCTGCTTCAGTTAGCAGCAGACAAGCTGTTGGGTTTAGGCTTCCTGGGCTGACTTTATTTTTAGCTGGGAGTGGCATTTTTCCTCTGGAATTTTTCCCTGCCTCACATCATGCAATGAAAGCTGCTTGCTGGCATAACACTTTCTCCTCCTCGCTACTATTTTCCCTCTGCTGACTTTGTAGCCTTCAAAACATCAGTTTGCTTATTACATTATCGCACTGCCCACGGTGAGAGAGAAAAAAGACTTGGTGCACAGCTTGCGGCCGTGCATCGTGTCAGGCACCTGCCTGCGAAGGGGCCGGCTGGTGCTGGGGAGGCGGGCAGGCTGCTGGGGACAGGCAGGGCAGGGGCTGCGCGGGGGCCGGGGCTGCAGTTTTGCAATGCGTCGAGCCCACCAGCACCTGGGACCCCTCTCTGCGCCAAGTCCAACGTCTCCCAGTTCAGGTCTGCTGGAGAGAGGCGAACACGGCTGCGGGTGAAGCATTGCTTTGTTGAATGCATGGGGGAAAAAATAAATAAAGTTTTGCTGCTTATCTGTCTGAAGATTTTGAGGTGCGGCATGGTGGGCTCTGGTGAGAACTCAGGTGAGTCCTGACAAAGGCAGCGTGAGGATGTGCTGGGAGAGACCCCCCAGTGACCACCACGTGGCTGGAATTTCAGCCAGTCCTCGGTGAGAGATGGAGCAGACCCCAGAGCCTGAGCTGATGGAGAGAGGAGAGAATAACGGTCTCCACATAATAATTGTCTTATGTGGTTTGCTCTCCATGTTGAGGCCATGTGCGTTCTCCATCAGGGCTCGTGCTGTTTTCTGTCACTCCTTGGCTAGAGAGTTTGCCACAAGCTCCACCTCTTGCAGTGAGGCGTGGTTCAAAATGTACACTTCTACTAGAAAAAAAAGGGAAAACAATAAGTCATGAGGGCTATGAAGAAATCTTTAACAATGTGAGGGAGTGTGCACCATTTCAACATCAAATAAATCTTTAGAGAGCCCTGAAAATCTGTAACAGGTAGATGAACTCACCTCCATCGCTTAAGCCTAATGACAGTTTATATCTCTATGGTGAAATTATTTGTGCACTGACCCATTGGTTCTAAAATGCACGTCCTTCAATCTCAAAACTCCTCCCTGCCCTTAAGAGCTGTATCTCCAAATGTTCCTTGCATAGCCGACAAAATGTCCAGCATCCACCTCTGTGATACAATTATGCTCCGTAAATATTAGCACAAAGGAGTACTGAATACCCAGGTGCTGGGCAGAATTAATGCAGTTCATGCCTCTTCTGCAGTCCAGGCATGTTTCCTGAGAGCAATGATAACATCCTGAGCAGGCAGGTAATAGCAGGCTTCATACTGAAAAGATGCACAGATGATCCTTTGTCCCTCCCTCCAAACCCTTCCAAATTAGATGCGCAAAACTGGCTGCTGCTGCTGCTGCCTTCTGGAAGAGTATGCTGCAAGAGCGAGAGCCTTGGCAAGCAGAGTGTAAATTGTCTGTGATATTCCAGCCTGTTTGAACTTTGCACTTTCCTTCCCTCACTCGATAACACTATCGAAATCCCAGTGTTAAAGACCTGCAAGGTTGCAATGCAAAACTATAGGGAAATAATTCTGCTCATCCCTGACGGTTTCTTCTGCTAGGAGGATCTCCAGCTTGGGTCTGTGAACACATGAGCCTGTATGCCTGTGTGTTTTAAAACCTCTGCATAGTTGTGGCCAGATATGCCTCTAGGTCCATGCTGTTTCCTGCTCCTGCTACAGTGCACGCACGCACATTGGGGTTTTTCTTTATTATTTGCTTATGTGAAATAAACGCTCATGAGCCTGAGCTTCCTTTTCAGCTCAGCTCTTCCTAGAAGAGTCTTTACTCCTGTTATTTCTCTCTAAGACTCATAACCCTTTAGTATTTAGAGCAGTAAGAACCGCCTTCTCTGGCACATGGGATGAATCAACGTAATGGTTCTTCATCTCCATGTTGGGGCAAGGTACCCACCCACGCTGGTGAAATGGCAGTCACCAAACGTGTAAGACATGATGGATTTGGCTATGGTTGTATTTTAGCATCTGTGACAACAAACGTTGCAGGTCAATAAACTCTGTGGTTTGGGCATTTGACTCAGGCAGCACCGTTCGAGTGGAAAATATATTTCCTTTTGTGGTTTTCACCAGCTCACAGTTAATTTCCCCTTGTCCTAGTGTCATTGATACTCTTGTCACTTCCCGTGTCACTGATATTCCCAGAGTACCCTGAGAAACACATGACATTGTGCAAGCACGTATTCCTGCTTACTTATAGCCAGCCGTGCTGATTAGGCAGACCACGGGCAGCACGAAGCATCCAGCCTGCTGCTGTTTGTTATATTGCTCCAGAGGGGAGAAAAAAAGCCCTGCTGCACATCATCTTCCCCAAAATAAAAAAAAAGATCCATTAAAATGATATTAATTAATTTAACAGCACACCCCATTAGGAGTAAATGCATGTTCTTAGTGGGCTCCATGATGGAGTATAAATGCCTCATTAATATTGGATATATCAACCTGGGAGCAGGAGCAAAGTCAGAGGGAATAGTGACTGGCAGTACAATGAGCCCACCAGACCCCATGCAGGGACATTTCCTTTAGTTGCTCAGCCTGCATTCAGATACAGCCCAGTCTCCAAAGACACCATCTGTGCAGGTTTCCAGTGCCTGGGTCGTACCTCTGCAGCACAGTCCTGGCTGGATTCCCTGGGCTTTTCAGGGCTTTTTGACCAGAGAAAGCAGCTGTGGGCAGGCTGAGTACAAGCCAGACCCCAGCTGACCTTGACGCTGCCTCCCACAGGCTATAAATATTGCTTTCTTCTCGGTATGCTGCGGGAAGAGTTGCCTGTTAAGAAACAGCATTTCCTTGGTCTCCAGCTCCTCTGATCTCCAGAATTAACTGCCGGGAAACCTGTAATACTGTGCTATGAGCCGCCCTGGCAAGAGGACTGAGCCGCTTCAAGCTTTTTTGTCCCAGCACAGAGCTGTGGTAATTCACCCGTCTCAGCACAGCCGTTTAATGGCACCTTTTCCGAAGAGGAGTAGGAGTTGTCGGCGGGGCAGAGGTGGATGAAGGTCAGCAAGGGGGGGTGGCTCCAGTTAGCACCGTGGCAGGGACAGACCCGTGGAGGGAGCAGGGGTGACAGATGTCCCAAGGGCAGCCCTTGCTCCCTTCCTGCCCCGCCTGGGGAGCGGGGAGCAGAGTGCCTTCCTGTCCTGCTGTCCGCTAGAGATGCCTTCACCCAGCATTCTCAGGACTCCCATGGTGGCAATGGAGGAGAAACTGAGATATCGGCAGCTGTTTTTAAAAGCTCTTTCCTTCCAACACCTGGAGGAATACTTCCCACGAGTCATATTTCTTTCTCGGGCTCAACCTGAACTTGCACACTTCAGCTTCCTCTGCGCTGGGGTCTCCGAATTCATTAGTCCTCTCTGTGCTGAACGAAGCATCTGGGACCATTTCACTCCTCTGTTTCTCTCTACAGACCTGGATCCTTCAGGGGGAAGAATTAGTGGGAATCTCCTTCTGGATGGGTAAATTATGATACATCCACACTCAGTTGCGCCTGCTTTTGGACAGGGCACAGAAACATGGCTTGCTCAAGGATCCGTACACGTGTTCGGGACGTCTGGCCTGCAGCAGTGGTAAATTAACACACAAGCGGTGATGGTTCATGTGGGTGCTCACAGAGCCTGGACACCACTAGTGTCCAGGGCTTTCCCACTGGGGCGTGGGGTCTGCTCTGCCCAGGACCTGGGTAGTTGTGTTTTCGGCCATAGGTGAGCTCTTCCTGGGCATTGCCACTGCACTCGCCCATGGTCCTCCCCTATGTAAAGCCTTGTAGCAATGCCTCTGAGGGGGAATCACTATTCCCTACAAGAAGATTGGCCCCATATGAATATGTAACAGGTTACATTTCCCTCTTGAATCTGATATACCTATCATAACTAAACTTCTGTTGTATATAAATGGGAAAGTTTCAGTGGAAAATAATATTGCTCGTGTCTAACATCCTTCTCTAATTAACAAAGACCATTTTCTGCAATGTATGTGCACCTAATTACCATTCCAAGTGATCATTAAGATGTACATAGAGTTAGCAGGAGCCTTGCTACTCATTCATCTGGAGAGACCTTATACCCTAGGGAGGAAAAGCAGGGCAGAGGAAAGCGCCTGGAAGTCCAGCATCATGCTCGGAACGTGTTCCCATCCATGAATGAGTTACAGCATGCTGATTTACCCTGCCAAGAGGAATACAGCCACGCGGGATCCTGGGGCTCAGGTTTTAAACCAAGATATACATTACCAAGGCAGCAAGGAGTGCAAGCGCGCTCAGTGCTTTTTGCCAAGGTGTTTATGTACCTCTCACGCTGTTTTGTCCGGGGCTTAGCATGATATCCATCAGCTCCTACATTCCTCACGAAGCTGGAAATTTCTATTATCGGGCACCCAACAACTCGGGCACAATCTGTTTCTTCCTCTACTGAACTGACTGCTATCTGACTGTCTCACAGTCTCCCTCTTATTAATTCAGCTCTGGCAGGCAACCGAATGCTTCTAGCTATAGCTGAGGCGCTAAGCCTAGGAAAGGGAATGCATCGTGTTAACCATTGCCGTATCTGACCCGTGTCTGCTTTTAATACGGCAACAGGGTGAGTGAGAAGGTGACTGCTACGTTCAGAAATGTGGGAAGCATTTGCAGCGAGGATCGAAACCATGCCAAGACAATAACTGGGAATAGCTTTATTTCCAGCAGCTTGCGGTGGGTCACAGCACAAATCCGTAAGGTTAGGCTTTTCCAGGTACACCGTGTTGGAGCGTCGTAGCACCTCGTAAATGCTGACTGACATAGCACCACAGCCCTGGAAGAAGGAGGGATTTTAAGGCCAGTAGCAGCAGGTCCGAGCACAGCTCTCCGCCCAAAACCAGCACCTCAACCCCAGTGCCACAGAGCACCACAAGCTTGCTCCTGCCCCATTCACCGCTTTTTAACCAGACCTCTGCTGCGAGTCGGGAATGGTGACCCATGCAGATTAAAGGTGAAGAACACATTCATTCAGATTCCCGTGAAGCTTTGCTTTTCGGGAAAAAGCAAAGCTTTTTACTGTTCACTTTTGCAGAAGCTTAATTAGGATAGGCACCCTGTTTGCTAGAGGGAGAGAGAGCGAGCCCCTCCTGCCACTGCCCCTGCGAAGCTCTGGGTGCCAGTTCCAGTCCCACCCCTTCCAGCAGCCTCGCTCTTCAGTTTATTGATGACTGAAGTGCAAATTATTTTCTTCTTATTTTTCCCCACATTTGTTCCTGTGAGGGAACAAAATAAAGATTCACCACTTTCTCTCCCATGCTGGCCAGAAACATCTATCTCCCAGTCTGTCTTTCAAACTGTGCCCTCCTACCACTGAGCTTCCAGAGTGTGGCCAAGGAAGGCTGGCTGCAGGTGTGGCCAGAACATCTGCAACGTGATGATTTGGGTTTCTTTTCATTTTTTGACGAAGTTGTGATGTGTCCTGACCCAGCCTTTTCTCATGGGTTACTTTGACTCAAAAATCGACATTTCTGGCAAGATGCAATTGCGTGCCAAGGTTTCATTTCTGCATACAGTACAACCACAGCACAATTTCCAGGTTGTACAACCTTGGAAGTCATCAGGAACAAGAATAGTCATTTAAGGGGATGGCCCAGACGGGCAGAGGTGAAACCAGGTCAAGGAAGGAGATGCCTGGGCCATACTCATTAGTTCAGAAACTTTGTAGGACAGATGAGTATATAAGAGCAAACAGGGAAAGCGGACTTGCTGACAAGTAAAGATCAGGGGCCATTAGTTATTTTCCAAAGCAAAAGAGACAAGCGAACAACTGAGGCTTGTTCCGAAGCACGGTGAAGTCCAGGAGAGTCTTTCCTCTGGTCTCAGTGGGCACTGGAGCAGGCCCCCAGTACCATCCAAGGACAAGCTGATCTCAGTTACAGCTCCGTTTGTTTCTTTCCTTATTTATGTCCACTCAGGAGGTGCTGAGGACTTTCTGCTGATAACCAGCTTGCAGATTACATGTCACACTGTGCTTGTGAGCCACAGAGAGTGACTCGTGAGGGTCTGCAGCCATCTCCGCGCTCATGGACGCTGCTGCCAACCCCACGGGGAGCTGCTGGGAGAGGCTCTCTCTCTCCCCCCCCTCTGTCTCTCCCTCCTCCTCTTCAGCAACACACAGACTGAAAATCCTACCCTCCGTGATTCCGATCAACAGGCATCCCTGTTATTTCTCAGACTGAGAACTCTTAACATTTCCTGCCGACAGCTATTTTGGGAATATTAAGCCTGAATGTTTTGGTGGAAAGTGAATTCAAAGGGCCACAAGAGCAGGGGACTGAGTGAATGAACCCAAGCAACTCAACAACGCTAAAAATTTTGTAACGCTTTTTTTAAACACAGAGGGAGCTTTGATACTGCACATGGCAACAAAGACTTTTGTCATGTAGGCTGCTTGGAGTTAATACGAAAGCGTCTCCTTTGTGCTGGCTTTCGGTTGCAGGAAGCAAAGCTTTTAGTGGAGCGTGAGATAAAAATATTTTTAAGGCTCATCACTTTTTGACATCTCCACTCCAACACTTCCTCCCCAAAGTGGTGTGTACAGACAGCTCCATCGTGGCTGCTACTTCTGATCTTCAGCCTCACCCAGCGAACACGCTTGGAGCACATGTGCTGATGCAAACTATATGAGAAGGTGGAAGAGCTTACGGTGACAGCCTGAAATCAACGGGGATGGCTCATCTGTTTAAGGTGTGCAAGATCTGGCCTCCAGTGAGCAGTCATTATCTTTCACACTGAAGCACAAAGGCGTTGAATCTGTCTATGAAATTACATTATTTTACAACAGTGGGAAAAATCGACATCCTGTGGTCATGATTATGCAGGCATTGGGCCATGCTGGAGACCACTATGTGGTTTTGTTTTGATTTTAAAGAAGCAACTGGGCATTCAAGTCATTCAATAAAACAAAAATTCTGATTTTCAGCAGAGGTAGTGCATGGACTGGATTAGGATCTGTGCTCCTCATTTCAAAAGTGTATTTCTTTTGGAAAAAAAGCTTTTACATTTTTCTCTTTTTGCTACCTTCTGCCTCAAGATCTCAAAGCAGAGCAAGATTTTTAAAATTTGCAGCTAACCAGGAACATGCAATATTTATTCACAGTAAATGTTTTTCCTAGAAGAGTTCTTTGGAGCACATTTGCAATATATTGAATAAAAATTTGCATTTTAGAAGAAGATTCCGCCTTTCTAGGTCTGCGCAGAGAAGAACCTGCCCTGCTAAATACTTCCCTGTAGCTGCAACAAGGCTGGTGCTATAGGCATGCACACTGTCTAATCGTCTTGAGGCCAGGTGGACGACATCGTTCAAATGGGAATGTTTGTGCACACTACATAGAAATGCAGTGTGTACTACAGTTGCAGGGAATATAAAGGAGGGTATCAGGACACGTGGGGTCTGCTACTACCAAACAGTGTAGTGTATATACTACGTATATTTGGTATGCCACAGATTTCCCAAGCTCTGCTTCAGCCTCCAGGCACATATTTGGACACACACCACGTAGCTGGTCACGTCCATCCGTAGAGTATATAGTGTGGTTTGTGTAGGTAAGCCAGGGACTGACTTTCAGGTGGACACGCCATGGTTTGGTGACGTGCCTGGAGAGACTGGAGTCCTGGCTCATGTCCTTTGGGAGTGGTATGGAAAGCCCAGCACTGTGGGATATCAGCTCAGGTGTGCTTGGCGCATAGTCTGCAACTCAAGTGTAAAATGAACTAGAGACCGGGCATAAATTTGGTTAAGTCATTCCTGGGAATTTGGCAATGGATTAAGCTTTCCATGCACATAATGCCTAGCCCTGCACGGTGCTGGCTGAGCAATGCTTTCCCTATGAAACTCAACCCTGCTTGGTTTCATGTCTGCTTGTATTTTCTAGCCCCAACTCAGCTTTCCAAGGGGACCTGGCAGAGGGCAAAAGTGACAAATGGAACTTTTCTAGTGAACCAGTGTCTTATTTCATACTGAAATCATTTGGTTTCAGCAAAAGATGATGATTTTAAGCAATTGACAACATCATGGTTTCTGCTGAACTGGGCATTGAATTTTGGAGAACTTTTGATCTTGTAGTTGGAAAAAAAAGGGGGAAATGGTTCATGAGACCCTCCTGGACCTGAAGCTACTATGTGTAGTACTTCTTTGCTACCCAGCAGAGTGGAGTGAGTAGGAAAAGAGAAAAAAAAGTATGTAATAATTTGAATTTGAAAATGAATTTTGATTTGATTGAGTTCAGCAGTCCTTCTGTGTTTGACTTCTGCATTTATTTGTATATTCAAGCTCCACAAGCATGAGCGCTTGCCGAGTGAATTTTAAACAGAGATGCTCCTCTACTGACCATCAGTGAATTCCGAGTAGTTTATTTTCTTGTAAAATTTATACTGCGCTGCTTTGTTACCTAACTCCCCTTACCAGGGAATAGAAAGGGAAATAGATGGATATGGCACGTAGTGCATATTATAATTTATAATGGACTGCTCTACAGAGAGGAAGTTATTTGCTGACATTACTGCTGAACAGAAATAATGAATAAATTAGAGAATGTTGCAATCTGTTTATAGAGAATTCTCAGACAAAGGTGAAATTAATGAAAAACAATGAGTTGCAAATTATTTCCTCAGCTCTAGTTTTTACTCCTGTGGCTCTGAGGGGCCTTGACTGCTCACAAGCTGACAACCTTCAATTTCAGCACAGTAGGCTATGAACTCCTCTACATCACTTATAGAATCAGAAGAACTTTAAGTAAAAATATTTACAAATATTCATGCCCTCCTTCACCTCCAGAGTGACCTCAAAGCATAAAGGGGCTTTAGCTGACAAGAAACCTAGGTCGTTCTCCTTCCGCTTTTCCTGTCACTGAATCTCACGTGAAGCTTAATTTTACATTATGAAAGACTAACAGCAAGGGGCTTAGTCCATGCGAAGTCCTAAATTTTGGATGTTAAGTAGGTGAAGCTTATTTGTGCCTCTTGACCCTCAGTACAACATAGGTGGGGGTGAATACAACACTGAAATTTTATGTCTAACGTAAGTAGCAGTCATTGCCACCTAGGATAAAGGAGACTTAGATGAACGATGACCCAGCCAGGGTGTAAGGGGAAGGTTGCAATCTTGTGTAAGTTCTGGTGTGCTGGTTGGTGTTAACAAGATGCTGTTAGCGTAACCTCTTTTGGGAAAAGTCTTCTGGTTAAAGGACATCTCTGCAAATCAGGACATGAGAGCTTTATTCTCAGCTGTGTCAGAGACTTAAAAAAAAAAGCCATTTTATCCAGACACTTTAAGACTTAATGCAGTAGTGCAGGTGCTTAGCTTCCTGTGATTTCTCTTCATTATGTTTGTGGCACCTAATTATCATGTGGATATGAATTTTGAAGTGGCCAATGCCCTCTCCCTGCCTATTCCTATTTCAAAAAAATAAAGATTATAATGTCTGCTGATCTCACAGGGATGCAGTGAGGGACCATTATATGGCTTTTCATCTTAGAAGAGAAGCTATAAAAGTTCATAATGTCTTATTAGTGATGCAGATCAGTCTGGAGTGTCCACAAAGGCTTTTCAAGACATTTTGGATGAAGTGTTTTGAACCAGTGAGGGCCATCCTGCCCTCAACCCCAAACTCAGGGGGTTCATGCAAGAGCAACTCGTTTGCCTTTGAGGCAGTTCCCGTGCCCTGGTTTTCAGCAGCTCTTTTGGAGCAGTGTGGTTTGGGATGGTGAGAATGAGTAGTCCTTGAGCAGGATGGTCAAGGCATCATTTGTCTCTTGCACACTTGTCTCATGCACAATAAATCCCCAGAATCGGCTTTCTGAGAGCCTGGGAAACCCTTCCCACACCTGCCCTGTGGCTGTGGGTGAAGAACTGACCCTGGTCACCCACGGCAGCTCCCACCGCTGCTCCAGGTCTGAAATAGCCATGTGCATCCTGTCCCCTGAGGTACTCACAGGCCCAGTTGTCTCATTTCAGGTTCCTCTGAGACCCTGGAGCAGTTCATAAAGATTACAGGTTAATCAGACTCTTTTAGGCTTCATGCTTTTGCATGTTGATACGATGTTTGCTGATTATCCATGCTATTATCTCTATTAGGCCCCCCCTTCCTGCCTGATACACATTATGGTGAATTTGTGATAGGTTCAATCAGAAATAAAGAGGCGAAAAACTCTACTTCCCAGCCTCCAAAGTGTCCTCAGTTCAGTTTCTGCCTTGTTTTGGCTTCCTCCTCCTGCCTCTGTGGTAGCTTTGCAGGATTTCTGTCTCCCCTGCCCGTCTCCCCTCCATGTGCCCACTGCCTGGGGCAGTGCCACCAGAAACAGCTCCTCTCCAAATGGGGATATGGCCACGGCTTGTGGCCCCCCAGACTCTGCGGAGCTGCAGCTCAATGTGGCTCGTCCTGCCTCAAGCACCCTGGGATGGAAGACATGGGATACCTCAGCTTCACAGACTGGCATGGGGAGAAACAGTCTGTCAAGGGGAAACAAATCAGGTCAATAAATCTTCCCACTCAGTTACCCTAAACTTGCTTGTCTCCCTGCTCTTTTCAAGGCCTGCATTTTATTTTATTTAATTTTTTAAATTTTATTTTATTTTATTTTTTTCATTTTTAATTTTAACGATCCCCTCTCTGTGAACAGTCTCTAAGGCAGGCACCAGGTTATTGTCCTTTTGATTTTCCCATTTGAGATTGAGCTGAGATTAGCCAGGGCATAAACTCCTGCCCCAGTTGCAGTGCTTTTGCTTTGATGCATGCATTTCAGCTTTAAAGTCTTCTCTCTCCAGTAGCTGTAAACCACCCCCCCACCCTCACAGGGTATTTTGCCCGGACATTCATGTGGGCAGAATAAATAGACATTTGCACAGGTTTCTCACATGCGGGTTTGGCAAGACCCATCCCCCCCACTTACCCCCTTTGGTCTGGTTTGGTTTCCTTATGTGCCTGACTGAGCTCCTGTAGGACTGTAGTAATACAAATAATAATTCCCTCAAGTGAATCCTGTTGGGAGAGCTGTCAGAGGACAGTACCATAACTGAAACAGCACATCAGGGCCGAGCGAACGTAATAACAAGCTGTTCTGCAAATTGTGGCCTAAAAGAAACATGAAAACGGAATCTGAGGGAGAGTTGCTGTTATTATGTTATAGAGACTGTGATTTCTCTTGCTATGTTTTGCCGCTTTCTTGTTTTTAGCTTTCCACCTCTGTGCTGTATGAGATTACAAGACTTCAAAAGCATTTAACTATTATCCAGAATATAAAAACTCAGCATGGACTGCTGGTTCAATCATAATCCACTATGATATAATATATGTCATCTCTTCTCTGGATTACATCTGACCAGGAAAGGGGACCCCGCTGCATCTCCTCATCCATCCTGCAAACACCAGTCTGGTGGGAGCAACAAGGACCACTGTGGTGAGCACCCTACTGCCCATTACGTTCTTGAAAAGGATGTTTGGGAAAGGTGGGACCTAGTACAAGCAGGTGAAGTTCTGGTGGGAAGGAGAAAATAGCCCTGTCACCTGCTGTTTGCTCCCTTTTTCTTGCCATACCACTTTAAATAACACCGTGGCATGCTGCTGAGTAGTGGTCCCTTGCAACCACCGGCAACACAGCTGTGTGTTTGTGAGTGTCATCGGGGAGGTGGAGATGACGCCTTCATTCGTACTGCACCATAACATTGTGTTGCCCAGATCTAGCTCCTGGCCCTGCTGAACCAAGCTGATGCCCTCCTTCATCGAGGAGTTTTGTTCCTTTCCCCAAAAGCCAGTTCCAAAAAGGAAAAATGTTCGATATTTAGTGCTAGCGGATGTGGAAGCTTGTTCATAAATTACCAACCCGCACAGCATCGTGAGGGTTCAAAACTCATTTTTTCAGGTTTACTGAGATTGGAAAATCGTAGTGCCATATCTTGTGGTGTGCAGTCACAACCCCTTCTTGAATATTTGGATACCATCCCTTGGAGTGAGTTTATGGCTGACCACTTGGCTGAAGAGCTCTGTGCGTGCTTTCAGAGAGCACCCCATCACCAGCTCCTGCTGCGCATTCCCATGTATAGGTCAACCATATATGCCACCCACCCCATCACAGAGGGCTGAACTCAGGGCTTCGTGAGGTCTGCAGGAGAGTTTCTGTCAGGTCTGCAGGGGTTTGGCCAAAGCACACAGAAACAGCAAGGGACCCACCCTTTGCAGGAGCAGCTCTTTGGATGGAGATGGAGTCAGCCCCATGGATGCATGCAAGCGCAGCTGCTGGGGGGAGGCAGGCGATGGAGGATTTATCTTTTTGCAATCAGCAAAAAAGCTTTCGCAACCAAATAGAAAGGTTTACTACGTCGGAGGACAGAGTGTAAAGGTACTGAGAGCTGGCAAGGAGCACAGAGGTGGAGTCAGTCAGCCATGAGTGAAATATAGGCTCTTGGGTCCATTGTATAAGTGGTTCAACACCACTAGTCATATAACAGGTTTGTTTTCTTCCCTCTCACACTTCCACAGCATATTGCATACGAGATACCACTAAAGAGATGACATGACAGAGTATCAGATAGTTTTTTCCTCCTCGTAGCAAGAATATATAATAATCTCTCTGGGAAGCACTTCTCAGGCTATCTCCAAGAACAATAGATGCTTGTAAGGCATCCAGTGAAGTCAGAATAGCTGGAGGCTGCGAGTCACATAATAACTTTTTGTGCTTGCATAGTGTTTCGTTTTCAGACCGATCTGAGTAGGAGACAGGAAATAACCAGATTTTTTTTTTTTTTAATTGGCTACTCCTCAAGTTGGTGGGTTTTTTTGAAAACCATGACTTACCATCTTAATTATCACACTGCTGAGAGCAGGATCGTGCCACGGAAACAGGGGGTCGCCTGTGGATGCTTCTGCTCTTCGGAGAAGATCATGGGAGAGGAAGGAGAATACTGGGAGTTTGGAGGAAGATTTAAATGACACCACATGCGGTGTAAGAAGGAAAGAGGCCTCTGGAGCGGTCTAAGTGGTGCCCTGGCTTGTCTGTGGGAGTGGAGCCTGAAAAGTGTGCCCTGAAAAGGGATGATGTGCACCACATACCCACCAGTGCCACTGCTGATGGGCAGCAAGCTGCAAGACTTCAGGTGTGGGGTGTAAAGGTGCTGTAGTCTCCTTACCTAAATATTGCAAGATCACTACCGGTGCTAGGGAAAAAGGAAAAAAGATCATCACAGAAACTCATGGGACTCGATTACTCTTTATCATGACTGGGTTCATTGAAAAGTGGGCCCTAATATTTAAGATGCATTTTGCTACCTATGTATGACAGCAAATCCAGCTTTCACTTAGCCTGGCTTGGGAAATGAGATGGTGTTACTATACATCATTCAGGCTGGGGTGAGGTCCCTAACGCACTGTGTTCTTCCCAACGGTGTGGACAAAATCACAACAAGCTCTAAATCAGTGTTATTATATATGGCTCCTAATTATATGTCACATAGACTTGGATTTGAGGAGGATTTTGAGGAGGCTGAGAGCTTATTTGTGTTTGCTTTTCCCCTAAAAATAATTTTTAAAAATTTCATTAAGCTGTATAAAAACAGATCATAATGTACAAAATCATACTTGCTGGAGAGGGTTTTCAGCATTCCCTAGGAAGAAGTCATTTATGATCGTCTGAATTAGTGGGATTTGGTGTCAGGAGGAGGAAATGGACTTTGTTTAATTCCAGGCTCCGTTCTCTGACTGTGCGGCTGTCACCCATATTCTGGGCAGCTGCTTTGTGCTACCAGAGGGGAGGGAAAGTGATAAAACACAGCTTTGACTGGAGGGCAGGTAGCTAAAGTTATGGCATTTAAATCAAGGCTTGGGTTGTGCTTTTTCCTTTGCATGGTTTAAATTGCAGCTTCCGACAGAAGCTGGGTATCTATGTGTGTGCTTTGGTGTAGGGCCATAGATGCTGTATTCTACTTGGCTGATATATTTAGTTGAAGTATACAGTGCTACTAGTCTCAGGCAAAATTTTTCATCAGCAAATCATTTATTCCAGTGTCAGGACAGGAAAAACAATTCAGCAAATATTTTCAGGGAATACAAAAAGAAAAAGCAGGTACATTCAATGGACTTAGTAGTAACATTTTCAATCCAGAGATTTTCCTTTTGCAGTTGCTGTCATTTGACAGAGTCTTTGAAAATTGGAGTAGTTATTGATAAAAAATACCCCTTTTACCTCCTTGTCCCCCCTCCCCTCCATTGCATCCTTACATGCATCTTCACATACACGCTCACCATCCAAATGTGAGGACACACTTGGGACAGGGGAGGGCTGAGCTCCAGTCCCTTCTCCGTCTGATTTGTACTTTTGGAAGGGCCCTACACTATTGAGCTTTAGGATATTTTTGGATACTGACTCTCTTTTCTGTTGAAATTCTTTCACTCAGGTTGAAAATACTTGAATATGCAGAGCAAAAGGTACTTGAATATTTGGACCCAAAGCTGACACTCAGCTCCCCTTGCTGTATAAGCACCCAGTTATTGTTGCCGTGTCTGAGCTGGTGAGTATTTACCCCTTTCAGTCTCGCTCCCTTTTTTGTTGTTTGAAATCTCCCCTTTCTCTGTCCCTCCCCCACAACTACTAATTTATAGCCCCCTGCCAAAAAATAAACAAAAAGCTAGGCATCTCTGCCCACTCTATCTTGAGTGGTTTCGTTCATCTTGGGTCCACTCCATAAAATCAGAATCATAGAATTATTTAGGTTGGAAGGGACCTTTAAAGGTCGTCTAGTCCAACCCCCCCTGCAATGAGCATCTTCAACTAGATCAGGTTGCTCAGAGCCCCGTCCAACCTGACGTTGAATGTTTCCAGGGATGGGGCATCTACCACCTCTCTGGGCAACCTGGGCCAGTGTTTCACCACCCTCATCGTAAAAAATTTCTTCCTTAAATCTAGTCTGAATCTACCCTCTCTTAGTTTAAAACCATTACCCCTTGTGCTATCGCAACAGGCCCTACTCCTTCCTAACCCCACATTTCCCACCTACTTCTCCTGAACCTGACTTTGTTCCAAGCTTCTTGCACAGGACTAACCCGTGCCTGAACCTCTTCCCCCAGCTTTCCTTTATGTGGCTTTTAACCCTCTCCTGGGTCAAAAATCAGGCAGCCAAGGATGCCTGTGCTCTGGATCGCCTCTCTGCAGTGGTACTGACCTTGTTACCCTGTGCCTCTCTTTGCAGAGCTTACAGCATCTTGCAGAAAGTGTGGATGAGGCTTTTCAGGCTTCTCCGGCTTGTCTCCCTCGCTGTTGGGGTGGATCGGTACGCTCCACCCGTACTGCAGGGGAGGGCCTGAGCTGCTGGCTGGGCTTTGGAGGAGGAAGGGAGCAGCCCTTTGAGCACTTGTGTCCTCCTCAGTATCTAGAGTAACCCCTGAGCCCAAATGAGGGAAACTAGCCCTGCATTGCCTTTTTCTTTTGCTCTATTAAAGATGCGGGGAAGCAAAATGGTTTTGGTTGAAGAAAATGTTTATTTGGCTCAAGACAGTTTATTTTTTCTGTGCTGAAAAAAGGGGAAAAAATGGTTTTGGACAACTCAGACTGATTTTTTTCTCCTTTTTTTTTGTTCTGGCCACCTCACTGAAAATATCAATTATTTCCATGGTCACAGGCACTCTGCCAAACTCCTGCTCCTCATAACTAGCGCTCCAGTATAACTTTATGGATTTGTTATCACAGCAGATTCAGCCTCAGCTGTTCGGCTTCTGTAAACAATGTTTTGCTGTTCTTTATGGTTCCTCATGCCTCCTCGGAGCACGGTGCTAACTGCACCACTCCCTGCACATCTGCACATCTGCTACCTGAGGTTAAAAACACTTGACCCAGCCACAACCCAGGCACTCCTCTTTCTGTTGGAGCTGTGCCCTTCTTGGCCTTTGTGCTTGTTCGTTGCGTTGTCCAAGGTGGAATTCAGCAATTGCCACCATTCCCCAAACAGCTAAATCGCTTATATTTCTTAGAGCTGACACAGAGGCCAAAGTACTTCATGCTATTAACCAACTCTGTGTTTAGCCTAGTAGGTCACTGGGCTACCCCTGCCATTAAGGCTGACTTTTCGTGGAAGTGTACGACTGGAGTGTACTTGGCTCTACTTCCCTACGTGCAAAACTGGGATGAAGAGGCTGGAACTGAGCATGACATATCTTGTGATAAATTCAGACCTATTAGCAAACCCTGTTGTCCGGTTTGCTGCTGGTAGGAAAGGCATGATGGGCTAGCAAGGGAGCAGAAAGCAATGCAGATGCAGGGCACCGACCTCAAATGCTCAAACAACGGATGGAGCTTTCAAGACTTAAAATATAACCTCTCTGTCCTGGGGAGCTGAGGGTATCTATCTTCCCCAAAGTTCCTTTGAAGTGCTCTAAAGGGAAGACGAAAGCCATCAGGGCAGGTCCCAGCATTTGGAGGTTCTCCAGACTATAATCCTTGCGGATTTTGTGCCTACAGCTGGTTTAATGCACAATTCTTTCCTCCCAGAGCAGGGGTGGCCTGACATCCTCAGACCTGGCTGTGGTGTTTTGGACTGTTTATGCCATTTTTGATTGCTATACCTTCAATTTGCCATAGGTTTTGGACCGCACATGAACCACTCAGGATTTGGGAGTTGCATTCCTCAACCACAACCAAGGATCTGGAGCATGATGTCCTGATGAAAAAATTATATGTTCCCTGACCAGCACATGCTTATTCGTGAAATTCATTGCTTCTGTTGTTTAGAAGTCAAGATGAAGTTTGACTGCAAGCTCGGTAATATGGTTGGTGACACATCATCCATGCCACAGAAGTCACTAAAAATACCATTTCTGCCACAAGAATTCACCATGAAGTAATGTATGTTTTCCAGAGTTTTTGTTCATACTACACTTTAATGCATAATGCAGGGTTTTTATTCATTAGATAATAGATACTTCAGGTAATGAAAATTCATTCTGTGTAGCAGAAATACCAAGAAGAAGTGGCTTCTTATAACTGTTCAAGGGCTCAAAAGTGGATACTTGTATGCTTTCATGTTTGATTCTTGTTCCACATCACTTCAGAAGCATAATTTTTGTTGACAGAAAATTGGCCAGGCTTAATAAAGCAAGGTATTTCTATATCAGCTTCTGGGTTCTTTCTAATGTGTTGTCATTTTAGGAGCTAATTGACTTCATAGGCAAGATACGTTGGGACCAAATTTTCAAAGGCTTATGGCTCTGTGAAAAGATAATCCATAGGAAACTTTTTTTTTTTAATGCTAGCAAATATTAATCTGTTTTACTTCCCTGCTCTGCAAGAGGCAGAGCACCACTGCATATTATTTCAGGGAGAGAAAGCACCTAGTTAAACTCCCGGCTCATGTCACCCTCCCGGTTTCATGCATGGGTGACACTAGGGCCATTTTATCATTCTCTGGAGAAGAGGAGCATCTCAGAGCATCTTCTGGTTTGTGTAACGGGGAGCCGGAGAGCTGACCCACTTGACGTAGTTCCAGATCCCTTTAGAGGTTTGCTGCCTCCATCTCCATGGCAGCTGCATAATTTCTGATCCTGCTACCTCCAGAGGAACCAGAGCTCCAAGAGCTGAAGTCGCTCAATCCAAGGGAAATAGATACACTCGTTCCCTTGGATGTTACTGTCTCCCATTTTGTTTTGCAAAGAGAAGCAAATCACCCAAGAAGACTTCAGAGTCAGCTTGTCAGAAGATATTATGTAAATTAGCAAATCACATGGGCTTGTATTTAGAGCAGGCAAGTGAAAAGAGAGAAGTGTTTAGCTGTAACGTAGTCTGAATTAACTGCCTGACTTTGAGGCACAAGATTGTCAAGTGACTTGCTCACTCAGATGAGATATAAGATTAGAGGAAACCAATCATGTATCAAAACTGAACTTTCCAAGATAAGAAATTATATATAAATATACACACACACATATATATATGTATAAAAAAATTAGGACATATATACATACACACACACATATTTCTCATTTGTACCCTCTTGTGAAGCTATCCTGGTGAAATTACTGAGTATGTCACAAAGTCAGGGATTGTTTCCATTTAAAATCTCTCATGCACTCCTTCCCTTCTCATAACATTCAAACCTGCAGCCCTCAAGAGCAGTCTGGCAAAGCCCTGGAAAGGGAAATGGCACCATGTGCTATTGCTTCAGCTTTCAGAAGGAGACCCTTTAGGCCCACTGATTTACAGATTGGTGTAACTCACGTTTTGCATTACGTTTCTTGCTAATTATCAGAGGCAGCATCAGGCTGATTATTGAAAGGACAGTCACTGCTCCCAGGCCAGCTGTTCCTCTTGGTCCTGCAGACAAGAAGGCCACTGCAAGCTGTCAAGGTTTGCAGGTAAAAATAGAAGTGCACAGAGCTGGCTCCAATCTGAGATCCCATATGGCTCTTCCCAAACTCTGGAGCAGCTCTGGAAACGTGTTTGAAGAGAATGGGAGAGCCTCTCTGCTCAGCCCCTGCTCAGCACTGGCTACGTAGGGAGGCACATTTCTCTGTTTATCAAAAACAGAGGTCCCATCTCCCAAATATTGCAGTGCCTATGTGAAACGTGGATAAATGGGGCTGAAGAGCAGCTGTCTGAGGTCCAGAGAGATCAAGCTGAGGCAAGTGGAAGAAAAGCCACAGAGGAGACAATTGCTAGTATGGTACAGCAGTTTGGGTTCCGGCTGAATTACTGACCATAAACGCCGCAAAAGCAGGGGCAACATCTTCTTCTCGCAGCATAACCCTGCTCTGCTGAGTGCAGGAAAGCCGCTTGTTTCAGGACATCATCTGAGCAGGAGCTCAGGTTGGGCAGGGGGTCCTGAGCATGGTGGCCCCTCATCCGCAGAGCTCTCCTCCTCAAAGCCCTGGCCAGTCACACATTTACCAGCTGTCGTGCCTACAGAGCTGGGAACCCTGCTTGTAGCCCTGCAGACGGTCACATCTTGAAGGTGTTGCCTTCTAATGGCTGATACAGAAACAGGATGAAGTAATTGAATAGCGTCAGACTCCAAGAAGGGAGGTAGGTGGGCATGTTTCTTTGAAGCTGAAGCTCCACAGATGCACAGAATAATATTAACAGTGGGCTGGAAATACTGAATTTTGCATGTCAGCTTTTCCTGAAGATTTCCATACATATATTTCAGTAAATTACAGTTTATTTATATATTCTGCAAGTACTCCAAGTTCACAGGCAGCACTTGACTTCCTGTGAATGCTATAAGCCTGCCCACACCCCCAGTGCAATCTCTGAAACAGTTTGTCAGTGTCTGCAAATGAAAACGGGGCAAATACTCCCAAAACCTCCATCTGGTCACTGTACTCTCCCTCCCGTGCTGCGGTCAGATGAATAGCAAGCGCTCCTAAAATGGGTCGAGGAAAATCCCCTTACACAAGCGTTGCACATACCAGCTTCGGTCTGTCACTTCCTCCCACCCTCACTCCCCCCGCCATTGCCCTCCGTAACCTAGAGTTAAGAAAGCACTTCATCTGATAACACTGGGAAAGGTCAGAGCATTTGGTTTAGCATTTTACTGGAAGAATAAGCAGCCTGGCTCTCTGGAGTGCCAGGGACGGTGATCTAGTGGCCCGCACACAGGACCAGGAGCTATAAATTCCTAAGTCTTAATCCCTGCACTGACAATTACTTCTCCTGCGACCTTGAGCAAATTGCTTAACCTCTCTGCTTCTGCCTTTCCCCATTGTGAAATTGGGAATCTTGCCTCGCCAGGCTGTTGTGAGGGTTAATTATTTAATACGTGTGCTTAAGCGTCCTTCTGCTGGGGTCTGTTGTATTCTGTGTGTTTATCGGTGTCTAACACAGCTGATCACTGCCTTGTGTGGATGGCCAGAGCCTGATGGGGAAACCTCAGGCAGCAGTTTCATCTCCAAAAGAGGTCATCCAGCAGGCTTGGGGCAGGAAGAAGGAGTAAATGCAGGAGGCTATGGGAGACCATTGACCTGGCAGACTGTCTTTCCTGTAGGAAGTGCTGTGAGAGCTATTTTCAGGGTGGAGGGAGGGAAGGAGCATGGACGTCACTGTTGATGCCTCAGACCATAAGGAGGTTACAAACCTTTTCTCTGCTGCAGAAAGTGGGGCTGTGGCTTGGAGGCGGAACGAAGCTTCTCAGAGCTGCAGACAAGCGACACGGTGTATGTGCTGCTTCTTGCTCAGGTCTGCAGACAAAATCTTTAACTTTAAAGGAGCGTGGAATCAGGCCCTTCACAACAGTTGCACTCTGAAAAGGGGAAGAAAGAGAGAGGCAGCAGTACATGCTCCGACTCTTTCACTTCTCTCTGCACTTACATATCAATGTTACTTCATGTGCCATTAATTAGACTTAATAGTCTATACTTTATCTCCCTTGTCATAATAAATTAAGTGTGAAAAATTTCAACAAAAAAGCACTCAAGTGATCTCAGCATTAACAAGCTCAGCTTTCCTGAGACCTGAATTCAGCAAAGTGCTTCAGCATCTGCTTGAAGTTCTGCATGTGCTTAGCTGAGCTGCAGCCTGAGACAGTACCAAGTGAAGGGCAAACCTCCAAGGTTGGGCTGCTCAACCCTCCAAACTGGTGTTGGTAGCCCTGCCCTGGGCAAGTGATTGTCTCCATCCCAGTGGCATCACTTGCCTAAACAAATAGATGGTGCACGCCTTTCGTTTGTCAGTGATCTTCAGCTTAAGGGGAAGTCGTTCATTTGGAACCCAGATTTTCCAGCTCAGGTGGCTACATTTTGGCTTCCAAATCTGGCTGCTTATATTTGAATTTTTAGTTAGGCAGGATACCAGCTCTGAAAACTCTGGCTCCAGGCAGAAACTGCATTTCAAATAAGCTAGCCTGAGCAAAGATCACACTCGGAGCCGGGTAAGGGGATAGCTCTCAGAGCTGCTACCCAGCTGTTTTCGGTTCCAGCTTGGGTCATATATGCCCAGTCTCACATTCTCAAACTTGAAGGACATGAGCCATGAAAGTCAAAAACCTAAAAGACGGAGGCATCACTGAAGGAAAAGACCTCCACTCTCCAGGAAGCATCTAAATCTAGATCAATACTAGATTTTGCATAAGGTCAGTTGAGTTGGAGACTCTGTCCCCTCCACTAAAGCCAACTGGATCTAGTTCCCTTTGAAGGTCCCCAGATCTTACTGAAAGTCCTTAACACCTTGAGGGGTCAGAAGTGTACACTATAACAATATTATCTGGAGCTTTTCAATATTTTAGCTTCTGATCCTGGGCCAAATGTGGAAGAACGAATGAGTTCAAAACAGGAAGGAAAAAAACCCCCGAACCCAAGTACTCACATTTTCACTGGATCTCAAAGGGTTTGATTTGAATTTTGTTTGAGGGGGGTTGTTCAGCTGCGCTTCTGTTTTTATTCCAAGTGGGTTTGTGCACTCCAAAACGAGCACTTAATGCAAGAAGTAGCAAGGCACAAAATAACCTAAGTTTATGCCTTCAGAGCAAAAACCAGAAATATGTGCTTCTGTAAAGATTCCTGCTGTGCTGAGGTCCGAGGTCTGTGTATATCTTTATTGGTGAACTCCTGCAGGAACAAATAGCAGGCACATGGCATGACTTGAACCGAGTTGCTTGTTACTGCTACAACCGGAATTCAGCCCCTGCTGCTGCCAATTAGAGGGCTAATTGAGAAGTGGATCCTTAACCCCTTCGGAAATTGCTATCTCAAGGAAATTTCCTGCCTCTCTCAATGGTGCTGTGATACAGAGCCAGGCAAAGGCTCTGCTAACAGGGGCTGGGATAGGCACCATGAGGGAAAGTGCTGTTCAGGAAGAAAAGCGTGATGCTTCATTATTTATTCAAAGTTTAAAGAGCATATGCAATTTGGAAGAAAACAAGAATGCAGTCTTGTTTTCTTGAGATTCAAGGGCCCATGTCACAAAGACCAGAAGCAAGTTCTGTCTTAAACTGCTGAGTTTGTGTCATTAAAAATCTCCTGGAATATGGCATGCTGGACTTTTCCCATGGCAGAAGCATTTCAGGCTCTCCCCTGGTGAGGCCTAAGACAATGTTATTTATTTAGAAATTCTTCCAGAGTGCCTGTTTAGTATTCAGCAACCCACCTTTGCCATCTTCCCTCTCCATCTACAGTCTCACCCCAAAAGCCAGCTGAGCTGATTAGTTGTTAAGACCTAACACATAGCCAGGCCCCTCACATGAAATCAAAAGATTAAATCTAGATTAAATCTGATTGCCCACCGGTGCAACTTCACTGAAATTGTTTAAGCTTAAACTAGGGATGAATTTGGCTCAGAGTCATTAATTGGTTCGGGTATCTTGCAGTTCTTTGCCTGAAAGACATTAAATACTCATTTATTTGTTGCAAAACAGTTTTACATCACAGCCAGTATCTGGCATGGAAGGAAAGAAAAGCAAACTACCCAGAATTGCCAGGAAGCTGTAATCCTCAGGGAATTTTCTCCTATCTAAATTAGAACTACCTCAGTAGCAGAACGTTACTCAGGGGTATTCACAGAATCACAGAATCACAGAATCACAGAATCATATAGGTTGGAAAAGACCTTTAAGATCATCGAGTCCAACCATAAACCTAACACTGCCAAAAACCATCACTACACCATGTCTCTAAGTACCTCATCCAAACGTCCTTTAAATACCTCCAGGGATGGCGACTCAACCACTTCCCTGGGCAGTCTGTTCCAATGCTTGATAACCCTCTCGGTGAAGAAAAATTTCCTAATATCCAGTCTAAACCTCCCCTGGCGCAACTTGAGGCCATTTCCTCTTGTCCTATCACTTGTTACCTGGGAGAAGAGACCGACCCCCACCTCTCTACAACCTCCTTTCAGGTAGTTGTAGAGAGCGATGAGGTCTCCCCTCAGCCTCCTTTTCTCCAGGCTAAACAGTCCCAGCTCCCTCAGCCGCTCCTCATAAGACTTCTGCTCCAGACCCTTCACCAGCTTCGTTGCCCTTCTCTGTACGCGCTCCAGTACCTCAATATCCCTCTTGTAGTGGGGGGCCCAAAACTGAACACAGTATTCGAGGTGCGGCCTCACCAGTGCCGAGTACAGGGGCACAATCACTTCCCTAGTCCTGCTGGCCACGCTATTTTTGATACAGGCCAGGATGCCATTGGCCTTCTTGGCCGCCTGGGCACAAGGAAGGAGCAAAACAGATCTTCCATTGTGATCAGCCATGCACGTTCCCTCTGCTTTTGGTAGAAGCAGGACTGAATCTCAGGGTAGGAATATATCTGGACCACCACCCAAACCTGAACCATCATTTTGCCTTCAGAAAGGTTCGTTTTTTTCCCAGCTACTTTTCCAAGTTCGTTTGCCAGACTCTGCACTTTTAAGCTATGACTGGCAACAGAAGTGCAGCAAAACACTCTGAAGAAAGAGGATTTTCTCCTAGGATTCCTGACCTGAGCAGAAATAGGCAGTACTGGAAATACTGCAAAACCCATCTTCCTTGAAAACTTTCCAGCCCATTTTTGCAGACTGTAGGCATTTGGGCAGTCCAGATGAACTCTGGATAACCACCCAAATTTTTGGGTTTGCCCATTGCTAAAAATATCACAGACTGGAGGGCACTGTCTTGAACTGAGTCTCCAAGCATTTTGAAGTTCACCCAGCCCTGGTTGAAGTGATCATTATAATCTGGCAGGGAATGCAATCTGGGTTCCAAACTGTAGCTATTTTTAAAATCATCTTGCCAGAGCCCTGTTGGAGACTGAAAAGAAAACCATTTTAGCCTGAACAGAGTGGTCAATAATTTCCTATTCTTGACGTAGCATTTGTTTGTGAGAAGCGTATATAATAGCATGTATCAGTAGGTAAATTTTATACAGCTGAGCAACTATTAAGATTTGTAATCTTTCTGTAGAGTCCAAAATAATAGTAATGATGATTTAAAAAGCCTCCAAACTCTGTTACAATTTTTAGTTACCACCTACTCATGGCCTCCCACGAACTCCAGGAAACCAGCTAGCTTTCCCAGCTGCTCTGCAGCAAGCTCTTCACAAACACGAGTACAATTATACTCTAAACAAGGCTAGAGGTTTCCCATGCAGACAACTTCACTATCTTTTCTTACAATGCATGAGGCCAGAGATGTCAAGCCATATGGTGGGCACGTGCACCAGCGTGGTTAGGTGAAAAGAAGGGAAGGAAGCCTGGTGGCATTTGATGCATGTGGGAATCCCCTTCCCAAAAAAGCTTGTTGTTCCCAGACAGAGAAAAAACATTAAAAAGCAGCTTGCAAAAGTGGTAGTGGGTAGGTTGGTATCAGGGACACCCAGCTTGGGAAAGCACTCAGTTAAGATGCGACCCGTGTGTAGAGCGGGAGAGAGTAAGGGTGACAGGAGTGCATGATCAATGCAAAGAGGACCCTAAACAGAAATAAGTGAGCAGGGCATGAAATCCAGAGAAAGTACAGCGCGAGCCGTAACGCAGTGAATAAGTTGAGAGTAGAAGATTACAGCAGTATCACCTGTCTTAAAGTGGGCAGAAGGGGGGACTCAGGGACAGGGGTGAATTGCTGGCAAATCTCTTACTATTTTTATCTTCTATCTGCATGAGACAATGATGGATTATCTATGTTTAATAGGAATTTATGACCCAACAAGTGATATTTAAAGGACTCAATGATGCATTTAATAACCAAACATTCTTCCTGATTAGTGCTCATTTGATCTCTTGAGGATAGTGCTCCCTCTGACTGAGACTTTAAAAAAATGCCCTTGTCTCCCTATAGCTTGTGCCAGAGCCCAGGGACCCTACAGACCTCAGGAATATCTGAGAAATTAATTTTGCCTGGGAACTTATGAACTATATAGTTTATGCGCTTTTGGTTGCACGCTCTCTCTCTCTCGTAGTATGCTTTTAGAGGGATGCTGAAGTTGGAAAGCAGAAGTCCTGCTGAGTCTTCATTAAACTGATTTTTTTCCTTTCTTCGTCAGATTTATCAACTCTTTGAGCATTAATGCAATCGCTTAGCCATTTGCAAAGATGAACAAAATTGATTCCAAGTAATCTGCATGATTTTAGTAATTTAAATACAAATGTAAAGGAATGAACTTGTGCCACTTGGCAGAGGCTGCGTTTCTCCTCCTCCTTTTTGGGTTGCATTTTCACAAATACGCTAGCTCAGATTCTTAGCTGTCTATCT
The DNA here is from genome assembly GCF_035582795.1 of Mycteria americana. Classification (NCBI taxonomy): domain Eukaryota; kingdom Metazoa; phylum Chordata; class Aves; order Ciconiiformes; family Ciconiidae; genus Mycteria; species Mycteria americana. Next base: position 50,428,500 of record NC_134366.1, read on the forward strand.
GATGGGCAGAGAAGAATCGGAGCAATAGAGACTGGGAAAAGGACCATTATTTTTGGCATTGATAATTCACTCCTAGAGAGATTACTCCTTGTCCACTACTTCTGGTCCCAAAGATAATCAGGCACCTGCAGTATCCTAGGAGAAATGGGTTACTGCATGTCTCTGGCCACATCCCTTCCTCGGTATCCCTTACGCTTTTTGGGATTTCCCCTAAGGAGAGGAAATCAGCCTTCACCTTAATCTTGCGAAGGTTTCTCTTTTCCCCTCTAAACTCCTCAAAACCTCTTAAATCTGTTTCAGTGAAAGGCTCAGGAGTATACCCTAGTCATCTATCCCACTGCCATCCCGAACTTATAAGCAAACATAAAATGACTGCTACAATCCATGTATTGCATCATTTTTAACCTTCTGCTGTAGGAGCTCTGAAAGCAGGATTTGTATCAGGAGGCCACCAGCTGATGAATGGTGGCTGTTTCCTTCTCGTTTACTCTGTGACAGCCTTCCTAAGTTAATCACCATTAGACAGACACGGGCAAACAAATCTTGCCCAACTCAACAGCCTTATGTTCTCCTATACCATAGGTTACTGTGACACAGCAGATGAGGGAAAACACTGAGGTACTTCTTCAGGGTTTCCTACAAATCACCCCATCTCAGAGAGGGATTTACCACCCACAGCAGAGTAGGAGCCAGTTCCCTCCTGTAGAAGCCTCTTGTCTGCATGCCAGCTTTGCTGCCTTTAGCCAAGCTCCTCAAAGAGGAGTTTTACAAGCAGATCCATTAACATCGACCAGATCAGCCTTAATTTAATAGCCACTCCTCCACAGTAAGGAGAAAATCCCACCTCCCTATACCCCCCATGCCTGCCTCTGACGTCTCAAGGACTTTCTCCATCTTCAGCGAGAACCTGCTGCCCGCAGCGGTGTGGGAGCTTTCACCCATTTCATTCAGCACGGACCGGCCTCCACCATCCGCATTTGCTTTATTTCCCCGTAAGAGTCACAAAACTTTTGATGACCTTGCCTTCTGCCCCTGAAGAAAGGTTAACAGCCTTTGGGGCTTTTCATTTTTCCTTCCCCTTCAGAAAGTCATCTTAGTTTCAATGATAAAAATAAACAAGGCAATTGAAATGTCCCCGTGGATCTGAGCCTGGTTTAACTCAGCAGAGGGGCACTTCACCCCTTTCTTTTGTCAATTAGGCTTGCCACTGAAACCTGTACTTGAATTTCAATGCTTTTTTTTTATTTGGGCTTGATTGACCTCTAAGTTTATCCTGCTAAGTTTCCTTCTAAAGCTCATTCTTTCCTGCATCACAATAAAAACATTCTCAACCCATTGCTCCCTACAAAAAAAGCTTTTTTATTGCAGTTCATATGAGAAGTCATTTATGAATAGTTTGTATACTGTGCTATCCTAATGCCCTGTAAATAAAAAACTATATATTCTCCATAGCTCGATCTAAAGCTTTACGTAGTAGTACCCATTCACAGAACCAGCCCTGTCTAGCATGCGACAGATTGACACATACACAAATTCATTCTTATTGTATTTGAAATAGCAAAATAAAAGTGCCTTCTGTACTTTCTGTAGAATATTCCACCTTGAAATGGGTCCAGGTAGTTTCACTATAGATGCAGATGAATTTTCTGCTGTTCGTATTGCTGCAGTTCTTAAATGTATTATTCATTCAGAGTGATTGATTTGGAGTGCTGTCCACATTGCTTAAAAGCCACTGTCTGTTTGTCTGTCTGTTAATCTGTTTTGGCATCTTGCGGAGATAGAGCTATAGAAAACACTTTTTGTTTCTGTTGAAGTAGTGACCAAAAAAAAAAAAAAATCATAAAAAAGGAACTGCTTGATCTTTGGATTCATATACATTAAAAAAAATCTATACCTCTGAGATGGCTGAATAGCTGAAAGGACAGATTTTTATATTCTGCCAGTGGTGTGCTAGAAGCATGGTGCATTTGTTTCTGCCTGATTAGTCGGATGCTGGGGCAGGGGAACCAGGAGGAGACGTCGCAGCAGAGGAAGAAGATGCTCTCCGTAAGATCATGACCTCCATTCCAGTGTCATTTCACACCTCAGGCAGTGATCTTGTTACATCTCATAAGCTAAGCAAGGTCAGCCCTGGTCAGGCTAAATGCTTGAATAGGAAACTTCTAAGGAAAAACTCAGGCGCTGTGGAAAGTGGGGCTGGTGGCTGGGTAGGTGACATTATTCCCTCGGAGTCGGTACAAAAGATGCGCTCTGTTAAGAAGCCTCCGTGCATCCGTGGCGACTCTGCTCCGGCAGCTAAAGGCACTGCCTCTCAGGTGAGTCAGACCCAGAGGCGGCAATGGCTGCAGTTATTAACCACATTTCTTCCCAGTTCTCCCCGGAGCAGAGGTGCTAACCCTGCCGGCCTGCCCAAGCTCCGTGCTGGGTGGTTACATGTGTCCCCAGCAGCTCTGGGGTCCCCTGCAGTTCCCATAGGAGAGGTCACGCTTTGCTTTACCCTCCTGGCAAGCTGGGCTAGGCAGTGTTGCTGGCAGGCTCCATCCCCAAGCACCCTGAAGCTTGGGAGGAGGCAAATTAAACATATGTGCTGGGTGAGAAAACCCCGCTATTTGGGAAGGGTACTTATTCAAGAAAGGGAAATAGTGAAAAGCCAAGAAATGCTCACATGAAAATCCCCCTGGCACTCCCGGCTCTCCTGCCCTCTTCCCTTGTGTTCCCGGTGTTGTGGTTTAGCCCCAGTCTGCAATTAAGCACCACGCAGCCGCTCGCTCACCCTCCCCCCGGGTGGGATTGGGGAGAGAATCGGAAGAGCAAAAGTAAGAAAACTCGAGGGTTGAGATAAGAACAGGTTAATAATTGGGGGAAAAAAAATAATAATACTAATAAATTGTAATGAAAAGGAAAAAACCAAGAGAGCGAGAGAGGAACAAAGCCCAAGGGAAAAAAACAAGTGATACAAGCACTCACCACCCGCCGATCCATGCCCAGCCAGTGCCCGAGCAGCGATCGCTGCCCCCGGGCCAGCTCCCCCCACTTTATATACTAAGCATGAGGCCATATGGTATGGAATAGCCCTCTGGCCAGTTGGGGTCAGCTGTCCTGGCTGTGCCCCCTCCCAGCTTCTTGTGCGCCCGGCAGAGCATGGGAAGCTGAAAAGTCCTTGACTGGTGTAGACATTACTTAGCAACAACTAAAACACCAGTGTGTTATCAACATTATTCTCATACTAAATCCAAAACACAGCAGTATACCAGCTACTAGGAAGAAAATTAAGTCTATCCCAGACGAAACCAGGACACCCGGTCACAGGCTGTCTTCTCCTCCAAGGAGCCTCACCTCAGCCGGGGCCCAAGCCCCTCTGATCCCCACTGCCCGCCGGGAGAAAGAGCGTTCCTCCCCCCACGTCCTCGCAGAAGGCTCTTCCTGCCATCAGAAGGTTCTGCTTGAGAAGTGGATGTATCTTTCTGCTGTAGTTTTTGACAGCAACACGAGGATTTTGGAAAGAGAGGAGGACAACTCTGCAGCGTGCTTTGCTCATTGGATGGGGTGCAGGACTTACTGCTATGGAAGGCGGGTGAGATAAAAAAACCTCCCCAAACCCACATCTCTAATGACAACTACACTTGAAAGTATGCAGATAAATGGTACAACGTTTAGAGAGATTACTAATTTGGTATTTAATCAAAACAATACTCTTAGCCTTATTAGTGTGGTCTACATATCAATGCTGCATCTCATGCCAGAAAGTGTTTTGCTTAATGTTTTAATTCTGAATTTTCTAAAGTGGAAGATGTTTCCTAACCCCACTCTCCGTCTCTCAGTTGCAAAACAAGTGGTGAGATGAACGCTCAGGCAAAGGATAAACCAATTCAGGCCAGCAAACCCGGAACCAGCCCAAAAGTTTTGCTTGATCTTCAGATGAAAGGCTGGTTCCCTTCTTTCAGTGCAAAGAAGTCCTTCAGAAGACAGCGGCTCATTGCTATCCCCCCTCAGCATGGTGACTCCTCCACCCATTTGCACTGTAATTGCACGTGCCCCTGTCCGAGCACTCGTGCACGGCTGTGGGTGCCTGTGGTTTCAGACGCAGCACAGATGGCAACGCTGCTGTTACGAACCCAAAGTGTGAAACTTTTGACTTCATGAGCGTTTCAGACCTGGTGCTGGCTCCCTGGCTAGTGGCTGGAGGAGTTCTTCACAGCCCCGTCCTTGGCACAATGAACAAACAGTGAAAACCAACCCAAAATTCCACTTGAGGGTCTTTTAAAATATTCTTTGTATTTAATGCTTGCTTTCCTAGTCATCTGTAAAATGCCTTGCCACAAAATGGCTTTAGATGAACAATAGTAATTTTCTGAAATAGAGGGTCTCTCAAATCCCCTTCATTTGTGTTTGTTGCTGTTGTGATTCTTCACCTGCTGGCCTTTATCTAGCAAAGCAAGGTGAGTTCAAAGACAACTCTGGAGGTCTGTAACGATTTTAATGATGAGGTGAAGTTGGAAGGTCTTGTGTATTATGAACTTAATGGGGCATTCTTCTCATTTACGCTGACATCCTTTACATGGAGTTGTGAAAAGGAAAAGGTATGGACAAGTGATCACAAGCGACTGATTTATTAAGAAATAACTGCCCCTTAGCTGTAAGTGAAGTCCTAGTGAGGTACAAAAATACTTAATAAGCCCATATAATCCTACTAGAGTTACAATGGGCTTAAGTCCCCATTGTCTTCTCCCACTTGCTTTTCTTTGCTACATGAAGCTATCAGATAAAGAACAATGACAAGAATCAATAAGAGAGCTGTGTGGATAACTGAGATTTTGATTTTTCCTGGCTATGCTGAAAAATCATGAGAGAAATTCATTTGCAGTTGACTTGCAATGAATTCTTTCCAACATTTTTGGCAATCACTTTAAGTTAACTAGCATTTTCTTCAGCCTCAGATTAAATATTTTTTCTCTGACTTCAGCATCTACAAGTTTTTTAATTAAAAAATAAATTGAAAGAAATATCAGAAGTGACAGAAGTTAGTGGAACAGAATGGCACTAATTTTTTTTAATACCAGAATGAAAGGTTTAGATTGTTTTTACTGGATTTTGTTTGCAGCAGCACAAATAATCCACTGAAATTTTCAAACCATTTTATTGTCACCACATCACATATTTTCTCTGAGGAAAAAATATTGCTGGGAAGGGATTTGCCAGGGCTCTACTTGGTAGCCGCATTCCCAGTGTTGATGCTGAAGCTGTTTATTCCAGGCACTTCATGCTCCTGTAGAAAACCCAGAGTGATATGCATGAGACTGTTACAGGCACACAGCAGGGAACTTTATTATGGAGCATTCTGGGGAGGTATGGCTCTTTCTTCTGGAGATTTGGGGTAATTCTGTAGAGATAAAACTAATGCCTGAAGGACCAAAAAAATTAATTTCTTTTGATGAACTTCTTCTGTTTTTAAGATTAAAGTGTCACACAACTTCCATGGCAAATATTTTCTGCAACGATTCTGAAGAGGTAAACATTTTCAAGGTAAGTGTGTAAATCCATCCATGCCTGCTTTCCCAGAGGCCAGGATAGACTATTTTAAGATTGCACTAGAAGACAGACAATACATTGGGGTTGGTCAGGAAGCAGAGTCAAACCAAGAGCTCAAGTCAGCATTGCCAGCCAAAAATAAGTAGCTGAGTAACTACAAGTTATAGAGGAAATACTCAGTTTAATACATTCATTTCGTTCCAGGAAGTGATGTCAAGCTATTGTCAATGGGAAGTGGTGAAACCCAATGGGTAGTGCAACGGCGGGGAAGTCTGTAAGTGTTTGCAAGACCCCCCCAGTGCCTTCTGGATGAACTTCGCCTCTCACCTCCCCTCTGCTTCCACCCTCCCCTATTTATTCCCACAACACCCTGTCAGGTGGGGACCTGAGATGCTGAGAAGCAAAATGACTCTGTGAAGGTCATACAGAAAACCAGGAATACAGCTGTCCCCTGGGCTTTCTCGTCACAGGCTGTTGTGCAAACAGGAGACCTGTGCTTTTCAGCAAGATTTTTGGATCTGCCACACTGAATGAATAAGATTATTTTGGACTGCCTGCTTATTTGTCCTATCTACAAAGGAATAGGGGAAAAAAAGCTTGCCTTTTTCTTTTCAGAAGGCAAATCCTGCACTGAGAGCCACCAGGTCTTCATTTATGTGTTCCCACTTGTAGTAGGAAGGCTGCCCATTATTTTGGTAAAGCAAACATCAAGTTCAGGAAAGGCAGGCAGGCCTTTTGAACCCTTGAAATTGAAGGGTTGGTGCCTGAACAGCTGTTTGATAACATTAATGCACCATGACTGCAATAGGTCGTCAGAAGCCCAGCCACATAGGCTGGAAAGTACACAGCGCCGATTAAGCTAAAAATGGCTGAAACAAGAGTTACCAAGGGAAAAGAGGGAGGCAATGGGAGAATGGGGCTGCTTCTGTAGGGAAAACCCCAGCAGCTCTCCTGGAGTAAGAGCTGAGCCAATCCAGGGCTAAGCAGACACCCGTGCAAGGAGAGTGATAAAATGGCTAAACCAAAAGTTTTTCACTTGTTTTCACAAAAAAGGGCAGATTTGCAAGAAATGTTGAGTCTGTCTCCTCATGGACACCAGACTCCAGACAGACAGACATGTATTTCTGAAGCTGGGGAAGAAGCAGAGCCCTGCGACAAAGTGATGGCAGTGCCATGGAGATAATATTCTCCTTCCCCATGGCCATATTTTTAGACCCGTTACTGGGCAAGGAAGCCTGCCAGCCAGGCGTGCGCTGAAATTCACTGTAACTTTGTTCACAGTGGGACGCGCACTCACACTGACCATCAGCCAGTGGATCCACCTCTTGGTGCGCCTGAAACAGAGCTTTTCATGTTCAAAGGGGACAGGAGGTTTGAAGATTTGGAGGCTGGCGCAGGGTATGAAGGTGCCTGCCTCTGATCTTCATATGCCTCAGTTCTTCCAGGAAAACCCAAGCTAATTGCTGTTTTAAAAGGCTATTTAATTTTAAAACCTTCCCTCCCCTCCCCATTACTAAGCTGGCATGGCTTTCATCATGGAAAAGGTATGTGCCACGCGAAGAGAAAGTAAGGAAACGTGAGGAGGGCTCTTGCAGGTACTAAAAATAGTGTGTGTGGGGACAGCCAAGGAAGTCACTTCACAGGAGATAGGGATTGAGTGGCTTCCACTCTATGGGGCTTTGCTGAACCCAACTAATTAATGTTTGTAAAGCACTTTGAAGATGAAAAGCACCAATTTATCGCTAATTTTAATTATTTGCATCATGTTACTTAAGTTTTTCACTAGCTACCTTCAAACACCACTGAACTCTCCCCTCTAAGTGGCAAGCAAGCCGAAGAGTGCGAGGCAGAGTTTCAGAAGTTGGTGTGAGGACTCTGGGACCGGAGCAAAGCCACAGCACAACATTGCACTGACGCCTCTTAGTCTGCGGCTGGAGGGTGGGCTCAACATACACACCCTGACTTTGACTTTACTGGACCTGGGGTTTCCAGAGGCACTTAAAGAAGGGTTCCTTCTGAGTTCCTAATGAATTCCAGCCCCCTTTAAATTTACAGTGTATAATTAGGGCTCTTTTACGCTGGCAATTAAAAGGAAACCAATTTTGGATAGGATCGCGTTTACACTGCACAAGCATGTTTCTAACACATGCGATTAGCACCAGTGATAGAACACGAACTTTTGCTGCTAATGGTGTGCATGCTAATTGGCAATCCTGTTAGCTAACACATCTTAAAAACATGAATGCCAACTCAGATATAGATGTACCAGCAGGAGGAAATGTAAGGAAAGTAATCACTTAAACAGCAACCTCCACTCTTTGGAAGGCTTTAAGGCTTTAAAGGCTTTAAACAGATAGGACTAAATTCATTGGGGCAGCTCGTCAGGTAAGATAAATCAATGTGATGCCATAGACTACAAACTTTATTTGGAAATGGACCAATATTGTTTACATTGGTGTAGCCAATATTCTCTCTTTTTTTGGATGGAGTAGTTAAAAGATCCCTCATCACATTATTACACCTGTCTTTGCAAGTGAGGCATTTTACTTCGTCAAATAGCATCCCTAGGGGACATTTAATTCTGAATGATTTTCTCATTAAAAAGTATGGTTCTTCTCATGAGAAACAGAGTGTCCTAGTAAAATAGGACATGACAGGGCCAGAGATTTATGGGTTCACCACAAGGATTGAAATCTTGATTACTGAATAGAAGTGTCTGCAGAATTAATGGTAACTTTGGGTTCTCCACTCATCTCAGTGGGATGCTGCTCATCATTTTCTGATGATTAAAAAGGAAAGTGTTCCTTAGCATTTGTAAACTCTAATCAGAAACACAACATTAGCTCCAAGGATGAAAGAGCTTCATCAGACAGAGATAACTCAGGTTTTTGCCCAAATCAAACTTGGAATTTGTTCAGGAAACTCAGTTTGCTGCATCTTCTCTGTACCTCCTGATTTAGCTGCAGACTAGAAAACTGAAACATGGAGGGCATCTCTAAATCTAACATTTTCTCAGCGATCTCCTGAGAGACTTTGCGAGATTTCCAAGCTAGCATTCAGCTCAGCAAGATTTGCACACACACAGTACGGAAGCTCTGGCAATTTTGGGCACCTTCTCCTGTCATTTGTAATAGGCAGGGTCCAAGAGTGTTTGCCGTGGAAGGGGCCGGAGGGTTAAAAGCTGCTTGTACCCACAGCACTCACCTCTGAGTGGCTGCCCACCAGTAATTGGCAGTCAAATCTGACCCTTTGCTTTTAGGAAGAGATTTAAAGGACCTGGCAGGGAAGGCTCCCTGTGACAAAGAAGTAAATTTGTGTACAGGAGTGAATATTCTTACTTTTCTTTCTTTAAGGAAGACCTTATTCTGCAACACCACAGAGTATGTTCTTAGTTAGCAAACCAAGACTGTACCTTTTTTTTAACACATACAGAAGGGAACTAGGGTCCACTCTAGCAGTGGTGCACTTCTGTGATGGGCAATGAATCCATACATGTACTTTTTTTTTTCCTTTTTATCTGCAGTGCAGATTTCCATTACATATTCTGCACTTGTTTCACACACACAATTCCTGCAGAAATCAATGGAAGTCCTATGTGCAGAAAAAGGCACAGAAAGTGCAACAGAGATTTGCACCACGGATTAAGAGATTCTCAGTGCTGATCAAAGAAGAATTTTGTCCGAGGTTTGTAAAGCACTTTTGAATCCTTCTTGATGAAAGGCTCTATAAAAATGTAAAGCTGCTGTTGTTGTTAATGTTCCCTTGGTACATAACAGGAGAAAAGATGCTGAAATTAAAGTCACATATATTAATATTGATTAAGAAATAAGCAAATTCTTCTAGAATTTGATCTGCCTTTCATTATGTGCACTTGATCTTCCATTTTCAAACAGGGCATAGTTATGTCCTGGAAAATCACAGCCTTGAACTCCACCAAACCACAACTACAGATTATATGTTATTATATATAATTTTGGAAATCTGTCTGGAATACACCATAAAGCAAGAATAAAGAAAAACTGTAAGGACATTTGTATTTGTCAGTGTCTCCCCAGACAGAGCCCTGAGGATATGATATTCTTAGAATAAAGCTTTCATTTCACAGCGCATCAGTGGGAAAATTAACAAGCTCTCCTCGTACTGTTCCATAATTCATTTTCTTTGTTTTAGATATTGAGCTGAACTGGTACAGTAACTTAAATAGATAGGGGAGATTTTAAAAACAGATTTGGATTCTGGCTGGTTTGGGTTGTTTAGTTTTGTTGTGCTTTTTTCCTCCCTTATCCTGCAACTTCCTAGTATCTAAATAAGAAGTTGCCTCAATTTATTTTAGCACTTGTCTTTTAAATGGAAAGTGCCAAATACTATTATAATGATTTAAAATACATCAGAGCAAGCTCACTTCAGTAAGTGCAAGGGACGTAAACTGCATCTCCTACAGCACCAGGAGCGACGTTCGCTCCATGGAGGAAGGAGTCTGCTCGTCTCCAGCAGTGACAATCGGAGACCAAGATACCAGAAAGCTCGGAGAGAAGTTGCTTGGGTCGAGATCAGCTACCACCTGTGCTCCAACTGAACCTCAATTAACAACAGGCAATTGCCTTAACATGACAACACTTTTTGCTGTTGTTTTCTGGAAATAAGAAGTTACATTTTTGCACGAAATAACGCAAATGCAAAAGTAATACTCTTGACTCTGGTTTCTATCAAGAAGTTCCCTCTGTCCTTAAAAGTCCTGGGATTCCAGAAACAGAAAAAGGAGGCCATAGCAAAGCTAACTTTTCTCACTGAGAAAACTCCTGCTTGAACAGCAAAAACATCAAAACTTTGAGAAAAATGTCATCCGTCTCCTCCAGTTCTGCCCATTCAGGTGCTGGGCAAAAAGCAGAAAACTCCAGCAGAACACTACAGTTTGCATGTGTAAATATGTGTGTATAACAGTGGGACAGAGTGGTGAAGGTGCTGTGGTTCCTGAAGCCCAACAGCCAGCTCTGACACTGCTTCAGTAATGTCACTCCTTACAAGCCCCCCTGCCTGCACAGGAGCAGAGACCAGCACGTGGCTTCTCTCAAATATCCTCAGCAAAGTGCTTGCCCACTTGCCAATGAAAACTCTTCTTGTCTGTTTAGGAAAAGATTGCCTACATCCTTCCCCCTCAATAAAAAATTAAATTCTGAGGGAAAAACGTGGTATGCCTGCTACAAAGTAGTTTACTGGGGACTTGGCTTGCTTCCACCTGACCATCTCCTTTGGCTATGCATGTACAATGTTTAAGAAAATTGAATCCCCCAAAAGTACCATTCTGTCCATCTCAGCCACGGACAGCAACACAGAGCCAGAAGGAGGACACAGTTTGAGATGCTACCTGTCATAAATAATGAGAGTCCCAAATGGAAATACCACTTCATACTTTTAAATGGTCTGGCAGCTGAGGGGAGTCCGTTGATCTAGATGTCTTCATCACCCTGACGCAAAATATTGCTAGCAGCAGTGAGGGCTGGGGCCAAATGTACTGACAAAATTAAATACATTCTTTGGGCATCTGTAGCAGGAAAGCCATCCCTGTTCCCCACAGATAACCTCAAAGACTTCCTTGCCGCATCCACTTTTCCATCTGTTTGCAGTCGGTAGTACCTCCCAGTGTTAGGTCGCTGGGTTTATAAGATGGAAATCTGAAACTGGATGAAGCCAGTGTCACTGTGATGTGGGAAAATGCGTTCAGCTGGCAGATTTCAATAAGAAGTGATGCTATCTGGTCCAGAGATATCTCTTTCCATATGCCCATCTACACGGTGGCTGACGCACTGTGGCATTATTGCAACACAAATAATAGTGAGGGCAGCGCATACTGAAAATGTATTCTTCCCTAGAATAAGCTTCCTCCTTATCGCTGCCAGTAATAGCACTGTATTATTCTGGCTTTTGAAAGAGATGAGCCTGTTTTTGCAAAAGAGCAAGTGCCCTCAGTTCCCGTTGACTTCTGGCGTCAGCTAGTATTGTTCAATGCTCTGTAGGAATGAAGCTCTGTGGGAGCGCTACTAAGGGAGGATGAGGATGCTCTGACGACATCAACCTTCTTAGATGTATGGCTACGATACTGCTTGTCCAGAGGGTCACTACCACAATTGTGACTCCAGTTCGTGATGGGGTCTGCTGTGAGGTGGAAGATCTGGTTCTTCCCCATCCTATCTACAACTAATAAGGATGCCTGCATCAGCCTATAGTGGACGTTTCTTGCTCTGTAGCAGAGTACAGCAGGAGAGACAATATCCTCTACAGTTCAGTACCTATGCTTATACAGCTGTGCGTACTGTAAATACTTGTATAAATGTCTTGGAACCCTAAAAAATTACTAAAAACAATGGGCTCCAAAAGTTTAAGAAAGACGAAGAAAAAATACTGTACTGCAATTTTCTAGTTCAATGAATCTGCTTTGTGCTACAGTCACAACTAGCCTTGAACCAGCCCCAGCATTTCCTTTGATGTGTATAAAATGTATTTTTAATTTCATTAGGCTGCTGCTCACTCTCATTTGAAAGGGTATTTGAAAGGCTAACTGGGAATGGCTAGGTTGCCTTCTCTGCACTTTTCATTCTTTGCCTACCTCTGTCATATCGCCTCTTATTTTTCTCTTGTGTAAAATACAGTCTGAACCTTCTGAATCCTTCCTCACAGAGACCTTTCCATGTCTCTGAACATTATCATCACCTTCTAGACCTCCCTCTGGCTGCTATTACTTTTTTTACAGTGCAGGAATGAGTGTAGCCAGACCTGAACAAGGGTATTGAAGCTAGGCATGTCCGTGCATTTACAAATGCCATTATAGTGTTTCTGATGACAAAATATTTATTGCAACATCTACTATGTGGACCTGCTACAAAGCCACTTTTCTGCCTGTACTGGGAAAGCTTCATGCTCTACCAGCAACCTTATTTATACAGGGGCTATCAGGGCTGCCAGCTATTTCTGAGCAGAAGAGATGACAGCAGCGCAAGGCATCCGTGAGCTGCTTGCTGGGATCTTCCCTGTTAGTGAGTGGATCTTGCTCGGTGCTGGCTTCTCACTCAGAGCTTTGTGTTCCCTCCACCAGATGGACGTTGGCAGATGGCAACACCATTTTGCTGTTTAATTATTTAAAATGCTGCATGCAAATCAACCTTTGGCATTCAACTATAGAACAGGGTGTTTGTGGTCCACATCCCATCTTTGACACGCTGTTTCATACTTCCTTCTTTATAATGCTGTAGAGATGATTCTGGTTTGTGGTACTTACACATGTACCCTGTTCTTTCGGTGAGTCTCCCATGCAGGGGGTTGTACACTCGCTGTTGTGCACTGGGACTACCTGACAGACAGTATCTAGCTATAAACCAAAGGGACAGTACACAACCTTCACTCATGTGAATAGTCCCTTTGACTTCAACCACCAAGGGGCAGAAAGCTGTCTTTTCAAGGAAACCAGGAAACTATTTTTAGTAATAGCGGTTATTAAAAATGGTTGACGTTTGAAGCTGTTGGAAGAGTTGGAAATGACGCCTGTCCCTGACTGAGGACTGAAGTTTGTCCATCCTGGTTCTCAGGACCAGCTTCAGTAGGACCAGAGAGACAAGTCCGGGCTGTAACAGAGTACCAATCTCTAGCATGAGGGAAGGAGTTTGTCATCGATACTGGTGGTGACATGCTTTGGTTTCCTCAGTGCATTGAATCAAGTTATTATTTTTACAAACCTTTTGGAAGAGTTTCCCTCTTTTTCGTCTAGTCACCACCTACTGGCTTTAAGGTTTTGCCAGTTAAAAAGTTATTATAAGCCATTTGTCTGCTTGGGTTGAGGTTTTTGTGAGACTGCAGAATGTAACATGACAACAGAGCCTATAAAACATCAGTTCCCAAACTGTTCCGCCATTCATGACAGTCCACGCAGGGTCATGATCCAACCTCTTTTTTGAGGTCCTCCATAAAATAGAACATTACCCCCAAAATCTCTGTTTCTTTCTCATCCCTCATGTCCTGTGTGACTGTGCCAAGACTTCTTGGTATCTGATTGCATGTGCATCTGTTTGTACGTCATCAAAAAAGGCACCTGTACTTGCAAGTGTCCAGGTACAAACCTTGTCAGCGTGGCAGAGCTGACAGAAGTTGACTCAGCCAGTTGAAGACTCTTTTGCAAGCTCTGTCAGTGCTCATATCAGCGCAGCCTTTAAGAAAAATCAGAGGATGTGCGATTTCACAAATGCATATTTTAATCCATGGGATTCATTGCCACAGGATTCTCTGGAGGCAGAAAGTATGAAGGTCAGACAACTTCACTGGAGGAAGCCAACTGTAAAGCCAGTTGTTAAAGCCTGGCAGTCCGAATCAAACCTTGATCTTACATAGCCCCTAAACTGCCAACTGCAGGATGCTGCTCAGGCGTGTCCCCCATTTCTTATGCCGTTGGCCATGCGATGAGCTGCTCCCAGCAGCTGGGTCTCGGCACACGGGTTTGTGCAGAGGTGGCTCTGCATGGAAGGGCTCAGATCCACAGGGCGAAGGACCAGGTCTCCTCAGGGTCTTTGGGTTCAGGGAAGGATAAGCGATTGGGCAAATGGGAGGGGAGAACCATTTCAGAGCACTGTCCCCTGCTAATCAGCCAACTGTCCAGTGAAGAGTAAGGAGTGAGGAGATGACTACGTGCTACTGTGAGGGATTAGAGTTGTGAAAGGAGCCACACAAAAAAGCTTTTACAACAAACAAGCCACAAGTTAAACAGCAGAACCCAAGTTAACTCGAAGATTAGTTTAAAAGGAAAAGCAGCAACAACAAACACATTAATACAACTTAGTGAGATAATAGCTACCCCAAGCTGCACTGATTGGAAACAATTGGCAGAGCCTGGGATATAAGGAATCACTTCCTGCAGCAATTTCCTTTTATTAAAAAAGCATTTAAGCATTTATAAGCTTTTCATTTCTCAAGGATCTTATTTTTAACTCTGTACTCTCCTCAAAGGGACTGTTCAGTCTGGCTGAATGCATGGCCAGGGCAGGAGGAATTTGATCAGAATACAGATGTTTGCCATCCCAGCATCACTGCAGAGGCTATCACCCAGAAGATCTTACTGCAATTTTCTTGAAACTAGAAAATTCGTACAGCCATTTGACAAACCACCTGGCTTTCCAACCTAGGCACAGTGAGAGCAATTCAAATGCTTAGGTATGAAAGTGCAGTCCATCACAAATGCAGCTACATGAACATAAAACCCTTGTTTCCAACATGATTGGAAATGGTTAAATCTCCAAGATCCATAGAAATCCAAAACATCACTGAAATAAAAGTTAAAACTGCCTTAAATGAAGGCCTAGTATTCCTTCCCTGTTGGTGCTGTCACTAGTGATTGTGAGTTGGCTTTTTTGTTGTTTGTTTGTTTCATAGTACACTGGTCCAACAAAGGGATTTTAAAAAGGTTTTGTTTCTGAAATACCTGAAATGAATTTTTAGTTCTATTTTGATTTCTCATATGGGAAAACAGAAAAAATGTGATTTGGGTCAAAATTTGGGTCAAATGTTTAACTCAACTAAAAATAAAACATTTTCATGGTAGCAACAGCAGGCTACATTTATTTTGATTTAAGTAGCCTTCTAACCTAAGCATGAGCTTGAAACAAAAAAAATTGAAATATCCCGTTTTGCCAATATGGAGGAAAAGACTAAAGTTTTTCTGGTTTTCTCCCTTTTTGCCAAGAGGCAGGAACTGACACTCTGACACATGACGCAGCTGCACAAACATTTTTGCCCAAGCTTTGGGTTTTTGTTGTCCTTGAATAAGGTGAAGAGAAATGTTTGCCCAGCTCTGACCTCGAGACTTCGGCAGAGAACTGGGACCCGTCCTCCCTCTTTCCTGCACTCATCATCTCCTGTGGGTTCTTGGGTTCTCTCTCCAAAAAACAAGCCTTTGGAGAGCAACAGCTGCACAGGACGAGGCGTGCAATCCTCTGCAAAAGGGACTGCTTTCTTCCTCCCCACTTGCCCCAGACTGCCAGCTGGGTCCTGCCTGAGGGCAGAGGCTTGGGCAGGGAAAGGGCAGAAAGAAAGGGCTTCCAGGACAAGGTGGTAGCACTCAGAGGTGATGGAGGAGCATCCTATGGAGTACCCGTATAACCCAGTGGTCCTGCACCTACCATAGCATCATCACACCCCCTCTGCCTCTTTGGGGATGTGGCTATGGAGGGTTTCCACTGACCATGCGCCGGTGGGGAGCGAATGCGATCAACCAGCAGGACCTTCCGCTGCCACGGCTGGGGCTCTGCTCCACCTGCGTCCATCTGTGTCCTCCTCCGTGGAGGTCCCAGACCTCCTGCCTTGTTCTCTCTGGGCAGGAACCGGAGGGCAAAGCATGACTTAGGTAGGAGAGACCCAGCGATAAGCACCGAGTCATTCCCTGACTATGCTATAAAGCATCACGGGAAGTGTAGCCCTGCTGTGAGACTGGAGAGAGAAATCAGAGACCACAAGGCACACAAACACAGCTCCTGGATAGCACTGGAACAGCATTGCCAGTTCACTCTTTTAGGGTGCCTGTTTTTCCCAAGAAAAGCTAAATTTTTTCTGGTCAAAGATGACCTTTCCTTTGCGTAAAATTTTGTCATAACTTAGAAAAAAAGTTGATTTGGTATCTTAAAAAAAAAAAAAAAGTTGATTTGATATCTATTAGGACAGACAAATTTAGCTAGCCTACTTTAGCTCTAGCTGCCTCTTCTACCTCTCAGATCAGTGTCATTTAGAGGGGGAGTTTATACATGCAGTGAAGAAGGGAATGAAGAGTCTAGTAACCCGTTTATTTTAATGGCAACTGCATGACACTGTTCCCATCTTTGCAGTCGTAACTGGTCTGCTTTTCCAATGTGTGTGCCCAATTATAACTTGCAAGAAGCCATGTATCTCATAAAGAATTTAGTTAATTTTCTGTATTTTCCAAAGTCCCGTAAATGAACAATGCACTTTTTACAGGTCTTTCATCAAGGAGTTAATAACCAGATGAAGGTTCTCTTTTCATCAGTTCCTAAGTGATGCTCCATTTGATTGAAGAAGATCAAAAATGATGATCAGAAAATAAAAAGGAAGTTTTAAAGGCAGCCTTTGTACAACACTTTAACTGTCTCATTCCTGTTATTTCAGAAGTATCACTGGGTTTCTTTCAGGTTTGGAGAAAAAAAGTATAAAATTCTTGTGAATTGCCAGTACTTGCCTTCCTCTTATTTTAATTTTAGAAACCCTTGTGTTAATGGTGGGCAATATACCTCTGCCAGATAGTGCCACGGTCCTAAGTGAAAGCAACACCAACCGTAACAAAACTATTAGATTCTGATATTGTCTATTACAGTATATGTGGTCCTAATCTTGCATCCTACCCCATGCCAGCCTGCACGGTGCCGTCCCACAGTGACCCTGTCCCATCTCACTGGCACCCAACCAGCTACCCCATACCTAGGGGCTGGGGTGGAGGTACCCTTAGGGGCTCTGCAGGCCCGTGGAGGTGGGGGGAGAGGACAGCCCACGTGCAGGAGATCTTTTATCTTTAGTGTAGGAGAAGAAGAAGAGGCTGTTTTGCCTCACTGCCCCTACCATGGGATGAAATCTATAGTCTCAGGTCCTCCTCTGTCATTTCAACACGTTGGCTGAAAGGTTCAGGGAGGGCAGAGACCCTTTTCCCAGCCCTTCAAACCCCAGTAACCCTAACGAAAAGGTCCAACAGGACTGAGACCTCCTTGGTGTCATGATAGCATTTTGACATTGGTAGCACCAAAGCATCGAGCCAGGTTGCGTGGGGCTACACTGTTTTTATGTTCATTGCTTGTGGTGATCAGGGCATCTGTTGTCCTGCTGCATCTAGCTTTACCTGAAAATTTCCTCTTTTCTTTAATAGTCTCTTGACAGCCCTCTGCATAAATTTTCTTGCCCCAGCTTATTTCACCTTTTTCCATGTGCCGAGCCCTGATTTACTGCTTTTAATTAGGAATAGGCAAATTCTCTGTGAAGATGTGAGATGCTTCTTCCCTGAACCCAGCTCAAACATGTAACTGTGCTCTGCCAAGCTCTTCACAACGCAACTTCATCCTTCTTGTCCTTCCTGCCCCTGTCCCCTCCCTCCTGTGACCCAGCCACCTCGTGCATGCAATCCCCTCTCCCCTTTATCTGGCTAACCAGGGTTCACCCCCTTTCTGCTCTCCTCCCTCACTGCAGCATCCATAGAAAAAGTCTTCCTGTTACCTCCAAAAGAAGCTCCCTCTCTGAAATTTCCTGCAGTGGTTAAATGTTGGTCCCCTGTCCCTTGGCAGGGTTTTGCTTCGGAGTGGGTCATTAATGCATGGCTGTTAATAATGAGGGTGTGATGCAAGCTGCCATAGCTCATTGAGACGCTGCATGCTGTCATCCAAACGTCCAAATGATATTTTCTGTACTGACAGAGACATAGCCCTGCCGCTCTGCTGCAGAGAGGGAAACTGAGGCACAGCAGCACCAAAGACATGTCGCCGTCCTGAGCTATTCCATCCTGTGGTTTGAATCATTCCCCTGAAGCGAGCACTCACATTTAAGTGTGGTTTCAATCCAGGAGCAATTTGGGTTTCCAGTACTCAGTACTTCATAGCTTCTAATCATCCTGCATAGTGAAGCCTGCAGAGAATCAGAAAATGTTACATTTAATTTTGGACCAAGTTTAATGAAGCACTGGTCTTTAGGAGAAGCACTGTATTTTTGGGCAAGCTCAGAGCACTCAAAAAAGGGCACGTTTTATTGCAGGTGCTTTGCACAACCTTTGTGAGGATTAAATATGATGGAAATGGGATAGCTAAATATGGATTGATACTACCACACTTTTTACAAAATGCTTGATCCCACAGTTCTGAAGACCAGTTATCTTAAGATCTGATTCTTAAAATCAGTTATCTTTTCAGCAGGATGTATAAATAAATCAGCAGAAGAGCCAGTTAATGACTCACTGTTGTAAATTAAATGGAATTTGTTATGAATATGATTCACTGAAACTTTCCTAACAAATCAATTTGTTTCAATCATACTGTAATTCAATAATAATATTTAGCATTTATATGGTGCTTTCAATAGCTCGTGAAACTTTCCAAGCATTAATTGTCTGCATTTCACAATAATATTGTGAGCTGCTGAGTTGGGATGTCTCTCCCTTACAGGTTAGAATACTGACGCCCAAAGAGCTTAAGGAAACGTTTCACCCACCTGAAAGTGTTAGCATTTCTCTGTTTTACCTTTTTTGGTATCCGCCCTCAGACAGGGTGCACAGCGGTGACTCAGAGCTGTGAGCGTCTGTGGTGGTAGGGCAGTGCTGGAGAGGGTTTGGTCTGTCATGGTAGAGCCAGCAGTTAAAAATCACAGCCTGTTCCCAAGCTTGACATCCACTGTATTGAAGCTTTGCTCCCTACTCTGGTGCCTTCCCAATATGGTCCTTCTTTCTGCCTTTCCCCCATTCAAAGGCTGAGCTCCAGAAACCCCATATCCCCGAGTCTGCATCCAGGGACCATCCCCCTTCCTGCACCCCATGCGCAAGTCCTGCTCTGGCCCCAACCCCCATTTGCCGTTCTGGATCCTTCGCCCCAATTCCAGGATCAGTTCATATATTCCTTTGGCAGCTCACATCTGTCCAGCTGCTGTGAACTTCAGCTTGAGCTGCTCATAAAACGGATCCTACAGAAAAATGAAGCATTACAAACCACATAAAAGCAGTTAAGAATAAGGGCTTAGCTTTCAGGTAGTCTATGCCTAAAAGGTGGAGATGGATGTCGCATGGGATTTTCAAAAGCACAGAAACAGAATAGGTGCCAGATTGCTACTAACGTTAGCAGGACATAGTCTAATTAATTCAGCAATTTGAAAATCACACAAGGAAACATTGGCTTCTCTAGGACTTATAAAATTCTGCTTTAAGCAAGTTGACATAACCTTAAAGGGAGCTACTCTTGGATGTGGAGGCAGGATTAAGACACACTTTGTTTCACTCCCATCTTCCATGTTCATCTATGAGATGTTTTTTATGAGAGGAGCCTACCAGAGCGCTAGTTGCTTCCCTCTTTTTAAAGCTGCTTATGGATCTCTACATCCCGCAGTATCATATGAAGAAGAACATACGAAGTCGGGTGTATAGGCAACTGTAGGGATCTGTCATCTGGGTTTCGGTCTAGTACTGTGCAGCACTGTAAACCTAGAAGGTCTGTAATGCTCCAGCTACCGTATTCTGAATGTACCTGATCTCATCTGTTCTTTGAAATTAAGCAGGATGTGGTGTTTCACAAAACACACTATTATATTATAGAACTCAGGATGCTGCGGAGGCCAAAAGCAAAATCATGTCTGTAAGCAATTAATAAAACTGTGGAAGAAAGGGCCACCAAGAACCATTAAACACAATAATGTGGATATAGCCTGTAGCTCAGGGCCTCACTAAATGACAGAATTCCAGAAGCTGGAGCTTGCTAGTGGGAGAAGATCCTTTACAGATGCCCATTTATTTATTATATTCTTTTTTTAGGTGCTTGCTAGTGGTTGCTGTCAGAGACAGGATGCTGGGGCAGACACACCTCAGGTCTGGCTCTGAACACCTATTCTTATGCTATGTTCCTGTAAAGATTTGGGTGGAATACCAGATAAAATGGGCCTGTGGCTCTAAGAAGCTGATTGTCGTGATGTCTATGGAGTGGGGGAAAGAAAGTTGTCAGTGCCCAAATAAAAAATTATGAATCATCACCTGCCATGTCACAAGACAGAAAAAAATATAGGCTGTTATGGTTTTTTATCGCCCAGTCTGGTTTCCCTTTTAACCACCTCCCTAGTTCTCTGCGAGTGCATATGATAGTTTGCAGTCGACAAGGTTAGTGTTTCCATACACGAGAAAGGGCAAACCTCTTCCTAGCCCTGAGACAAATACTCCCCTCATGCCAAGAAGAGGAAATGCTGAGACAGAGAGTATTAATTAATTTACACCTTGTTACCGTGGTTGTCCTGCTGCCAGTGCCCTGGGGGCTTTGTGGGACCTGGTAGCCTACCTGGTACCCAGCTATGCTGCCTGGAGTGACCCACTGACCGTGACTCCCCCCTGCTCCAGACACAGCAGCAGCTTTTCTCTGACTGTGCTCCCATCTAGCCCTCATCTGCGACGCCCAAGGCTCCTCCTTCAAGCACCCAAGGACCAAGACTCACATACAAGTCTTTGTAAGTGGCTTTCTCTCCTTGCCCTGTACCTACCATTTTGAATTGCAGATGCACAGCATTGCTGGCTACCCTTGGTCTTTTGCTATCTTGCTTGCATCCTCTGCACTGAACAGAATATCGCTTAGAGTAGAAAATAAGTGTTTAGCTCTCTGCTTATGGCAAAACACTGAATTGAAGTCTGGTGCTCCCTGCTGAGGACCTTTTTCCTATGGGCTTCAGAGGGAAATAAGTCACCTTGATGCCAATATTTGTCCCTGTTTCCTGATGCAATGCATAAATCACATTGCTGTTCCTTATCAGCTCGTAGCGCTTGCTTAATGGGTAGCTCTGCTGCTTCAGCAGGGAATTAGCTAGAACAACATTACAGTGATAAAGTAAGGAGAGTAAGCATCCATCAGTGGGTCAATTAGTAATGTTAAAAAGGAAGCTCTGAAATAACTCACACAGTAATACATTAGTTCTTGTGCACATGTTCAGATCTGTCGCTTGGCAAGTATGAAATGAGGGAAAGAACAAATAATTAGGGATATGTTCTTTTTTAGATACATGCCAAAACCTCCCTTTAATAGCAATATCTCTCATGGCCTTAGCAGCTTTTATCTCTAAACTCTTTAGATGATATCTGCAGTCTCTTTTAGTGAAGCTGGATTTGAAGCCAACCCTCAGTTCTTATCAACCATGGACAAAGCTCGGTGTATCGGCACCGAATAGGTAGACCTTGGATTTCAAACACCCACCTGTAAGACACATCTCACACACTCACCAAAGTGAAGTAAGACTCCATTGGCACACCTTGCAGTGGCAAAGGCTTCCCTAGCACTGCCAGGGAAGTGGCTTCTTTGCAGGGCCATGGCAGGGGAGCCAGGGAGAGCCCTGCACAGAGCTGCCGAGAGCCCATCAGCCCCCGCTGAGCTGCAAACTGGCGTGCGTTCAAAGCCCGTGAAACACCACCAGCTCCTATTTCATACGAATCCGGCTAGAGAGCTCTAAATCTGCCTAAATGGTGTTTTATAGTCACTGCTGAGAATTTCTCTTATATGGAACCTTCATCATTTCGTTACAAGGATTTTGAGCGACGATTTTATTCCAAAGGCACAGGTGACAGCACGCTCTGTCAGTCGGTGTCATGATGCTGGAAGGCAAGTGAATGGCCGCCCAAGAACAGTAATGGCCCTGTGGAGGTGAGGACATCAGTGAGAAGCGCAGCCTGCATCTGTCGGCAGCTGTGGAGAGGGGGAGATCAGTGACATAGTTCAGGTTAGAATACACCTCCTGGGGAAAAAAAGAGAGGACTTAAACTTAAACCAAAAAAATTCAGCAGTCACATTGTCACCACAGAGGTGCAGATGAGCAGGGAGCTCCATAGTCTTTCTCCAGCACAAAAGCCATCGCAATTGCCCCGTTGCTGACCAAAATTATTTTCCTCAACACTGTTTATTAATTTTTTAAGTCAGAACCCTCTACACTCCCAGACCCTTTAGGTATTTCGGTGACCTGAAATTTAATTGCTAATCCAGTAGACTATAAGAATAAAATCAGGAGTTTAATTTCCAAGCTACCCCATGATTATTATTCATTGCCCAAAAGCATCATTAACACAGCATCAAGACTGACACAGCAATGCCTTGTACCCTCCCAAAATGTCAAATGCGCTTACATTTAAATGGCTGAAAACCAGGAAATAAAGAGTTATAGTAAAATCAATGCGCGCTCTGGAAGCAAGCTAGATCCACAACTGCTGTAAATTAGCATGGCTCCAGTGACCATAACAGAGTTACTCCAGTGTATGCCAGCTGAGGAGCTGATGTCTGTTTTTCCATTGCTGGGCATCTG
Source organism: Mycteria americana (assembly GCF_035582795.1). Classification (NCBI taxonomy): domain Eukaryota; kingdom Metazoa; phylum Chordata; class Aves; order Ciconiiformes; family Ciconiidae; genus Mycteria; species Mycteria americana. The sequence continues at coordinate 50,451,078 of NC_134366.1, forward strand.
TATATGATGAAAAGTACCTAAACCATGTAGTCTTTAAATGCCTAGAAACTTTAAAATCAAATTAATCAAGTTGTTGGTTAGATCATAGTAACAATTACATGGAGAGTGTAAAGTATACTGAGTTGTTTGGGACTGAGTCCTTGTCAGCAATAGTGAAAACAAGCAAACAAAAACGTGGAGTACTCCTATAAATAGCTTCAGAAGGAACCATACAGTATCCGTGCTGAGGCATCAACCTTGGAAATATTTATGAATTGTCAATATTGCTTCTAAAGATGCATGACACACCAAAAAGTGAGTCAAGCATCATAAGTCACCTACAAAAAAAAAAAAATAGAAAACTAATCTGAGTAAATGTGGACAGCCCTTCTGCAAATACAGTGTGCACTATATATCACTGCTGCTGGCTGCAAAAGAAAAATTAAATAGGCATTTATTGCTGAGGGGTTCAAACAAGCATATTTATCCAGTCATTCCTGACACACAGGCAACAATTTCGCAGTGATGTCTGCTCTGGTGAGTTACTTGAGTTGGGCTGTGAAGATCCAGGTCTATGGCCACAGACCTCCTCATGGTAGCAGGGCTATTGTGGCCACTAACCTGGCAGATTATATAGCAGCATGCTACCAGCACTGCCAGTGGTCCATGATGAGATGCAAACTAGTCTTGTCTCAGGAACTCGGTAAGCTCATCAAAGACCTGCAAATTCCTACGTGCTCAGAAACGTCTTAGCATTCTGTGCTATTTTAATTCATTTTCTTAATATAATTGCAGGTGGTTTGCTGCAGCGCAGCGCTTGAGAAACGTTTCCTAACAAAGCGATGAGGAAATGATAGGGAAGCCGTGCTTTCTCTCTTGTTTTGAATACGTGCATTCATTTTTATTGCAAAGCTTCCTGCTATGGTTTCAAAGCTGCTCTTTGCGTGGTAGCTTTTGGCCCTATCAGCATTTTCCTCTCCCTGTTTCCCCTCTGTCTCTGCTGAGACGAGCACTTTGGAGCCAGGGGCCAGGTCTGGCCAGAGGCTGTGAGGATGGGGAGGAGGCTGGGGGAAGCCATGGGGACCCTGAGGAGATGGGTGCGTGTGGTCCTTGCAAGCTCACTCTGGGACAAGCTAGACAACTCCTAGCTATCAAATGCTGAAGAAATTGTCCTTTCTCATTCTTCAGCCTCTCCCTCTCTTTTTTTTTTCCCATTTAAATCACTATTTTCTACTGTTTCCTTTTGGTGTGTCTTTAACCTTAATTTTAAATGCCAGTTTGTTTGGTTTTTTTTTCCCCCTAACTCCTCACTTTATAGTCTTCCCAAGTCAGTAGCAGTCAAAATCGAATGAATTCCTGAAGGTCAGATGAGCGTTTGGAGACCCATAGTTTGTGATGTAAATTGAGGGCCAGAGAATAGCATCCACGCTACAGCCCCCCACTGCAGTTGGCACTAATCAGCAAACATCTAATCAATGGGAACAGTAGCACATTCATGTGCAAGAGATATTATCTTGGCATATAAATAATGAAAGCCTCTAAAGCACTCCCAGATGTTGGAAACAAGATTCCTTCTGGGCATGTGAAGAATTTGCTTAGGGGAAAACAGAGCAGCCACACAAAAACAGAGAGCTGTTTTAGTCTGATGAAGTTCTGTTTACGAGAAAGTATTACTAAAAAAAGAAAAGAAATACCTGTATGGCTTGAATCAGCCAAAGCTGACCTCTCATCTGGTAGATACCTATAACACAGACAATTGGTTTTATCTGGGGTATTCAAGTGATATTGCTGCTTGATTATCTTTCATACAAAAGAGGCCCTGCTTTCTTACAATTGCCAAATATCCAGTTTACAATCAGGTTTTCAATATGTCCTGGAATCTAGGCTTTCCTGAGAAAAAGGAGCTTTTTGATCTCTCATAATGACAACTTATTCCATGAGATAAGGCTAAAAAAAGAGCAAGAACAATTAACAATTAATTATTTCTCATGAGAAAATGCTTTAATTCACAGTCCAAGCAAGTAAAAATTTTAAGTCTAATAGTTAATGTTTGGACATTTTTAAGAAAAGCAAAATTTACAGAAAATTTACAAAGTTATGGAGAGTTTTCTTAGCCTTTTGGCAATCGGGATATAATTCATTTACACAGCTTAGTTGTGCTTAAACTCTTTATTCTTGCTGAGGACACTCAGTCCTGCTGATCCAATATAGTTACTCACTTGAGTATATTAATCATGGGAGTATGGACCAACAGTCTATGAATAGACTGGCAACAAGTGATCCTTGCTAACACAACCCTTCAAGTCATTTTAACAGAGCCTATTTGATCTGGAAATGTAGAAAATGTTATCAGTGCAAACCCACCTCAAGGTATCAGTGACAAAAAATAAACTATTGTCTAACCTTGTTGTGCAACATTAAAAAAACACCAGTGATGTCTCTCCAGGCCCTAATGGGTACAGCTTGCCTCAAAGACCTTACCAAGGCAATTACCATTATTTTACCAGTACCTCCTCAATATCATGTGCTGGGACGGGGACAATCCTCAAGCGATGCAATTTAGCTTTAAAAGCCTCTTCACCATTATCTCTCAAAAAGCACCATAACCTCCAGGAATAGAGTGGCTGGGATTTGTTAAAACACAACCTTTTTTTCTGTAAATGAAAAAATTACCAGGTAATCATTTTCACATTGCCAGATGGCATTGAATATATGAAGCTGTTGATTCTTGTAAGTCGCTTTCTGTACTGGAGGACAATGGAACAAATAAATGGGAGTTGTCTCTTTCTCTCCCAAAGCCATAGAGGAAGGGTTCATCTGCCAGATGAAATACCAGAACTGTGACAGAAAATGGGCCAACAGGGCAATGAGGGTGGGATGGGGCGAGACTCAAACTGGCGAAGTGCGGTGTTATGGTGTCTGTAATCTAGTGCTCTAGGTTTGGGGTTTGTTTACTTGTTTATTTTAACTGGTATTTTGTTTGGGATTTTGCTAGGATTCTTGGAAGAAGGAAGCTATGAAACTTTGATAAAGGGGGTTTTAAAGAGGGTATTCCAGTATTTTATTAGTTACAGTTCAATACATATGTTGCTGTTGCCACTTGCATCATCAGCTATTTGTGATTGTCATTTTAATGTGTTTGTGCAATGCCTAATGCAATGGGGAGTAGATCCCTGACAGATACCAGGCACCAGGCACCATCTCTAGGCACCATTACCATAATGGGCATATTCTTAGTGCCACATTTGGGAGAACCCAGTGCAGTTTTAGCAGTTTTTGGAGGTTGCTGTGGTTCTCGCACTTCCAGTAGCTGGGGTGTTACAAGGCACACCCTCAAACAGAGACTGCGACTGGACCCTGCAGGGATGTATGCACATACTTGATGTCTTCTGGAAACTTCAGTGACTCCAGCGAGGCAAAAGTTACCATTTTGAAAGACTTTGTTGGGTCAGGGTTTGATTTGTAATGGCAACTCCATTTTGTCACCTCTTAACGTCAACCTCTCATACGTTTCACAGTAACTAAGGAATCATTAATTACTACCAAATCCGTGCTTTCTCCCAAGTAGCAGATACCTAATGTAGCAAAAATAATACACTTCTGTGAAATACAAATAAATCTCGAGCATTCTTCTGAAAACTCAGCCCATCGTGAACAGATGGTTATAGCACAAGACTATTTCTATGGTAACCTCTGACAGTGCCTTCCTGCAGGGCTTCAGGCAAGTTACTTAAACCTCTCTGTCCTTGTTTTTTGACTTCCGTAGTCATTATACTTGTCTCATAGAAGAGGTATGTGCTCTAAACAGTATTTGGAAAGTGCCAGGAGGCTCTCTGAAGGAACGTAATTGTAAATTAATTAGTGTATTGTCAGCACCTCCTCCAAAATTCTCTGGATCTAAGTCAAGCTTTATATACCCCATCACAGGAGTCTTAACGCACACTGCCCCATGGAAGAAATGAATGTCATCACTACGCTTTGCCAATTATCTGACATGCAGAAGAATAAATACTATGTAATGGTGTAATGCTTGGGAATGTGTCATGAGCATGTTTCCTTTGCTGGAATAATCTGTAGGTGGCAAGAGGACCTCAAAAATGGTTCAAAGACACTCAGGCACAAGACTTGGTATTGTGGTTTGTATTTTTCCCAGCCCGAACTCTCATGACCCAGCACGCAGAGGACGACCTCTGACAGCAGCGCACGGAGCGCCTGGCCGTGAGGTTACACGCGGCGGACCCGAGGGGATTAGATATTGCCTCTGTCTTGTGCTTCAGCCTCCATCAGCTTGTCTGGGGCTCTGCTCTGGCATCTGGGTGCAGAGTCAAGCTGTGTCCTTGCTGCATACCAGTCTGAGTTTTGAGCTCTCCTCAGTCACCATGCACCCTGGTTTCGGTGGAAAAGAAAGCCAGGTGTGGGCTGGGCAGGAGGTACGCTGCCTTTCCAAGGGGCTTTCCAGGACACCCTGGCCAGCCTGGCAAGCAATCGAGATATTCCCCAACTCCCTGTCTAATGCTAAAACAACGACACTTCTCTACCACACAGAAAAACAAAACAAAACAAATTAAAAAAACCCCACAGAATTATTTGCTATCTCAGCCAGCAAATTATTCACTAGCGAAACTGGTATAAGCCATATTGCAAATGAACTTTTGGCTTCGGTAGGAGAACTTCACTGTACAGCTATACTAGAAGTCCTTTTCCCAGACCGGTGGTTCATAGACGTTTTGTGCAGCTGGGGACATGTTATGGATCTGAATTGAAAGGACACCAGAACTGTGGTTCTGCATGTAGTTGTGACATAAAAATTGGTCTTTTTGAAGGAATTTTGTCTGAAGAGTCTGTTCAGTCTATCTCTGCCCCCCACCCAGCACATTGTGTTTGGAAGGAGAAGATACGGGTGAAGCCATTTCAGAAAAAAGCCCTGACTTTTGTGTACTTCCATTTCTTTTATATTGCTGGGTAATTTAATGTGACGCATGGAAAAAATACAGTGTTTTATCAGCTCTCTGTTCAAGCAGGTGGTGCTGTATTTTGTATAAAGGACAGTGCTTAATTTAAGATTTCTACCATAGCAGCAATTCTAAATGACAGCATTTGTATTAAAAGAGCTGCTCTTCCCAGCAGCACTGTTATAAAAATACTGAAACAGTAGTGATATTATTATAGATCTGCTCCAGTAACAAAAGTTCTACTGTAAGAAAATCTCTGATTTAGAAAAATCCTTGCCGTCTTTCGCCAGTGATAAATGTTCCCTTGGTTTCCGTACTGGTGCAATTTAATCCTCACGATTTGAAGAGCTCGCAGGGAAGCAGCTGTGTACAGTAAAAGCGCAACATGTTGTAATAGCTTCAGTGGGAGCAAAGGTGGCAAAATCGGGCCGGGAGCAGTATTCAGGGTAACAGTGCAGAGACAACAGCTGGGAGCCAGGCTGTGCTTTCCAAAAGCCCTTTGTGCACCGCGTGTGGGCACGTGTGCGTGTGTGTAGGGGCAGGAGGGACATCGCCCCGCTTCCCCCCCCGAGCCCCCAGGCAGGGGTGCAGTGCCTCGCTGCAGAGCAAGTCCCCTTTGCCTGGGGGAAGAGTTTAACTCGCTGCTTGCATGAATCAGAAGGAGCACAAACATGCTATTAGTCTGCACCTGAAGCTGACGGCTTTCCCATCGCCAGTGATTCAGCGGTAAGGAGTGGTGTGGCTTCATCTCTTCTCCCCTGTGCACTCCACCTCGCCGGTGGCAGGGTTGGAGATGGGGCTGACATCGACCTCTCTCTGGCAAGATGGCTTAAGATGTCCTCTACCCACGTGCTGCATGGGTTTGTGTTTCAGAAAACCATCCATTTCTCATCCACGATGAGAAATTATTAACTTCAGTCCCATTACATCAATATTAACATCTTCAGTGCAATCAGAAGCCACAGCCTAGAAGACTCGTTTCCACTCTCCTGGGTTTTGTGGTAGGACTTGGCGTGGTTCAAACCAACGTGACTGTAGGAGTCCAAGTACGTGTTCTGGTGGGCTGGCTGAGGGGCTGCGAAAAGCATTTTCTGCCAAAGTTCATTCATCCTTTCTCCTGGTACTGCATCTAAGCGCTTTTTTAATTACAGTAATGTTTTTGTCTCATGACATTGTCTCACAGGTCACCTCACTCTCCAATTACTGCTTGTGTAAGGAAGTGCTTCTTGACACTGCCCTCAATTTCTTTTTACTTATTTCCATTTGTGCTTATCTGCGATGGAATGAAAGTATGAACCACAGCTGAAATTAGCCATTAGGATTTTTACATACTTCAATTAGTATTCTTTTAAGAAAACCCATTTCTCTCTCTCTCTTTTTTTTTTTTTAAATTCCGGTCCATATAAACCAGTTCTTTTTAGCCTCACAAGCCTCATGTCTTAGTTTTCAAATTAACCTTCTCAATTCTTCTCTGAATCTTTCTGGTGCCACAGTAATTTCCTTATAATATGGTGACCAGGAATTAATAAGTAATTTATTTCATCTTCTTTTGACGATATTTTGAGCACCAGCCTGTACAAGAAACAGTCTTTCTTTTGAATTAAGTGCTGCTGTGGCCTACCTGGGATCTGCGGTGGCTGAGAGCTAAGTTTAGCTACACACTGCAGGGTGGTGCGGAGAAAATTTAAACACAGGCTGCGTGACCGGACTCAGAAGCGGGTGCAGGACATCACGGGTCACTCTGCTCTTCTCATCCGTCACCTCACCCGGTGCTTGAGGGGGACTTCACAGGGGGAAGCAATCAAAATTAATTTAGCAGAGTTTATCCCTGTGGGTTTTTCATACCTGTCCTATCCTAGAAATGTTATGTCCCGTATTCCCCGGTGACCCCAGAGCTCGCATGGGAAGGCAGCTCCGGAGGAGGTGAGGGTCAGGGGAGGGTGCAGAAGTGGTTGCCATCCGTAGGTTTGGTTTTGTCTGGGTCACTCTTCCTCCCAACACCTCAGGGATGAGAGGACGAGGAGGAAGGAGAAGGGGTCTCCGTCCCGTCTCAGGACACCTGGGGTTATTTCCAGAAGGGCAGTCCCTCGGTCAATTAATCAAATGGCATCCCAAGGAGTTCTCTTACCCTCTTGCTGACTCCTGTGGTGCAGAGCAGGTTAGACTTGCTTCAGCCATGGGGGGAATTGGCCAACAGTAATTAAAAGTGAGTGTCAGCTCACACTGATGCTCCACATTATTAGTTTAAATGAAGATTCTTTCCGTGGACAGTGAACCTTGCATACCGTAGCACAAGCTATTGCATGCAATTGGCTTGCAGAAAAACCCGTGACGTGCCAAAGGAAGTACCAGGCAGGAAAACACCAGCATCCATGCCCTCCATCAATAGGAAGAGGTGCATCCCGCAAACCGGGCTGGCTTATTCTGACACATAAATTGCATGCAGGACCTGGGGAGACTCAGAGCCCAGGCGAGCCTGGATGTATGCAATGGATGTACGCAATGGAAGTACGCAACCCAGGCTTGCCCCTCAGAAGCTGCTTCTTGCTGAAATACTGAAATCACAGCCTTTTTATTACACTTTGCTCAGCTCCTTCCCTGTTGAATAGTCAACTTCATTTGCAGTCAGTCTGGCTTCTTCAAAGCCGGGTTAGCTATGTTGGTGTCATTTCCAATGCATGTTTGTCCAAGCTGCTCAAAAGCACCTTCCACGCTGAGGACAGCACCACCTGCCCAGACAATCTACTCCAGCACTTAACAGCAGCCCTGCTATTACAAAATGCTTTCTAATATCTAGCCTAAACTGTCCCTGCTGCAATTTAAACCCATTTCTTCTTGTTCTACCTGCCACGGCAGTGGAGTACAAGTGTTTTTTCCAGCTTTTCCTCACAAGTCATGTTTTCAAGACCTTTGATTATTAAGACTATCCTCTCTCTCCATTTTTTTCACATCTTTCTTGAAGCCCGGTGCTCCAACCTGGACATGGCATTCCTTTAGTACTGAGGGGAAATGAACCTTCCATTTATTTCATTTAATCTAATTTACTGCCCATGTTTTGATTTGGGGAAATGTCACATTCACAATTTTTTTAAACCTTGGGCTGGATAATGCTGATATCACTGCCAACAGAGTACAAGCAAGTGCCTGGCAGCTGTGAGGAAGAGGCAAGACCTGGGAAGAACAAAACCATATCCCATCCACCCATTATCACCCATCTTCTGCAATGACCAGGTTCCACCCCAACCTTACTGAGCACAGAGCTTGCTCCTTCCTGCAGGGACAACCAACCATGCAAAAGGGAATAAGAAGCAAGCCATAGTTTGCATGAATTTACCTAATGCAAATCAGTGTTGTGAGGTCTAAATAAGTAGTGTTTGTACCATACCACTGCCTGTGCTGTAAAAGAGATTTACCATGTAGCTACAGTGGCTGTAGCTCTCCCCTGGTGATATATAGGTACATAGAAATCATAGTAAAGGGGAGTGCATGAACCCATGGACCTCTCATTCAGCCGAAGGCTACCTCCAAGACCCTCTCTAGGTGGAGGGTACTGCTAGAGTGAGTCCCCAACGAGAAGGGGAAAATAGCAATTCCAGTTCTGTGCTAGGCTCTTACAGGCACGTTTGCACATTGTACCCTTCCTAAACATTCTGACATTAGAAGAAGATATTTCTCCTCCAGTTCAAGGACTATTACTGCCAATTTATGTGTCTCTGCGCAGGGATGTATCTGACCCAACATGTTTCCAGCAAACTTCCTGACATTAATATCAAATGGGGTTCCTGTCCAGTCTTATTGTACACACAATAACATCAGTGTTAAGCTACCTAGATGAAACACATTACAGGTGACACAAATCAAATACCTTGCCATTTATATATCATGAAGTAGACACCTAGGATTTTCTCACCAGCGAAGCTGCATGCCATTAAGTCTGTGGTGCTTTCCATGAAAAAAAAACCAACTGTGAAAACAATAGTTTCAAATAATTTCCATGGTGAGCACAAATGAGACATATCCAGGTCTTTATGTCCTTTCTCTCTGTTTTAAATGCCAGTGCAATCTAGGGACATAGTCTACAGCAATGACTAAGGGCATTAGAACAGATGCTTTATAGTAGTGGATGGTTTATGAGTACTTGTGCAGAGCACTGCAGATAAAATGAGTATGCCACTAGACTGTCAGATTATCCCCATAACTGGTTAGAGCAAGGTGACCTGGGCAGGTTACCGCGATCAATATAGAAATCTTACAGCGAAGTTACGTATGTATAGCGGGTTCCACATAAAACAAATTCTTCCCATGTTGCCCATGTAATTCAGCTGCCTTTAATTCTAAATTGCCACTTTCAAGAACAAAATGGAGCAGCATTTCTGTGGGTAGTGGATGTTTTTCTGCTTTTTCATTGCAAATACAACAACAGGCCATCGTTTTTGCTGAGCTAGCTGTTTTCTTGCATAGCCAAGTCTCTATGTTTTCATTGGCAGGGCTATATTGCAGATTTTAGGAGCCACAAGGAGCAAATCATGCTTTAGATTCTGTAACATAAGCGTTAAATAGTTCTGCACTGAAATACACTGTGGGTGCAATTAGATGTCTTTGCCATACCCAAAAAAAGTAAACACAGATCTTGGCTGTTCACCTAAGCCCATGAGCAAGCCTGCACAGCGTGGGGTTATTCATGTGGGGCAGCCTTGGAGCATAAGCCAAGCCAGGAACAATTCAGGGTCTCGCATAGATTTGGCAGGGCAGTAGATGGGTCAGCCCTGCTCCATGCCCTCCCAACAACAAGAGCAGCAGCAGCTCACGGCCTCATTTCCCAGCCTGGCAGAGGGCTGTGTGCTTGGCTGGAGTGGTGCAAGCCCTCATGCCGGTGCAGAACATGGGACCACAGCTCCTGGGATCGCACTGAGGACACAAGAAGTTTGCAGAGATATAACAGTGGCACCTGCAAAATGAAACGTATGACACACTGCAAATGTCCTTGCTATCACTTCAGTCAACCTTCCCTGCTTTCTTGCAGGCACCCCATGTGGTCTGATGAATTTGTTTCTTGGCCTATTTCAGAGCCAGCTCAGATGGGGATTATAAAAATTTCCAGAAACGTCCCAATTCAGAGACAGTTTTTCATGGGCTCTAATTTACTGCCACTGAAATCACAGTTGCCTGTAATCTCAAATGTAAATTCATGTTTTGAGGATCCGCAGGTTTTTGTGTTCCTGAAAGAGACTTGTTTTCCAGAGTTTTGAACATCCTCCCTCCAGAAAGGAGCCCTGCTGCTGCTTGGCGATCCAAAGACTTCAGGCACCCTAAAACTACTTGTGGACGTTTTAGCTGCAATGTTGCTTTTCCTGGGGAGGCATCTACACGGAGCAGGATTTTCTCTAGATCCCCCACCCCCCATTCAGGCACTGCCTTTTTTTTTTTTTTTTTTTTTTTTGCATGCTGCTTCATTTTAGATTGAAACATTCAACAAATGTTTTAGGAGCGTTGTCATAGTTATTCTTATCTCCTTCCTCAGCAGAGGGAAATCACTTATAAACATTTCCAGCTTTACTCCCCTTTGCTTAGATTAACGAACTGACCAGTACGTCACTGCTCGTGGTGATAAGCTTCACTGCAGTTCAGGGCAGAGTAAAACACTCCCTCCATGAGAGTATTATCAGACCGAAACCCTGGTGGTGTATTACACAGTTTCTTTGTCTCGCTGTAATGCTGTTTCAACATGAGTCAGTTTCTGGCACAGAGTCACCTACAAGCAGTGAGGAGTCCTACCAAAAAAAATACATATATTTTGCTTAACACTGGAAGTTATGCCATCAACTCTTGGGATTTGTCCCCAGCCTCACATGATCTGGGTTGGTTTCAGATTTTTTGAAAGGGACAGTTATCCCAGTTTCTTTTCTTTGGAGCTTGTGACTTTTCACAAGCCCAAATAGGCAGTCACCTCCCATTGCTTCTGAGGAGGTGGAAGAGGTCTTCTGCTGGAGGAGCACCTCCCATTGCTTCTGAGGAGGTGGAAGAGGTCTTCTGCTGGAGGAGCTGCCTGCCATGTCACTGCAAGCTGTGTGCAAACGACACATGGAGGGGAAGAGATATAACAGTGGCTCATGGAGGGGAAGCTGGGCATCTCCCTCCGTGGCTTTCTGTGGGTACCTCCTTGCTGGCCTGCTGGACACTCGTGCTTCAGTATCATTGTTCCAGAGGTCTGCTTCACTCCCAGCTGCCACTTCTCTCTTTCCTATAATTTTGTGCCACAAATTCAGACTTTGGACTGTGAGCCCAACTGTGCATTTAAAAAGTGCTGGTTATCATTGTCCACAGAAGAATGCGTTCTGCCCTGCACAAGAAAAGCTCATATGGAAACAGAAATAGGAACAGAAATCTGTCGCCCCAGATTATCATACAGTGCCCTTCTGCTGGCATTGATGTCCAAAAGCTCTTCACTCCCTTATCCACCATCACCAGCCTAAAGCAACTGTCAGCCTATGTTCGGGACTTCATTGGATGTTTCCCCTTTCATGTCATCCCCATATCTACGTGCTTATCTCTTTGCACATCCCATGGGCATCACCTCATTGAGCCAGTGGGCAGTGTGGCCCTTGGGAATACCCGGCAGTTTCTGGACAAGCCGTAAGGGAAGAGGGACACACGTGAATCTCACTGAAGCTGGTGGCTGTACTCCTGCTCAGCTCCTAGTATCATTCATTACCCTTTTCCTCATGTTTCCAAAAGAGACAATTGAATAGGGTCAGATATTCCTCATGCCAGTTCAATTTCCTGAGCATGGGTGCCCAGATGTCTTTCCAGAAGACCCACTTCCTCGAGTGGGGAGATGTCCCCATGCATTCAGAATCACAGCCTCACTCCTACAAGACCTCTGTGAATAACTCACCCTCTCCGCACCCTCACCTGGGACTTTCAGTGGGAACTGTGGGTGCTGAGCCCAGGCAGGGTCAGCGCCATCCCACAGAGCCCATGACAAAGCCCATGGTTTCCACCATGTCCAAATGAGAGCCACAGCCTGCAGCAGCCCGGGGACCAGTGTCAACCTGGTGAAGATGGTGCGCAAAGATTATCTCCCATCTTACGGGCAGTGCCATCTGGCATGGATGCACATGTGGGAGATTAAACATGTAAAAGCCAGCAGCAGCAGCAACAACAAACATTTCCATAATAGTTCTCTCTCTTTTCTTTTTTTTTTTTTTTTTTGAAGGAAAATGCGTTGACCGTCTAATTTGGATTCATAAAGGAAACCTATTAATGAAAGGCTTCAAAGAACAGTCTCAGAACTTTTAATCAGTAGTTGCATTTTAGCATGGGAAAAAAAGCAGAGGCGGCTGGGTGGTGGGCTTTTTTTGTTGTTGTTGTTTTTTGTAGTTTTTGTTTAAAGCACCAGACTATTTGAAAGCGGGCTGGGCGAGGGAGCCCGGCGGGGAGCCTCTTCTCGCCCACCTGGAGGAGAGGCCCCCTGAATGCTTGTTTTCATTAGCATGGGCCTCTCTGGCTCTTCAAAACCCTTTCCACCCGTTGCCAAGGCAACCCGGAGCCGTATTGCGGCACATGGGTGTTGCGCATCAACTGGTGTGTTGCACTTAACTGAAATAAATAAGCAAATAAACATGGAAAATGGCTGCGGGCCAAATAAGGGCACTGTCTTTTATCATGGGCATCTAACATTTATAGGGATTTCAAACACTCTACTAGGTGTATCAGCAAAGAGGTTGTTGATCAAAAAAGGAAAATGCATGTGCACACACAGCCGGTTCTTTTCATTTTCATGGGTCTTCTTGCTTGAATAAGGTGAAAGAAATTGGGTCTAGAACATGCAATCCCACTTGCGAGCCTTAAGTTACAATTTCATGCCATTCGATGGCTCTCAGCTGGGCCTGGCTTTTCGGCAGAGCTCAGCTCCCGCTTCAGCATCAGCATCAACATCAACATCAGCATCAGCATCAGCATCAGCATCAGCATCAGCAGCTATGTTTTCCCACTAGGCCTGGACACCACCCAGGCTACCGGTGGAGCTGCTGAGTGCTGAAAAAATAACCTCCACAGCAAGTGCTGTAAATCCGGCTTTCAGGATCCAGCTGCTCCCAGACTCTCACCCGCGTCATTTATACTGCAATGATACACACCACAGTTGTGGGGATAAGAATAAAGACCATGGGCCTGAGGCTTTGGTTTCCAGGCAGTGTGAGCAACCAGCCTTGTGGAGAAGGAGGGTGTCTGGGGAGATACCACAGACTGCATTTGTGGTTGAGGATCAGCACCTGCAGCCATGCTAGTGAGGGGCTATGAGGGGAACAGTCTCCATCACTGCCTGCACGAGGTCCCGGGCATCGAGGGGTAACAGCTGCAACATCCCTTCAGATTATCGGAAAACAGCCGAGGAAAAACTTAGCGTCCTTGGGAATATTTGTAGCAAGTCCAGCTAAGTACGGCTGCAAAAATAGTTTTCCTTTAGACTCAGGAAGGGAGGTGCTGGCTGCAACTGCTGGCAGGGGAAGAGGGAAGGGAGTGGGGCGGGAAGCTCTGCAAAGAGCAGCATCCATTGCCCGGTACCACGCCGTGCCATACCATGCCGTACCGTGCCGTGCCATGCCGCGCCGCGCTGTGCTGCGCTAGCTGTCATCAGGGCAGGAGCTGGCAGCAGGAGCTTGGCAGAGGCGAGGCAGCGAGCTGCATGCAGATCCTACGTGCTGTTGGGTGTAGGTGGGAGGCAGGGGAAGCCGGCAGGGAGGAGACATGAGGGCTGCCTTTCCTCAGTGAAGGCCACAACAGACTCCCGTCGGCTTCAGTGGAGCTTGTGCTTCCCTCAAGGTGACTGAGAGGTGAAGAACTGCAGCCTTTGTGGACGTTAACTGAATGATTTCTGAACGTGGTCCCAGCCACCGAATGCAGACCTGGAGCCGGATGGCTCGCATGCCCAGAGTCAGCGCTCGATCGAGTCCCATCTTTAGCTAACACCTTCTGCCTCGTGGCTTAGAAACACAACAGAGAACGTGGCGTGATGCCACACCAGCCATCTCCCCTCTCCTTGCTTCACCTTGTAAACCACGCTTGCAGCTTCGCCAGAGTGAGCCCCTCTTTGCCAGCACGCAGCCCTCTCTACAAAACCCAAGTGCCTGTGGGCACCCTTGCCCAGCTCCCTGAACACCTCTGTCCCTTTGCTCCCTTGGGACCCTTGCAGTGCAAAAAGCAGTGTGCAGGCTGTTTGTCCCATCTGGGGTACGCATTTCAAGCATGTGCACAGGCCATACTATCAAACTGTGGTCATTTTGCCTCTGTGTGTGTGTAGTGTTTGCACACCAGCTAAAGGTATGGGCTCTCAGTGTGTCACCAAGTCCCCTCACCCCTCCCGTGCATCGTGCGGTGAATGGCAATGTACACCAAAGGACTTTCCCCAGCCCCTCACCCTCAGCACAGCCCATGGGTTTCTCTGCTGCTCTTGCAGCTCCCTTTTCTGAGAGGACTTGCAGTGCTAGCAGCTCCTCCGGCTTGCACTAGCATGGCAGCTATGTTATTTTAGGCTCCCAAGTGTTATTGTAACACAGACCTTCCAGATGCAAGGATTCAAAAGTATTATGGTACCAAATGTGTGGACATGCATGCATGGGTACATGCCTGTGCTTGCACATGTGTCTACAGACAGGTGTGTATTGTATGTTGCATTATATATTTTTATATCTAATAGATACACACATATTTATATTTTTTTTACATATGTATACTCAAATATATAATGTCCTTAAAATGTATACTTTCCTATCAGATGTACCAAACATGCCAGGGATTTGTTAAGGGCTAAGCCTTCAGATGATGCATTTGAGTCTAGTTTATATTTTCATTTCATTTTACTTCTTATGTGAGCTGTAACCTGTTTATTTAGGACTTTCAAATATGTAGCTATATATAACTATGATTGCTGAAATGAGTGTAAACATCATTAAAAAATGTATCTTCTTGTGCAAGCTCTGTAACTGTCACAGTCATAAATACATAAATGGAGATGATGATCAATCATGGGTGTACTACAAAAAATATTTATTTATACATCTATGAGAAACTCTGACTTGCCCAGAAGTACCTGAAGCTGATCATGGTGAATGCATCTCATGTAAGCCAAAAACTGAAAAATGGTTTTATAATGAGGACTCCAAAATTCTGAAAAGTTCTTGTCACGTTTGAAACCTAAGACCTCAGAAACAGAAGGAGCAGAAGGAAAGTGCTGTGGAAGGAGCAACAGCGTGCACCCTGTTTGGGGTCCGTGTTGGATTTGGGTTTGGTACCTGGGTTTTGCCTGAATCACCTATGTTAGTTCAAAAGTGTGTTAGGAAACATAGGGAAAACTTTGTCTCTCTCTGAGATGTATGGTGAGACCTACTTGGGATTGATACCGCATCCACCCATTTGTGATAACTTCAGTTCTCACATAGTGCCCATTCCTGAGCGGCGTAGTTGTATCATAGTCTCTCATGCAGCCCGATTTTCAGGATTTGGCGCTGATTTGCTGAGGGTTTCCCAGCTGTTCATACCTGAAGACAGGGAGCAGCCTGCAGCCAGGGCTGTATCCTGGGCGGTGGAGATGTAGACCTGACCCCATGGAAGAAGGGGAGCCTGAGTCACAGGGGACTGGCTTGCAGTCACACAGACAGAGCAGAGGTGTTGTTAAAAACAAAAGACTAAACCTTTGAGCTGCTGCAATAAACATGATTGTCCAGATCCTCAAATGGTGAAAACTGGCACAAAACCCATTAACTGCACCAGAGCTATGCTGATCTGCATCAGCTGAGGACAAAGTGCAGTGAAAGAGGACAGGCTCGTAGCATATGCAATAGAATACACCTCATCCTCCTCCCAGCTAAAGTCTATCAGGTTCAGTAAGGCTGTAATGATACATATTAGAGGATGTCCAGCATGATCTATGGAGTGGTTTAAATTGCATCAGACTTAGGGTGGCCTCTCACGCTGCCCTGAATAGTGAAACTCAATAATTCCGAGCTACTGTAGCTCTGAAAAATTGTGTCCATAAATCTCTTTCTCATCCAGCTAGTCATGTTTCCAAGGATGATCGTAGTGTGGCTGCATCGAATATGCACCCTACAAAGTGTGTGGTTCAAAGAAGCAGACTTTGTTTTTTACACACAGTAGATAAGCATTTCAGTTCACCTTTAAGGAACAAGATCCATTTCACCAATCTGTTTTTCTGGTAGTACATCTGTTAGGAAGAAAAAGGCATATGGGTCTGCTCTGAAGAAAAGCAAGCTCCTCTTGGTAAGATCAGGTCCTCGAGCCCGATAGCACCAATTCTTTCCCATGTGAGATGAAACCCAGCCCAGCAGCGAGGAAGAGCAGAAGTCCTATGCACCACTCCAGCCCTATTTAAACTCTAGTGCAGGAAGGGGCAGGGGGAAGAGGAGGAAACCATATGTTAGCTGTCTGTAAAAGTATCAAATTAAGCTGATAAGTAATCTTTGCTCAGCGAGGAGTGTGCTGTTGGTCTTAATTAGCCTCCTTTCGCGATTAGGCACAAGAGTGAAGAATTGCAGGGCATGGCAGTTTATTTGCTGATTGTTCCCTGGTCATGTTTTCCAGGCATTTTATGGGGGGTAGGATGAGTATTCTCCATTTCACGTGGCTGAGGTAGTATTTCCATGGAATGGGGAAGATATGGATTAACCTAAATTGGAAGGGAAAAAACTCCAGCAAAAACCCAAACCCACCAAAACAAAACCAAACCACAGCCTCTGTGGCTCTGGAGAGGGTCCTTGTGTCCGAGGGGTAAAAAAATAGCTTCCCGTGATTTCAACAAGCCATGGTTGCAGTCCTGCTGCCCTTGGCCTCCTGACATCACCCTGTGCCAGTGGCCCCGCCACAATCAGTGGCACAGTTTAAGGATTAGGACACTCTGATCAGCAATGCACTTAAATATGCACTCAACTTAAACATCCAAACAATCCCTTTGAATTCAATGGCTGCACTCATGCAGTTAAAAATAAGCCTGCTGTTAAGTGCCTTCATCAGATCAAGGTCTAATTATTTACTCTACATGAGTAGTTCCAGAGGAACTTGGGTCTTTGCTGTTTGGGTTAGTAAACTTAAGAAAAATAGGCTGCGCTTCTGATTTATGTAGTGGCAAAATGAAGCATACTTTGAAGAGGTAAGTGCTCTTAAAATCTTTTTGTGCAATGAAACCTATGTCAAACAGATTAGAATAAAAAAGCAGAGATAGATTTCCTAAAAAAAAATTAATCTTCCGTAGACAAAGGAATTTTGCCAGAGATCTTATGGATGCTTTAAAGTGATGTCTTAAGACAAGGCTTGTCTTTTGGGGGCTTTTATTTGCAATGTATTTTTGAAAGTTAGTTGCTACTTCTGGATGGATTTGAGATGGAGTTTCAATAAAAGGGAAGCTTAAATGAATTAAAAAACAAAATGTGGAATCCCCACATTAATTTCTGAATATTGCTTTTGCCATCTAAGGACAATTTGTCCCCATGCATAAAGCCTCTCCAAAGCCTTATGCTGCGTATTATGTCCCTAAAATAGGGCTTATTTAAAGCAGGCTTTAAGGCGTACGATGCTTCTATACTCCCCCATTGCATCTGGTCACCTCTGGCCCAAGCCGGCAATCCTGGTAGTGAAAACTCTTAGCTGAACAAGTGGGTTAAAAAGCCTCTTTATTTAGATCAAGAACCCCGAGTCTGGTCCTGGCTGGATATTTTCCAGAAACTCTTGTAGCCTGCACAATCTGAGGAGAAAACCTGTGGAAGAGTCAAGCTCCTCCAGGAGCCCCAGTACTGCTTGTTTCTGGTTGAACTGGAAATGCAGTAAGGCCAGGGTCTTACCTAATGAACAGTGCTTCCAGTAATGGTCCCAAGCGTGTGCCCGAAAGGGAAGGGTGGAGGCAAGAGCGAAATAGCTTTAAAAGTTAATGAAATCTTTCATTTCAGTAATTGAGATGAGCGTTTGATTTATGTTTGGTTCTTTCCTAGCTGGAGGCTCTCAGTCAGAGCCAGTTTGTCCCATCCTCACATGTCCAGGCCAGGATTCATCTCACAGCATGTCAAGCACTTGGTTTCCAGCATCTGGGGTGAAACACAGGCTGTCCTGAGGGTGATTCACATCGTAGGTGGGCTGAGCTGCCCTCGGGAGGTGCCCGTCTCTCTCTGCCTTGGTTATAACGGGAACCAAGGTCTGACAGCACTCCAGACTTAGCCACTCGACTACATGCCTACAACATGATAGGATGAATCTGGGCTTATACATATTTTTTCCTCCCTCCAGGTAAAATTTCACTTTGCATTGACCTTCTGCACTGTTCCTCTCCCAAAAGCAGTCTCCAGGGGAGCATCAGGGCTCACAGAGCAAACGGGCACTGTGTTGACTGCAGACTTTCGCCATTGATGTCCTTCCCTTGGATGTTTCAGAGGTTTCTTCCAGGGTTTGCATCCTTTCCACGAGATGCTGGCGCTATTAATATTCCTGATCGTAAACTCCAGAGAACCACAAGCAAAGCTCCCACACTCAGAGAATAGCTCCAGTGCTAAATATAGGGGATTTTTATGAATCTATTTGCCACTTCCATTAGTCAGGGCAGAAATACATTATTGTAAGATGTCTAAGCATTTTGTCATTGCTCACTGGCTGTATCAAAACGTAGTCTAAGCAGTTATCACTGTATTTGTGATTAATATTATAACAACCACCAGCTAATCACAGAGTCAGCAGTGAAAACTGCTCTAATCGTTATCTTTCTGGCTAAGTAACTTCCCCGTTATTTGTTGTATACTGCAGATTTTAGTGGGTGGGGGTTCTTTTTTCTTCTAATGTTAAATGTGAGATTTTATCCTCAAAGGAGTGATTATCTCAGAGCAAAATTGGCAAGGTTAAACACTATCTATAAAAAAACATTCAGCTGTGTGCCATGAAATGAATTACATAATATATCAGTCATCTACCTGGCTTTTGAAAAAGTGCGAATATGTGTTTGTTCAGTCTGGGTATTTTATATTAGGCTTCTTTTTTCCATGAAGCTAAAAATGACCTTGGTTATTAGAAAGTGAAGATATATTGAACCGGGTAGAATCCACACAGTTCCATTTCATTTAGTCACCACTAAAATTGAAAGAAGAGAAAATATAGATTGAATTTATTTTACTATATATTGCCTCATTTGAACTTTAGTAAAGCATTAGCCACTAAGGAAAACACTTCTCCCACCTCCCTTCCATAATCTTTTACAAATGGCATGTTAAGGAAATTGCCTTGACTTTATTGATTCTTTGCTATGAGGTTCAACTAACAACCAGCGCGTTACTGGGGAAATGTATGCTGTACCATAGTTACAAGAAAGTGGCACTTTGACCTGGCAGATGTATGTACCTATACAAAAAAAGTCCCTGACACTTTAAAGTCACAAATTGGTATATTTTTTTTCCCTTATAGATTAGTAGATCTTCTCTTTGGGATGCCATTTTAAAAAGCTGCATCATACCAGTCTGAGCATTTTACAGAATGAAGGAAAACAGCATCCTGCCAAGATGGAAGGGTACAGGCTGAAAACTAGTTGCCATATTCTGCCAGGTCACCATCATTTTCTGTTAGTTTCTTTCCAGAAAATTACTATAAAATGACCGGTGTGTGATGCTGCATGTTACTGGCCTCTCACAGCTTAATCATTCATTGGGTAGAACTTCAGACATGTCCAAATTTAAATTTCCTGTTAAAGTGAAGGGATCAATGTGCACTCTTTCTTCTCTTTATTTTGATTTTAAGATTAATTGGAGTCTTAAAAATTCTGGGGAACATTGTCATCTGGCATGAACCAGTCTAGCTCTAGTGGAGTTCACAGAGGTAGACCCATTTCTACCAGCTTAGCAGCTGGCCCTCTGAATGTGAAAATCTACATTAGCACCTATTTTATAGGTGATAATTGCTGCCTAAGTACTGCAAGCCCAGGATATTAGCACTAGTTCTGAGAAACTTCACAGTGGGTCAAATTCATCCCAACGCCTAGGAGCTGGTGGCAAGTCTTCCAACAGATTTCATCTCCCACGGTTTTCCTCAGCCCCACAACTCCCCTCTCTTCTTTGTCTGCTCTCCATAATGGTCCTTCTCCCGCTTCCTGAGGGGCTGCACGCTGCGTTATAGAAGATGAAATCCTAGCTAGGAGGTTAATGACAGAGCGGAACGAAACCATGAAGCACCCAACCTACAACTCCCACAAGACTTTTGGGAATCAGTAGAAATTGTTTGCTTCTTTTGGCCAAAATATTTCAGACTGGGCTTTGTCTGGGGTTGTTGGTTTTTGTTTTTTTTGTAAAGTTGTGAGAAGCGTAGAATCGCCTACAATTCTTTGTAAACCTTTTCTGTATAATATAACCTTATTCTTCTGCCAGCTGCATAATCTCCTTTTGAAATAGGTTTAAAATATTGCTGGCTCTCATGATGTTATGCTGTCCCCCACAATATTTGCTGATGTCCTCCTAGAAACACCCGATCACGAGAGATCTCAGTTCCCATTTAAATAATACATTGTTACCCTGCACAACTGGTGGCTCAAATGCCCAAATCTCTCACCTTCCTTCTAATTTATGCTGCTTCTGCTTTGCTAATACATTACTTTTTAAGCTAAGTTAATCTTCCTGCGGGTGCTTATTTTAGCTCATAGTTTTTTGACACTCTGGAATAATAGCATTGTGCCTAAACTTTCAGAAGAGTGCTTAATTGGGATTGGTATGGTGCATGGGGCTTGTAGTGAGATGGGCTGTAGGAGAACTGGGAGGCAACAGACAATGTGAGCCACACTCCTTGATGTTAGTTGTCTGATATTTGTCATATCCTGTTTTGGGGTCTGAACTTACTCCCTGGATGAATTTCAGTGGAATGGATTACAGGTCAACATCACATAGGTATGCTTCTATTTGACATGTCTCTGCAAAATAAATATATTAGTGGTATAAAATCTCGTAAGGGCTTGATATGAAATTCCTCTATTCATCAGTCAAATTATGCTGCTACTAAGAAGCGTGGCCGACCTAGCCTACTGTCAGGGCCAAATTCAAAGGCAGTATATACAGCAATGTAATTTAGACCTCTTGGCCTCATTCCTCGCCTCTGCTGCAGAGCTCAGCACTGCAGAGCTCACTAGCACTAGCAGGGAGGGGCTTCCCATTTTGGATATAAAGCCATTTTCACCCCCATTAATCCCCTCCATCATGCACTAAGTTGAGGCTGAGAAGAATTTTTGCATCCATTTGATCAGGTGCTCCCTCGCTGCTACAAGGCAAATCTTGGGTAGTTCCCAAGCACAATCTGTACTCTGTGACCTTCAGCCATACCTGAAGTTTAAGTCCCCAGAGAACTTTTGCTGGCTCTGCTGATTTCACTAGCAAAATCCAAGACCAGAAGAAAAACCTTCAAGGCCAGTATGTGTCTCTTTTCACTCAGTGGCTTTCTTTCCTTTCTACCTGCCTTCCATCTTTGCCCTCCCCAATTGCTCTAGGGTTTGAGTGCCTCACACCAACGCAGGTTTCTCTTTATCCCTTTCCACTGAGCAAAATGTTATTGCTTTAATTCTGTTAGTTGAGGAACTGATCTACAGCGAGATTAAACAACTCCCTGCAAGCCCTATAATAAGTCAGTAGCAGAGCAGGTATTCTCCAATGCCCCAGCCTGCAGACTCAGCTCCTGCACTGTCCCTTCCTCCCTTCCTTTCCTATACACCACACTTCTCACGATCGCTAGCTGCATTACAGCCCTACCAGCCTGCTCCGCCAGAGCATCGCGTCGCTGAAATCTCTGCATTTGAGGGCATACCGCAATTAATCCCCTTTTTCCTCTGCCTGCACCAGCTGAAGTGTCTCCAAGCCGTTATAAAAGGAAGGATTATTTTAAAACACTTTTTAAAGCCGCCTCAGACAATGCGATACATCCTGGAGATAGGAGAGGGATTCACAATGTGGTCAGCAGGTGTGCCCTGGCACCGCGGCTGGTGTGGCACCGTCATGTCACCTTACCGCAAAGCCTCTGCAGTACCTCTCTGCCCAGCGGGGCAAGTGCCAAGTAGCAGGAGGCTGGCTAGCTCTCCTTAAAATCCAGTTTGCCTTCTGCTGTTACTTTAACACTGCCTGTTTGAGATGGTTAAACAAGACATGACATTGCACCAAAACCCTCCACGTGCAGTTCCGTTCCCCTCCTTCCCCAAACCCCAGATGACTTTGAAGAACAAGGAACCCGTCTCCAAGAGCTGGGCCTGCTGCAGGCTGCGATATTCATGCGGCATTAGATCATGTTAACGTTAGGTATAATCCAGTACAAATCCTCTTAGTGTCACTGGCACTGTAAGGGTTGTTATAATTGCTCATAGCTTAAAACAATTTTGCAGCTTTTCTTCACCTCTGCGAGTCGGTTCCAATTAGAGGAAGGGAACTTTCCGAACCTGCAGAGTTTCTATTTAGGACACAGCCCCATCCTGACAACACGCTGTCAGCCCTGCTGAGCAGCCGGGAAAATGTCCACCGTATTACAGAGACGTGACAAAAACAGAGGGAGAAGAAGAACATGTGTGCTCCAGTTTCTTTCAAAGTGTCTCGGAAGCACCTCCTCGGGCGTTTATTTTGTTCTGCCTGACACTGCGTTTGCGGGGCCGCGCGGCCTCCTTCTGCGTTGCCCGTTTTTCAAATAATGTTCCCATTTCAGAAAGTTGGAGGAAAGAGAGAGCAGAGGAAGGAGAACAAATCAAGTGGCAGTGAGCCTGCAAACATGCCTTTGTCTGGCAGGGAGGCAGGGTTTCGGCCGGCACGGACAACCCCCATCACCCAAAGCCAGAGGTGCATGGGGTGGAGGAGACCATGCTCAGCCGCAGCCGATGGCAGGCATCCGGAGCTGGCCCCGGACACGCAGTTAGGGGAACGTGGCTCTGGGCTCGTGCTCCCCCATGCAGCAGGGCAATGCCGGGTGTCTCTAGGGTGAGCCAGGCACCGGGGCACCCCGTGGCCAGCAAAGCGGTTGTGCATGTGATGCACACGCTGGGCAGCAAAGCCACAATGACCGGGATAGACATTTGCCCCCTCAGCCCTGCTGGCAACACACCGCTGCATCCCTCCCCTCCTGTCCCCAGTGGCCACAGGTACATGTCCCCTGCATCCATGGGCAAGCGGTGGCAGGAGCAGGGTGGCTCACCTGCTCCGCGCTCACAAGGAACCACCTGCCTGGGCACTGTAAGCAAAACGATGCTCCCCACCAGGCTGTTTAGCTGCCAGGCTCTCTGACACCATCCATGTTTTCCCAGGAGTGAACAGATACCAGCACTGGTTTTATGCTGAAGGACCTGAATACTGTGTTCAGTTTTGGGCCCCCCACTACAAGAGGGACATTGAGGTGCTGGAGCGTGTCCAGAGAAGGGCAACGAAGCTGGTGAAGGGTCTGGAGCAGAAGTCTTATGAGGAGCAGCTGAGGGAACTGGGGTTGTTTAGCCTGGAGAAAAGGAGGCTGAGGGGAGACCTCATCGCTCTCTACAACTCCCTGAAAGGAGGTTGTAGAGAGGTGGGGGTCGGTCTCTTCTCCCAGGTAACAAGTGATAGGACGAGAGGAAATGGCCTCAAGTTGCGCCAGGGGAGGTTTAGACTGGATATTAGGAAATTTTTCTTCACTGAAAGGGTTATCAAGCATTGGAACAGGCTGCCCAGGGAAGTGGTTGAGCCGCCATCCCTGGAGGTATTTAAAAGACGTTTGGATGAGGTGCTTAGGGACGTGGTATAGTGGTGGTCTTGGCAGTGTTAGGTTTACGGTTGGACTAGATGATTTTAAAGGTCTTTTCCAACCTATATGATTCTGTGATTCTGTGACCAGGCAGCCAGAAAGAGCACCTGTGATATCTGGGTCTGCCTCCAGGATAACAAGGGAAACCTTCTGTTGCCACATCCTTGTTTTGAAAGGGGTTCATCATAACAGCCTAGCATGCTGTAAAAAATGTTGGCAGAAGGAATCACCATAAATGTGACCACAGCACTGGCCAGATATGCTCTGTCAGAGAGTTCAATTCAAGGCCAGCTTTGCAGTAGAAAGCTAGAAGTACATGGGAGCTGAAGCTTTATTCCAGGCTGAAGGGGTGATGTGTGAAATGCAGGTGCCTCCTGAGAGTATGGAAAACAACAATGTGCCAAGATATCAGCTGGTGATTAAATTACACGCAAGAATGGGAACCAATATAGCAGGTCACCAAAGCCAAAGAAGAAAAGTCTGTGTCCTCCAATGCTTTCCCCCCTTCTTGCTGCCTTCTTCCCCCCCTCTCTCTGCCTTGCCTGTCTGAACTAGGTCTGCACCAGTTCAATTCACTAACCCAGTAAAAGAAGGTTTCGGCCAAGTAAGTGAGCTGCTTCGGTTCAGTGAAAGGTCCAATGATCCTGAGACGAGGGGGATGGAGGAGCTCGTGCACCTGGCAGCAGGGACAGGCAGAGTGAGGAAGAGGAGTGGGAGACAGTGGAGCAAAAGTCCCCCTCCAGCAGAAGCAAGGGCTTAGAGTGGCTCGGCCATTACACATACGCAGGACAAACAATGCACAAGTGAGCAGGTACAAAGTAAACAAAGACTCAGGGGTGTGAGATCCAAGAATAAAACAAAGATTTTTGCTTTCTTTTCTTCCTTCCTTCCTCCCTAATCCGCCCACCCATAATAACAGAAACACATAGGAGGAAATGAATTTCAGGAACCGGGTCTGGAGAGGAACGCGCACTCCTTACTCCCTCCTGTTATGCTTGGCTCGAATCAGACGGACACACCTGGCCTTCCAAACAAGCACTATTTATACACCTCCTTCCCCACGGTGGTGTGATCCTCTCCCCGCTTCTTCCCCGCCTTGTCTGCTGGCAACCTGCCAGGGCATGGGGGTCAAGAGACCCCGACGTTGTCTGGCGCAGGCAGCGGCCGGCCTCAGAGAGGCCACTTTCTGCTGCCATCACACTAAGCAGCCCATCCATCACCTCCCAGCACTGATTTCGCCTTTCCTCCTCCAGCTTTGCGTGGTGCACAGATGTGGCCAATGTACCTAAGCTGCATCTTCCTTTCCCTCTCTCAGCTGCCCCGGGAGCACAGGAGGTGGCCTGTTTTGTGGGTGCTCCCTGCTAGCAGCAGCTCTCCCAAAGCTCCTTTTCCCTTAGCCTCCTGATGCTGGGGTTCCTCCCCAGCCCACGGCACCTTCCACCCTCAGGTGACTTATAGCCAAGGTAAACCTCCCTAGATGAGGATGCTTTGGGGGCATCATGCTGATTTCAATGCTGTGCAGCAAAAATTGAGCAGGTACCTCCATGCAAGAAAAAGAGGGAGTTAGACCTGGAAATACAGCTGAAAGCGGGATAGGAGCAGAAGAGAAACAAATCCATAGGTATGGTCAGCTTCAGTTCTCCCTGCAAAATAAACTGGCCAAGTGGAAGTAAAATCTAATTTACCTATGCCACTAAATCTACTTTCCTGATGTTAACATAAGCCAGGCTTAGAGGTTTTTTGTGACCAGCAACTGCAGTGAAGACATTCATCAAGAAATGGAGCCAGGCCACCATATCGGCTGTGTGCCCCATGCTCAGCTTCTCTAAGACTTCAGAACAAAGGCGGCTAAAGCTGGTTCAGCCTCTGCATTGCAGCTGGTCCAGAATCAGGACCTAGCTGGTGGTTCTGCAAATCCTGCTTGATATAGCAACCAAGGAAATTACCATGGGGAAAATTAGAGTGTAAACCTGCAGAGCCAGCAGCTAGTCAGCAGTATGTGCTTGTTCCTACCCTCTGGTACTTGCAAGGTGACCTCCCCATCAGTGGAGGAGAGCAGTTCATTTTAATAAACCAAACCGGATGTTTCAATCATCTTGCCGCCTTCTTGCAGTAGTAGCTGGCACTAAAATGAGAGTATAAAGAATAAGCCAGTAAATTAAAATGACCCAGCTCTATGATGTTGAGAAAATCTGCAGAGGAGCTCTGACTTAGAATCATAGAATCATTTAGGTTGGAAAAGACCTTGAAGATCATCGAATCCAACCGTTAACCTAACTCTGCCAAGTCCACCACTAAACCATGTCTCTAAGCAGCACATCTACACATCTTTTAAATACCTCCAGGGGTGGTGCCTCAACCACTTCCCTGGGCAGCCGCTTCCAATGCTTGGCAAGCCTTTTGGTGAAGAAATGTTTCCTAACAAGCAATCTAAAGCTCCTCTGGTGCAACTTGAAGCCATTTCCTCTTGTCCTATCGCCCGTTTCTTGGGAGAAGAGAGCGACACCCACCTCGCTACAAGCTCCTTTCAGGGAGTTGTAGAGAGCGGGGAGGTCTCCCCTGAGCCTCCTTTTCTCCAGGAGAATGCTGTGGGAAACAGTGTCAAAGGCTTTACTAAAGTCTAGGTAGACAACATCCACAGCCTTTCCATCATCCACTAAGCAGGTCACCTTGTCATAGAAGGAGATCAGGTTAGTCAAGCAGGACCTGCCTTACATAAACCCATGCTGACTGGGCCTGATCACCTGGTTGTCCTGTACGTGCCATGTGATGGCACTCAAGATGATCTGCTCCATAACCTTCCCTGGCACCAAGGTCAGACTGACAGGCCTGTAGTTCCCTGGATCCTCCTTCCAGCCCTTCTTGTAGATGGGCATCACATTTGCTGACCTCCAGTCAACTGGGACCTCCCCGGTTAGCCAGGACTGCTGATAAAGGATTGCAAGTGGCTTGGTGAGCACTTCTGCCAGCTCCCTCAGTACCCTTGGGTGGATCCCATCCGGCCCCATAGGCTTGTGTGTGTCTAAGTGGTGTAGCAGGTCGCTAACCCCTTGGATTATGGGGGCTTGCTGACATACAGACTGCCCTCAGCTCCCAGTAGCCTCTGTGGGGCCTGAAAGAATGCCATGATAGACAACAAATTACTGGCTTTTTTTGCACGTCTCTGGAGATTTTCCAAGAATTCCTGCAGGACTTTGTTGACTTTGCAACAGAAAAGTTCACTGTTTGGGAAAACAGTGGTTCGTTCTGGGAAGAGTTTGCTTTCATAAGATTTGTTAGTAAGGGGGAAGGGAGATTGAGGACGGCCATGTAGGGAGACAGATACTTGCGTTTGCACCACGTCTGTTTACATGTGTGGGCAGAGTGCCAAGCAAGGATGTCCTCTTATTCTCCTGCAACTGAATCTTTTCCTTGTGAAACGCATCCTTCCCTCCCGGCTCCCGGCACATCCCCAGCCATCGGGCATTGCATGACGTTTGCCCAGAGGATGCTCCCTCCCCCAGTTCCTCACAATCTTGGCTCTGTCCTCAGCCCCTTTCATCATATTTTATGCAAGGCAAAGTCACACATTAAAAATATTTTTTTTAAGCTGCTCTGTCATTTATACCAAAACAGACATGCTGATAAATGAGGAATGATCCTTTCCCCATGATGTCACAGCAACTTGCATTCAAATTCATTTGATAGAAACAAATGTGCTTAAACTTCCACAAATGGGAGAAGGCTGCCTCTGAAATTATTTCCATTTTCAAGGTCAGTAAGCAAAGAGTCGGTCCATGTTCCTTGGAGACAGCCTCCAATCAGAGGAAACGGTTCCCCTGTCAGCCAGCTGTTATCTGCGTAGTCCTCCTCTGCTATTTGATGTGCCACGGGCTTCTTGTCACTTAACTGTGAGATATTTTCATCATTCCTCTAGCTGACACCCTTCGTGTTCCCTCTTCCCTGGTGCAGAAATCCCCACATCTAATAGGAGCAAGGGATTAGGATGCATCTAAGCCAGCTCGGGCTCTTTCTCATACTGTTACCACAATGTCATTTTTCCAGGACACATTTCATATACATCTTACGACCTCTTTAGCACCCTTCCTGGCAAATAAATACATTGATTTTAATAGCCACTTGAATTCGACCCAGAGGAGACTGATTAGGCTCTTAATGAGCTATGCAGTGCACATTCTCTATTGGCTAAATCTTGAGGTGCTTACTCAGGCAAATTGCCACAGAGGCTGAGGCTATGTAAAGTGCTTCCAGATGTGGTCCCTTCAAATTAACTAAAAGATTAAGCATCATTCATTTCAGCACCAAGAAAGGAATACCGACATAGCTCACTGGCTGATTTGCAGCCTCTGGTCTTCCCTTCCCTTACCCCTCCTGCCCTAACTGTGAAGGGAAAGGTGAGGAAGCACAGACAGG
The DNA here is from genome assembly GCF_035582795.1 of Mycteria americana. Taxonomy (NCBI): domain Eukaryota; kingdom Metazoa; phylum Chordata; class Aves; order Ciconiiformes; family Ciconiidae; genus Mycteria; species Mycteria americana. Next base: position 50,479,190 of record NC_134366.1, read on the forward strand.
GAAGCTGGCATGACGTTCCCCCAGCTGCCGGTGCCTCCCTCAGCTTAACTCCATGCAGCCCTGGAGGACATGTGAAATAATAGTTTTAAGGAAGGAAATATCTCCCCATGCATCCCTTGGAAAACCCCAGAGTGAGCAGTCTGCCCTCGCTGGCCCATCCTGAGAAGGGTTGCAGAGCACCGTCTTGGCTGGGACCCAAAAGCAGCGTGAACACCCTGGCCCTGCTGTGGAGCAGTGTGTGTACATGAGTGGGTGTGTGTAAGTTAGCACGTGGATCCCATGGGGGTGAGACTAACTTCCCATGGATTGCTCACTGACCGCAGCGCTTTGCGATTCTCTTGTGTTTCCTCTGTCACAGCAAAGGCAGTCTTGGTCTCCCAAGGAGAAGAGTATGGTCGGTGACAAGTATGCCTGGGATGAATCCTAGACTGACTTCATCTCTCCCCACAGGAATACTCCTCTCCCACCTTGCATCAGTGACACAAAAGCTGCCAGATACCAGTCTCAGCTCCTTCCACAGCCAGTGGTGGGAGGTGACAGCTTCAGGGGACAGTTTAGCCTCCCTGCCATCCTTTTAATCACCTGCCTTGTAATGAGACGGATTGACCCCAGCAGATTCCTCCCTGTCCCTCCATTGGTTATAAAGGGAGGCTACAGAAGTAGTGTAGACTAGCTGATCAGAGGGCTGGAGCACCTCTCCTGTGAGGAAAGGCTGAGAGAGTTGGGGTTGTTCAGCCTGGAGAAGATAAAGCTCCAAGGAGACCTTAATGTGGCCTTTCAATACTTAAAGGAGGCCTATAAGAAAGGAGACAGACTTTTTAGTAGGGCCTGTAGCAATAGGACAAGGGGTAATGGTTTTAAATGAAAAGAGGGTAGATTCAGACTAGACTTAAGGAAGAAATTTTTTATGATGAGGGTGGTGAAACACTGGAACAGGTTGCCCAGAGAGGTGGTAGATGCCCCATCCCTGGAAACGTTCAAGGTCAGGTTGGACGGGGCTCTGAGCAACCTGATCTAGTTGAAGATGTCCCTGCTCATTGCAGGGAGGTTGGATTAGATGACCTTTAAAGGTCCCTTCCAATCCAAACCATTCTATTATTCTGTTCTTTGATTCTTTTAGACTGCTAAAGTTGTGCAAGTGGAATCCTGCTGCCCTGCTGCCCTGTTGCCAAGCAGAATCTTCACTCTGCTGCAGATAGTTTGCCACCACTTGGGTCTATTTCCTCCATGAAAGCAGAAGGCTGAATTACAGGGCAGCTCCTATGCTCCTCAGGGTATGACTACACCACACATTTTCAGTGTATTAGAGGCAAATCCTTGATGTCCTTGTTTGGCCCTGGGTCCCCTGCCAGTTTCAATACACACCAGTGAGAACCATCTCCAAAGCCACCAATACCATGAAGTGACTCATCAAAGGCATCTGTCCTCCATCAAATTACCTTGTGCATGTCAGATGCGGCACTGCAGGCACACTGCACATGTTGACGGCAATTCGTAGCCCGAAGGCCCTCATCCTTTGGCTGGCCATTATTGCTTCCCAAAAGCACATAGGTTTGACTGGCGGTGCCGCCATGTCCTGGCGTGCAGAGTGCGAGTTACCTGGAGGGCAGCAAGCTGAATGCCATGGAGTGCTGTAAGATTAATTGCTTTACGCTGAACACACATGGGTAAGAAGCTTACACACTACAGTCACTGTGAACAGCAAATTGCTTCAAAATGCTAAAAGGCAGAAAAGTCTTAAAGTTATATGGCCAAAACCCTTGGTTTTGTGCGCAATCGTAATAGGTTTGCTTCACGAAAAATGAGACAATGTTATTTACGTAACATGGAGATAAGAGAGGAGAACAGATTAAATCACTGGTTTTAGCAAAACCAGAAACAATTACTGCAAAAGCTCAACTTTTTCACCTGGGATCCTTTACGGTATTGCAAGGGATTCTGTCTCTCATGGATCTGTCTCAAGAACTGATGGGAAAGGCACCTTTTTGTATCGACAGGCCTGCAAAGGTCTGCAAACATGGAAACAGACTGAAATATCTCACTCCTCTTCTGCTACACTTACAGAACTGTTTTAATATTGATAGATACCAAGGAGAAATTATTTGTCTTAAGTTTAGATCACATTGTATTTCTACTAATGTCATAACATATTTCTGCATTATATATAGCTGTATGCATAGCATGCATATATAGCAGAAGTGACCTTTCTATATATCATAACCCTTTGTGTGATATAAACATGACAGATGTACTATAAAACAGTACAAAATATTCCGCATGTTATTCTGTGGCACACTGTGTATCAGTTTAACACCATATATAGCTTATGTTTTATTGTCAGATATAGCAAGATGTAATCTTTCACAGTTCACACAAGTAAAAGTTACAGGAAAGAAAATTGTGAATAAAGAGGACAAACATTCAGTAGTATGGATATAGACATCCGAGATGATTACACATACAGGGTGTTCCTTACTTATGTCACCAAAGGCAAGGCAGGGGCAAGGGTATTTTTAAACAGGGGTTTGGGGGAGCTTTTGCTAGGCAGAATCTGGTCGCCATGAACATAGACCTTTGCAGATTCTTTTATGAACTTCAAAAGGACCTTGCAAAGCACACAGGGTCCACCCCTGTAACCCAGCTGCAGCACTGAAACCATATTCAGGTGCTGGCTCTCTGCTGATCATGCCAAGGTGGCCTCACCAGCTGCTCTGCACACTTCTTGAAGCCGATGGGTGCTGTTACATACATACAGCAGCCCTGACACTGTGGCTGTCTAGAGAATGCACAAGAAACTAGAAGAGTTATTAATATATTGTTATGCAACGGGGGCCACAAGCATTACTGTAGTAGCAGTCGTCTTAATAATTATTAATAATGTCCCAAAGAGAAAAAGAAAAAGGAGAGAAAAGCTTTCTCCTGTCTGTTTCTTTCGCGGAACAAGAAGCAATTGCTGGTCTAAGAAGTGATGATAAGACTGGTTTGTCTTATCCCTTGAATGTTGCAATTTCCAAAGAGTGACTGCAAAGTCAGAGGTGTGCTTTGCAATTTGTTGTTGTAACAAAACAACACTAGTTTCCTCACGTACTCATTTTCCTCTGTTATTTTACCACTTTGACCAAATCCTGTGCTACTGAAAATTCAAATGAGTTCTGGTCAAATAGTAAAAACAAATAAATAGGTCTATAAATATTACTGTGAGTAAAGGAACTAAATTTATCTCTCTTGGACTTCTAGGAAGTCATGTTTATCACTGTTTTTGAATACTCAGAAACCTGTTAGCATTGATGGTTCACAAATCCTGATCATCTTGCTGATTTTTGCAGAAATGCCTGTTGCGTTTGGTGAACAAACACATTCTTAAAATGCTCAGTCAACCATCCAGTACCAAAAACGGGACTCCCTGACTTGTATGCTCACTCACGGGCTAAGACTAAAAGTACCATACTTTAGCTCAGCTGTTCAGGGTCTGATGCAAGTGCTCTGCTGAGGGCTTAATGCATATGCTTATGTGCAAGCAAGCTATGTCTTCGGTTGCTATTGGCGCAACACCAGTTGCTTCAGCTGCTATGGATGCACTACCAATGTAATCAATGACAATTTAAACAAGTGGAGGAATTAATCCAGCATGTCTCATGACTGAAATCATGACTGGCTCACAAATGATTCATGTGCCAAAGTGGCTAAATTCACATTCAACCTGAACTAAAATAATGAGCATTGCTAGAATTCAAAATGAGTTCCTGCTTTTCAGACTCCTGCAATAAATTAGCCCCCTTCTCCCACCTCAGAAAGACCTATCTATTTCCATGATTCTTCATTTTAAAGAGTTTGACTCATGAGCTAATGTGACTTCAGGAAAAAGACGGAGAACATATAGCTATTCTTGGTTTTCTCTAGAAAAATTTCTGTGGGTCATTGCAGCTTTAATTCAGAATTGTATTGACTGATTTCTTTCTGCATCCTAAGGAGTTGCTAAGCAACATGGATTCTCTCTCGCCATGCATTTGTCAAGACAGAAAAAAGTGGGAAGAAATAGAAAAAGATTCACCTTCTCTAATATATCTATCACGCCACAGAGTATCACTTATTTCAGTCTCACCTAAAGTTATACTATTGATATATTACTCACTTCCTCAGACCTGTAGCTGGTTCTAGAGTCTAAGTTCAAAACCAATGCAGGTCTCATTTTTGCTCTCATTGATAAGGCACCATTGGATGATGACTTTCACCCATGAGTCCACCCTTAGCCAATGGCTCATAAATCTGCTCATAAATCATAAATGGGCAGTGGCTTATTGTGCCAAATTCTTAGGTTTTTCTTCTCATGAGGAGCAAAGGGTTGGGGAACGAGGGCTCAGCTGTCCTTACCCTGGAGCTCTCTGAGGTCTTTAGAAAAGGCAAGTCATTTCAGGCAGCCAGTACAGCCTGAAAGCTATCATTTGGGCCTTACAGACACTGCACTTATGGCTTGTGGGCCACTGCAATAACACGATCAATCAGAGAGGGTATGGCAATGCTGTGGTGATTACCATGGTATGCACTGTATCCTATATATTCAGCATAGGCAGACTATGGTTTTGTGGCAATGCTACTTAAAAGGTCTGTCAGAAGCCTGAATGTGGTCACCAAGCTTATTTTAAAAAACAAATATTCCATTTTAACATCTAACACACCCTCCAAGACAGTGGCCACCAGAGTTTATGGATTTTCTGCTTTTCTTTGCTCTTTGGCAAAATGATTCTTTGCTGGGTGGTTCCCCATTACACCGCAGGTTTTGTGTCCATCTCTCCTCAGAAAGGAGAACAGGTATTTGCCACCTAGTTAGTACTTCTCTTGCTCTCCCAGAGTTGTATTGCAAATAGATTTGTACAAGCAATAAAGATATACTTTTTTTTGTTGCTGAAAGATTCAGATTTAACTTGGAATACAGAGAAGTGAAGCCAAATTTTGCAGTCCACTGCAATAAGGAAAACTAGGAGAAAAACTGTTGACCTTAATGTCTTGATGCTATGTATAGTCAATGAAGTCATTCCTGATTCACTGTGGTATAACTGAGAACAGAATTTGGACCTCTTTGCTCCACTTTAAAGACAGATTTTTTTTTCCCTCAGAAACATCTATTTGTAACTTCAATTGACAATGTGTATCTGAGGGCTCTCAAACTGGAGAGCAGAAGAGTGTTATTGATTGACTTTCCTCCTGTTGTTCATAAAGTATGATGAGCTCTGCTTCTCCTAAACAGCCTTTTGAGGGCCAAAACCAGCAACTCCATTTGCTCATTCTGAAAGAAAAATCACAGTAAGTTTGTATAGAAAATCATAGAATCATAGAATGGTTTGGGTTGGAAGGGACCTTAAAGATCATCTAGTTCCAACCCTCCTGCCATGGGCAGCGACACCTTCCACTAGATCAGGTTGCTCAAAGCCCCATCCAGCCTAGTCTTGAACACTTCCAGGGATGGGGCATCTACAACTTCTCTGGGTAACCTGTTCCAGTGCCTTGCCACCCTCATAGTGAAGAATTTCTTCCTTATATCTGATCTAAATCTACCCTCTTTCAGTTTGAAGCCATTACCCCTTGTCCTATCACTACATGCCCTTGTAAAAAGTCCCTGGAGAGGACTACAGCTTTCTTGTAGGCCCCCTTCAGGTACTGGAAGGTTGCTATAAGGTCTTCCTGGAGCCTCCTCTTCTCCAGGCTGAACAACCCCAACTCTCTCAGCCTGTCTTTGTAGGAGAGGTGCTCCAGCCCTCTGATCATCTTCATGGCCCTCCTCTGGACTTGCTCCAACAGGTCCATGTCCTTCTTATGTTGGGGGCCCCAGAGGTGAATGCAGTACTCCAGGTGGGGTCTCATGAGAGTGGAGTAGAGGGGGAGAATCACCTCCCTCAACCTGCTGGTCATGCTTCTTTTGATGCAGGCCAGGATACAGTTGGCTTTCTGAGCTGCAAGCACACATTGCCGGGTCACCTTCAGCTTCTCATCAACCAACACCCCCAAGTCCTTCTCCTCAGGGCTGCTCTCAATCCGTTCTCCACCTAGCCTGCATTTGTGCTTGGGATTCCCTGACCCATGTGCAGGACCTTGCACTTGGCCTTGTTGAACTTCCTGAGGTTCGCATGGGCCCACCTCTCAAGCCTGTCAAGGTCCCTCTGGATGGCATCCCTTCCCTCCAGCGTGTTGACCACACCACACAGCTTGATGTCATTGGCAAACTTGCTGAGGGTGCACTCAATCCCACTGTCCATGTCACCGATAAAGATGTTAAACAGCGCCGGTCCCAATACCGAGCCCTGAGGAACGCCACTCATCACTGGTCTCCACTTGGACATCAAGTCATTGACTGCAATTCTTTGAGTGCAACCATCCAGCCAATTCCTTATCCACCATGTGGTCCATCCGTCACATCCATGTCTCTCCAATTTAGAGACAAGGATGTCGTGCAGGACAGCGTCAAATGCTTTGCACAAGTCCAGATAGATGATGTCAGTTGCTCTTCCGTTATCCACCAATGCTGTAACCCTGTCATAGAAGGACACAAAATTTGTTAGGCATGATTTGCCCTTAGTGAAGCCATGTTGGCTGTCACCAATCACGTCCTTATTTTCCATGTGCCTTAGCATAGTTTCCAGGAGGATCTGCTCCATGATCTTGCTGGGCACAGAGGTGAGACTGACTGGCCTGTAGTTCCCTGGATCTTCCTTTTTTCTCTTTTTAAAAATGGGGGTTATGTTTCCCCTTTTCTGGTCACTCAGAACTTCCATGTGGGAACTGCCATGACTTCTCAAATATGATGGATAGTGGCTTAGCAACTTCATCCGCCAGTTCCCTCATGACCTGTGGATGCATCTCATCAGGTCCCATGGACTTGTGCACCTTCAGGTTCCTTAGATGGTCTCGAATCTGATCTTCTACAGTGGGTGGTTCTTCATTCTCCCAGTCCCTGCCTTTGCCTTCTACGACTTGGGTGGTGTGGCTTGAGCATTTACCAGTGAAGACTGAGACAAAAAGTTGTTGAGTATCTCAGCCGTCTCCATATCCCGGGTAACCAGGTCTTCCATTTTCTTCTGGAGAGAGGCCACATTTTCGCTAGTCTTCCTTTTATCACTGACATACCTATAGAAGCTTTTCTTGTTGCCCTTGATGTCCCTGACTAGATTTAATTCTATCAGGGCTTTAACTTTCCTAACCTGATCCCTGGCTGCTCGGACAATTTCTCTGTATTTCTCCTGGGCTACCTGTCCTTGCTTCCACCCTCCATAGGCTTCCTTTTTGTGTTTGAGTTTGTCTAGGAGCTCCTTCTTCATCCATGTAGGCCTTCTGGCGTTTTTGCTTGACTTCCTCTTTGTTGGGCTGCATCGCTCCTGAGCTTGGAGGAGGTGATCCTTGAATATCAACCAGCTTTCTTGGGCCCCTCTTCTCTCCAGGGCTTTATCCCATCATACTCTACCAAGCAGATCCCTGAAGAGGCCAAAGTCTGCTCTCCTGAAGGCCAGGGTAGTGAGCTTGCTGTGCTCCCTCCTCGGTGCCCTAAGGATCTTGAACTCCACCATTTCATGGTCACTGCAGCCAAGGCTGCCCTTCAGCTTCACATTCCCCACCAGCCCTTCCTTGTTGGTGAGAACAAGGTCCAGCATAACTCCTCTCCTCAGTGGCTCCTCTGTCACTTGGAGAAGGAAGTTATCATCAACGCTTTCCAGGAACCTCGCGGATTGCTTATGCCCTGCTGTGTTGTCCCTTCAACAGATGTCGGGGTGGTAAAGTCCCCCGTGAGGACCAGGGCTTGTGAACATGAGGCTGCTCCTATCTGTCTATAGAGGGCCTCATCCGCTCAGTTTTCCTGGTCAAGTGGCCTGTAGCAGACCCCCAATATAATGTCACCTGTCCCTGCTCTCCATTTAATCCTGACCCATAAGCTCTCGGTCGGCTCCTCATCCATCCCCAGGCAGACCTCCATGCACCTCAGCTGGTCACTGACATAGAGGGTGACACCCCCTCCTCATCTCCCCTGCCTGTCCTTCCTAAAGAGCCTGTATCCTTCCATTCCAACACTCCAGTCATAGGAACCATCCCACCACGTCTCCACGATGCCAATAAGATCACAGCCCTGCAGGCGTGCGCACATCTCTAACTCCTCTTGTTTATTGCCCATGCTATGTGCGTTTGCATAGAGTCATTTAAGTTGGGCCCCCGATGAAGCTGACTTACTGCCTGGAGCGGCTGGAATTCCTTTGCTGCTCCTCAGGTGCTCTCCTGCTGATCTGTGATCCTTCTCCAGGCTCTGGGTACCCATTGCTGGCACTGGCATCAAACTGGTAGGAGTGGGATGGATTGAGGTTCCCCTCCCCTGGCAACTTTAGTTTAAAGCCCTCTTTTGTAAAACTGTAAAAAAGCCCTCTTTTGTAAAAAAAAAAAAAAAAAAAAAAAAAAAGCCCTCTTTTGTAAAAATTGTAAAACTGTTTGTATTTCAGAAACATTGTCAAATAATGGATGTGGCCCACTGTGTTTTGTGTGACAGTTTAACTGCAAGATCTGGAATATAGCTTCAGAAATGCATTCATATTGTTAAATTGGTTTATTTTGAATGTATTTATAGCTCTTAATATCCATTTCCTGTTGCTATTCTCACATAGAGTTTTATTGCCAGACACATTGGTAAAAAACATTGGTTTTAATTATATACTGGGAGATTGATGGTATATATATATAGTGTATAATCACAAATATGTACACCAAGCCCCTAACTATAGAAATTAACCTAAAGCAAGTCAGGAAAGAGAAGCATTACATGTTACCCCAGGTGCAGAAACTTGAAGTTCATGAACCACCCAGCCCCATGGTGTGGTGGATGAGACGCAGATCCAGTTTCCTGGAGGCAGTTCAGTGAGTATTTCCAAATTCTCTGGAATTCTTCAAGGTGCAGGAAACCTCCCCAAATTCCTCAGACTCAGTTCAAGGACTGTAGACGGATTGAATGTGCGTATAGTCCAAATGCAATAACTGTGCAGACCAGGAAATTCCACCCTCAATCAATAAATAACAAAACTTTTCAGGTCTGAAAATTTGCATACAATTTCTACAATCTCAGTCCATTTTCTTATCTTGAAAATATCAATATGATATGCAAGTCCAAACCCCACTGACTAGACAGTTCAATTTACAGGTCTAGCACAAATTGCTGTGCCTATGATCCACGCTGTTCTCAGTGGGTCTGAATACTCATATGAATAAAACCTGCTGAAGTGACTTTGGGATCAAGCCCTATTTATTAAAAATATTGAACTCTCTTTTTTTCCTTCTTTTTTTTTCAATTCTACTGACTTGGACTATAGTGTGCTGGTAATGTGTCTGAGTCACAGTCTGTGTGTGTGTATGTATGTGTGTATTTATATATAGCTCGTTGTATTTATAGCCGTGATTCTCGAGTCTGGTACAGCAACCCAGTGAACAAAGCAAATTGGAAAAGCACCTTTCTTAAGCAATAAGAAGACATGCTATCAGTGCCTTTCTGCGCAATTACTGCCTGCCCCAGGCACTGCTCTAAGGCACAGAGTCAAAGGTTGGCTTTCTCAACCACTCAATAAATACTTTAAATCTCATTCTTGTTGCTACTTTGAAATGAAAAGAGGGGGTGGAGAGGATTAATAGGTGTGTGTTCATTAGGAGTTGTCACTGAAATTCTTTACCTGCTCAGATCATCCTCCATTTGAGAACGTCAGAGATCTTTGCAAACATTATTGAATCACGTCTCACCTGTGAGACTTATAAGCCTGATCTTGAAGTCAACAGTTGTCTTTCCATGAATGTGTCTGGAGTTTGGCTCAGTCACTCATTTTTAAAAGCATCTGCATTTTACATCATACAAAAAATTAATAGGGAGGTTAATTGACTTTGCCAGGTTCACACAGGGGGCTGTGGCAGCTGGGAACAGAGCAAAAGTCTCCTGACTCCTGGCCTGGACTTCATGCCCAGGATGGCATTTGCCACCTCTCCTGGGCAGAATAGACTAGGAAAATCATCTGGATCTAAAATCACATTAAAACTGACTCCTCCCCAGGCTAATTCTTTGAGTCCCCCTACCTGCTGATGCATTTGAAAGGAACCAATATTTCCATACTGAAGTTTAAACACATTAGTGGAGATATCTGTCAGCACGCCCTGTTTCCTAAGACACAAGGAAAGGAGGAGTTGTTACCAGCCAGTAAGAAAAATGCTCTATTCAGTCCTCCTATGTCAAATTTGAAAGCTGAAGGAATTTTGCTGATACTTAGAAACAAACAAAACCAGCAAAACATGGGAGACACAGGATGGAAAATTTCAGCTTAATGGGAAAGCGATGGACAAAACTGTTCCCTTTGACAGCAAAAGAGGAAAAGAGAAACTGCTTTGCAACTTTATTGGCAATATCTGGTAGCACCTGCACACTAGAAACTGTTATTAGACAGTACATCACAAGTTTAAAAAAATCATTAAAACATTTAACACACCCGAGTCTTTGCGCATTATGTTTACTGTCTTCTTTTTCCCTCTCTTCATAAATTCCAAAATGTACAATGATGCAACGCACATATCTCATTCCCTAAGATTGCACTGCAATGCAGACCTAAACCCCAACCTCATATTTTCCCCCAAGGAGAACAACTCTGCATAAAATTCCCGGGTGCACAGCTATATAGCAGACAAGTGTTTTGATATACCACAGTTTTGCGTCAGAGTGAAAGAGTGAAAGGGTGACTGGTTTTTAACATTTGTTTCTTTTTCTACTTGCCAGAGACCAAAATGCCTTCCGAAAGTTCCCTGAAAACTTGAAGAGAACTTTCTGGCCTGAAAATAAATAGATAAAGGAATCTATTGCGTTTTGGCTCCACCAGGATGCTAAGCCGAATTCCTCAGAGTCTAAAACCTATGGAGCTACTGCCACCTCTTCCATAATAAAGCTAGATTGAACACGTCTCCAGGTTTACTATAGCTCTTCACTTCCGAAACTCTCAAAATCACAAATGTGTTATGTAGCTGATGAATGCATACTATTTATTACCTTTTACAAAGGGGCTTGCAGCATTTGTAGGATCCCACAGTAGCTTTCCTGCATGGGATCTCCTGTCCAGCCTGAGCTATAGCCGAGTCAGAGGGGAAGGGCCCCATGCCAGCCCCTTTGCTGGACAGCAGAGACTGTACCTTCAGTTGGCGTATAGCGGTGTGACTCCATGGCTTTCTGTGCTGCTTGCACAGGGGCAGGGTCTGCTTCTGAGTCGCTGACTTGCTGCAAACGCAAGCTTCTCACTGTCTCAGCATCAGGTTGTCATTCCACCAGCTTCTCTGAGGGATGCCCCTGTGAAACTATTATAATGAAGATCCTTCGCAAGGCACAATAACTGCTTTAGACCTGTATTTTGGTAATAAGATATGAACCATATGATTTACATAGCAGATTATTTTAAATGCCCCAAGATGCACATACACGTATGTATATGTATATTTCTGTGCATATGTGTATCTGAATGTACAACGTATGCACCCATGCAGGTAACTCCCGTTTGTTGGTGCACAGGCTCATCAGCATTATCAGGAGCCCATTGATACTGTGTTTTGCTGTTTGGGTCTCTGCTCAGCTGCATAGCAACACAAGCGGGCAGAGAGTTTCCAATTGCTTCTGGAGGCAAGGAGGCTCTTGCTGGTTATTTATCCCAGTTTGAGCCTGGAATAAACCAGGTAAATTCCTGGTAGAATAGGTTCAGATAAGGGGATGCTGTGAAAGACTAAAACCTTCGCATTCAAAAAAAACATTGCATTGTTTGGGGCAATCCGGGCCCAAACGCATTAGGCATGTGTCTCTGCTATCTTTATGTGTGCCTACAGCTGCAGCTGTGAGTAATGGCTGCTTTGGTTGCCCCGGTATGTCTAGTGTTTGACCACTGTGTGAGGCTGGATCCAAAGTCCTTTGAAGTCACTGGGAATATTTTCACAGAAGCTGCTGGTCCCTGGGTTGCTTGATGTGGCATTGCAATCAGAACTGAGCTGGAGAAGGGCAGGGCCACACCACTGCCACCAGGATAGATGTCACCTCAAACCACAGCCAACAGCACAGGGAAACTGAAGGAATGATTGTCATGGAAATTTCCCAAGAGACAGAGTGTTTATTTTCCAAAGTTTTGGTGTTAGGGATTTACTGTCACAACAACTAAAAAAAAGACAAAACAGCTCTTGCATTTGTGGAGAGAGGATAAGCTGAGGAAGGAAATGTTGGATCCTCTTAATCTCTCTCTGTGATGGAAATAATATCTGATTTTGCTCTGTGACCTTCCCGTGCACTTCCTTTGGAAATCATCATTCACCTGCTATCTACAGTGAATGCTGCCTTCCATCTCCAGCCACCCAAGAGGGGAGAGATGTCAAATTTTTCCTCCCTCTTGGCCTGTAGAGATGCATCAGCCTTTCTATGGACTCTTGGGTGCTCCTCACCCAACATTTCTGTGCAGCTGGAGCACCCGGTGAAGAGTGAGGGAGAAGAAGGAAGACTCATGCGAACTTCAGGAGCATTGCACATCTGGGGTGCAGTCCCACTGCAAGCTGAAGCACCTCCCCAGAGCTTCTTGTCTTGGGGGAGCACCAGGAAATCACCGTCAAAACTCAGTGCAGGTGGTCCTGGACTTTTCCCAGTGTTTGACAATAGAGCGTACAGTCCTTCAGTCAGCACTGGAGAGCAAAGTCTGCAAACTGAAAAAGCACATCATTATCATAGATATTTTTTGTTTAAATGACTACCTTTCCTTCTGGCCCAACAAAGAGAGCTGCTAGTGCCTGCTGGGCACTGGAAGAGGTAGAGAAGTGAGTATTTCCCGTCTGACTATGGGAATTTCCCATTGCTGTTATCCAAAATCATTGTAAGAAATTTGAAGGTGGAGGGAGCTGGATTCTCAGCTCATGCAAAGCTGCCTCGTCCTTTGGCTTCAGTGAAGTGGCAAGAGTTCACATCAGCTGAGGACACTGATTGAGCTTGGCTCATCTTATAGCCAGAGCTGATTCCCTGACACAGCAGGTGAAAGAGCCTCTTCTAACGGCTGTTGCAGATGAGCTGCCATGCCTCGCCATCTGGGCACAAGCTAAAGAAGCGGATGTCCGTGCACTTCACCCCTGACATCAGGAAGCCAGAGGGAGATTATGTACAGTAAAACTTTGCTCTACAAATGCGTATTTCTTGGCTTATTGCACTGATGAGTTATGTTTGTGATTTGGTGCCCCAACCTACACTCTTTGCTTTCAGCTTGCCTTTAAATGTTTCAGTCTTTTAATTAACAACAACAACAACAAAAGACCTCTGTCAATGTTTGTGGCATTCAGCTGCCATTCTGATGCCAACTGCTGTGCGCAGATCTCAGTGAGAAGGTGGTCTTCTGGGCACTTCAGCTCCCCCGAGACAGTGATTGATATATCACGATAGGTGACAATAGCAGCCATACTGACTACTGTCAGTATCAATGCAACGGACAATAATGATAGCAATAAGCTGTGTCCTTAGGAGAAGTTTGGGTTTAAGGGCTGTGGGCTAGGTAAGTTAGGTGCATCAACTAAGGTCATAGCAGATGAGTGAAATATTTCAGAAAAGAAAAATAAACCTGATAGGAGACTTCACTCAGCTCCTCCCTTGGCTGCTGTAGGAGCTGGAGAAATTCCACCTGCTCTGGTCTGCCCTCACAGGGTGTAAAACAGGACCCCTTGGTAACACAGGGGTCTTACAATAAAAACAACTACGGATCAATCCACATAGCCCTCTGTATTTTTTCTCTATATATCCTCTATATTTTTAAACTCTACTATATTCCTGATTTAGCGATGGATCCAGGGAATGACTTTGGTAACTCATGTCACCTCCCTGCCCTTACTGGGCCGGCAATTCAGGTCGCATGCACCCTGGCTTTCAATTTGCCCCAACAGCTCTGCCGAGCACTTCTGGAGAAGGGGGGTGCCCGTGCTGCGCTGAGGTTCCCCGGCAGGCATGTCCCTCCTGGGTCTGCAGCACCTGCTCGTGCGGTCAGCCCTCGCTCATGCCAGCAGTCTCGCCGGCCTTGGTGTGCTCGCTCCTATGAGTAATTGCAGCTCACTTCATAAGGATTTAGCCTCGTCACCAAATTTCTCCAATTCCAAAGGGACAATGACTGAGCCAATTGCTTTGATTTGCGGGCGGCTTCAATAACTCCAAGTACTGGCTGCAGAGACTCTGGCTATTAAGAGCTGGCCCTACCTGGTTTGTAATGGATGAGTAGAAGAAGACAGCCTGAACTAACTAACTCCCAGGGTGCCTTTAGTCCACTGCACCACATTATCTCCCATTTTCAGCCATTTGTTCTTTAAACCTTTCTCAGGTAGTTCATAAAATATTAATATGAGAGGTCCCAGAAATTTATCTTCTTCTCCTTTGTTGTAAAAAAAAAAATTACGAAAGTGCTTCTCTTCAACCAATGCTTTCTTTTGTAAGAGAAATATTTTATCTAGCCACTGAGACAATAATTTCTGTTTTCAAAAACAGGAAGAAAAGTACAAACAATGTGCAGCCAGAACAAATAATAGAGGAGGTTTGCCAACCACATTCTTAAACGCACATATACAATGTCTGTGAACAAAACTGCCACAGCCCATGATTCCTGACATTCAGAGCTGTCACACCATTTATTTTAGGCTTAAGATTTATGAAAGATTAATGATGATAAAGACCTACTGCTAGTTCTAAGCAATCTGGGGACCTCTTGCAATTTAGAAACTGTCCCCAGTGACTGCTGCAGAAAAACAGAAGAAGCCGGAGCAGTGGATGCAGGGCACAGGGAGGATGCAGCCTTTCAGGCAAAGCTCTTCTCTCCTGTCCATCCTTGCAGATCTCTGGCACGCTTCCCATGCTGGGAGCCTCTCTCTATAGGAGTGGAAGTTTTGCGCATGCAATGCAGAATCTGCAGCAGAAAGACAGGAGGATTCACCTGAAGAAGAGCACTGCAGGGCTCTGGTGGATGGCCTTTAGCAGATCATGCTGCAGGGGTGTGAGATGTCCCAGCCCCCAGCTGTCCCCACACCTCTGCAAGGAGGTACCAACCCTGCAACAGCATCTGCACATCAGCTCCTGTGCCTGCATTGCAGCCACCCAGGTTCAGCCCTAGCATGTAAATGCAAACTCCTGAGGAGGGTGAGTTTGGGCTAAGACACCAAGCTGAGAGCGAGAGCACCGGTGGGACTCATGCTGACGGTGTCAGGGCAGTAATGCTTGGCAGAAGGACAGGCACAAGCTGCAGGGTTGCAGACGTTGCTATCCAAGCTGTCTGATCGGTGAATGCAAGTCCAAACTTTCATGCATGCTTCCTTCTGCTGAATTTGGCTCTAGCAGAAGGTTTCTATTCAGACAGGGCTGCCTACGTTTTCTGGGGCATGGCCCACTCTTAGTTTTTAGGAAAGGGCCAAATGCAGGAGGACAGGCTGGCATGCAAGGTCTGTGATGTGTAAATCAGGTGCTCGCTGCCCAGTCTCACCAGTGGTGCATGTTGCAGCCTCTAAGGACTCTCTCTGTTCACATCAAACTTCTTTGCAAGTGATGTGCTCTCTCTAGCCCTTCCACGTGCTCTATACATGGATTTTGTACCACATGTACTATACTGGCTTGAAACCTACTGAGCTGTAATGGGGCTTGGCATCAAAGGGCATCCCAGTAGTATTGGCATTGGTTAGACCCCTGCCATAAAAGAAAACCACAGCTCCAAATGAAATGGGTCAGTGCAAAAACTGTGTAAGGATTTGGGCTAAGGACACGTTCCTGTCTCTTCAGTGAATGTTTTAATTTTCTTCTTTATTCCTGTTTACCTGCCCCAGGTATGAATAGGTTGTCCCAGCAAACTTTGGCCCCCCTGGGAGGACAGCAGATGTGGCTGTGCCCTGGAGAGCACTTTGGTCCCCGCTGCCACCACTCCACATGCAGCCTGTCCCCCAAGGTGTATCTGCCCTGCCACTGAGTGGGGATGTTGGTGCTGGTTTAGGGACATCTTTTAGGGAGTTTCCTGGCAGGCAGTGCTAACGGTGGCATTGCGGTCAGCTCCTGGGAAGGAGATGGAGGGGCAGCCATCAGAGGCACACAAGGTTATTCAGTGAGTCAGAGATCAGGGGGAAAATCAGAGCAACTCGTTTGAGATGGAGAGGTTTCGGTTTGGTTTAAATGCCAGAGAAAGGAAGAGGAGGATATTTTGAAGTAACTAAGAAATAAAAAATGAAAAGCGAGGAAAGAACCCTCATCTGAACATTGTTTAAAGCTGCTCAAGCAGTCCTGGAGGCATGAAAACTAAGAAAAGGTGAGCGAACACTCCTCCCATGCTCACTGGAAAATTGATCCTTGTTCTCAGCTATCATTTATGTATCCATAATAAATATTGACTCCTGCCCTACCTCAGGACTTACATAAGTGCTCCAGACACGTCTGTTTGCAGACATTATGATCTGTGTCTTTGACTCTCTATACTAGTCTTGTTATAAATGATGTGCCAATAAATACTCTTGGAAAAGTTTTTACGATGTTTTAGTTGGCATTTGGGAGCTTCAAAGACTCACATAGAGCTGCCTTCAATCTATATGCACTGTTCTCATTGATTAGGCAAGCTCATTGATTTCTAGCAAGATCAAAGGTAGAAGACAACTGGTGGAGGGGTTAAATATGGAGAAGACCTACTAGACCCATTTGCCAGTTACCTGCTATAGTAGAAGATGTTTCTCCCGTACAACAGCCAACAAAATATCACTTCCACTTGTATACGATTCCTGAAATGGTCTGGACATGTAGGGACAGGATTTCTTCCTGCAGCCCTGGCAGCTCCCACTGTCAGGAATTTTATTCTGTAATTTGGCCTGCTGTTGGCCACAGGTTACTTCACCCACGTACTTCCACTCATCTCTGGTGCTGCTCCTCTCTTGTGTTGGGCTGCCCAGCTGAGCATCATTTTACCGATCCCCTATTGAGGAGGGACCTTCAGCTTGCAGGAAACGGGGATGTCCACAGGGAAATATGAGCAGTCATATTGGACTAAACCAAAAGGGTCTTATGATGGTGTCCCTAATGATGGCCAGCAACAGATGAATTGAGGAAGCACGTAAGAAGGGTAAGTAAAGAAATAAGAGCCTTCCCTGGTGGCATCTGGCAGTCTGTAGACACCTCCTGAGCTGTGACTCATGTCAGGAGCTTTGAGTGTGAAAACCTTTGATGGGGCTTTTTCCCATGAGTTTGTCTTACTTCTTTTTGAAGTCATTTGTAGTAACTGTTCAGCCCAAACAGGTGAGATGCATTTTGCCCTTACATTGCACTCCAGGCTCTTTCCAGTTTGTGGCCACGTAATATCCAGTATTTTTCTGAACACCATTGCTGAGTATTTCTCTTTAGCTAATCTGCATTTTGGGCTATTTTCCTTAGCTCTATAAACTGGCATTTTTCAAAACGAACATCCTTAATTGGATCAATTTGAAAGGATATTAATTTTCTGTCCATTTATTCAATCTCCCATTCTCCCCACTGGGGTTCACAACCCCTCTGAATCTGAGTGGCATCAATGAATACAATTAATATAGAGTACACATACGCTCTCAGATCATTAGTGAGAATGTTAAATAAGATCAGGTCTAATATTGATCTCTGGAGCACCTAACTTTCCAGCTATTCCCCATCTAACCATGTTGATGACTAATGATGCTTTCTACAGCTAGGCAAATGAGGTTTTGGCTCACTGCCAGTCCCAAAAATCAGGAGAAAGCAAGAGCGGAGTTGGTTTCAATCATGCTGAAAAAGAAAAAAACTCAACACTTTCTGGTGAATCATAAAATCACATATATTCAGTTTGGATCAGATGGAGTTTTTCCTTACTTGACATGGTAGTTTCAGTTTTGTTTAAAACACTGTCAAGTGTTTTAAAACTGGCTTAGCTGCACATTAAAGGAAAATTTCAAATAAAAAATAGTTTTGAATCAGAAAATACAAATGCTGCTTCCTAAATAATGCAGTGGGATGTTGGATTTTTTTAGGGTGGTTACTTTTTGAAGACCAAACAATTTAGGAAAACTCAATCAGTAAGTACAAAATGTAACTTTGTAACTGGCAAATCTACATTTTTCATCCCCTCCTTTAACCATGGCCCACTAGAAAAAGAAAATTTTCGTTGAAAAATGTTGTCCATTTCTGATAATCTTACACCAGGTTATCATTTCTTTTTCATTTAATGTAATTTTTAATATTTGTGGCATGTAAATGGGACAGCTAATTACAGTGACTTTTGTGAGTTAGGAAGCATTATTGCTTGCTGTTATAATTAATCGTATTTACTGTAGAAATAATCGTATTTACTGTAGCCTAAGAATGCTTAACTGTGGCCAGTACCCTGTGGCTCTGGGCTCAGAAGGAGCACAGAAGAGCAGGCAGATCCTTCTGCTGAAAGAGTGAAGCTGGACACCGACTATAGGAGGCTGCAATGCACAAGAAGTTGAGCACTGGGATAGGAGCAAATCTCATGTTTGGTGCCCTCCTCCTTTTTATTGCCTTACGGTTTACTTGTATTGAGTTTAGTTACAAAAGGGATAAACTAGTTGGGGAAAAAAGAGAATAAAGGATGGTTAAGGAGTCTATGTCAAAGGAGAGGTTGTTGAGAGGTGCAGGTATGAATCGAAGATGAACTCAGGAAGCTTGAAATACTCTGAGTCTGTGTTCATTTTTGTCTTTATGTCTAGTGATATACAAATATGCCATATTATTGCTGATTTTATATTTTATATGAATCTTATAATTTCAATTTTAAAAAAAAAAAAATTGTTCTACCCATTCTGTGAATTGATTTTGGCTGTGTCTCTAGGCTAATGTCTTCTCCTGCCCTGCTGTTACACAGCTTTATTTTAGTTCCGAGCTTTTGGTCCTTGTTCTTAGTGAAAGCCTAATGCGCAGAGCTAAAGGGGCTTTCCTCAGCATGGGAGCTGGCCATGGGATCAAGAAATCAGCAGCGGCTGTACACCAGCTCTGTGCTCCTTGTTATGCAGCACTGCCCAGCTGAGAGCAGCCCCAAGGCTGCTCTACCCGCTTTGGGGCAGATAATGGCCCTGAGCCACTCCAAGATGAGATGTGGCATGAACTGCTACCACCTCTCACCCTCCTCTTCCTGCCAAAGTCCCCTTTGCCAGCAGTGCAGGACAGCCTGTGAAGGCAGCTTACAAACTTGCAATCTCAAAGCCTCTTGCCAACAAAATCTAGGACACCAATGTCTCTGTGTAAACTCCTTCCTTCCTTAATGGATGTCAGTGGACCCAGTCTTCCCGATTGCGCATCGCCTCACATATGCTTTGCCCCTCTCTACAAAGTTTCCTCCTTGTTTTTCACTGATGCTCCATTTAAGAGCTAATGGGGTATAAAGCTTCAGGCAAAAAAAAAAAGTAGATCAGGTTGCTGGAGCACTGTCCCAAACGGCAGACCAGAGCCTGCTGATGTATATCCAGAATGAGAGTCCTCGGTATGTGCGTATGGAGAAAGGGGAGAAGGGAGATGCTTATTAGACCGAATGGGACTTCTGTGCACGGGAGAGGAGCGCTCTATGGCCCTGAGGATGTAAGGAAGATTTGCTAACTTTGCTTTATACTATTCATGCAGATAAGGAAGACTCTCAGTCTCCAATCATAAATTGGTATTATACAGTATACTCCCAAAGGCCATAATTACTTCCAGAAGCAGAAATTTGAATGACCCAGATAATTAGTTCAGTGCAGCTGGTCCAAAAATTATTTACATAAAAGCCAGTTTTACTTGAGGGGGAAGAAAAACAACCTTGCTACCGAAAGCAAATGACCCAGTTAGCTTCGTGCAATGAGTCTGAGGAGGCAGAGCATGAGTGGCAACACGATGGCCTGTGCCATCATTTCTTCCCTCTTGTTTTCAGAGGGCAAACGCCGAACTGCCGATCCGGCAAACGAGCCCCTCTATAGACAAGCATGCAGGAAGGCAGTGAAGAAACGGGAAAACTGCATGTATTTGACCTTGTGCTTTCTGCGAGAGTAACTCTTGGGGAGATGTGAGGGTCCGCTGCATCCAGAGGAAGACATTTCACTTGCAAAGGCGCGGGCACCTAGGGAGCAGTGAGGGGGGTGAGGAGCAGCACAGCTCTGCTCCAGGCTCTGAGGAAGCCGGCGTCAGTTCTTCCACGCAGGGGACTGATGCAGCAGGTAACTAATCATAGCTGTTATGTGGATTAATTTTTAACCAAAACCAGTTCCTCCATCCAGCTTAGCACGTAGCCGGGCAGCAGCAGGGGCGCCCAGGGAGGCAATGCCCAGCAGCTCAGGGCTCGAGGGGCCAGTGCCGATGTTTCAGAGTCTGCCCTCTAACCTGTTAGGTTAAAAAGGAAAGAAAGGATATGTTTTTAGAAAGCATTTGATTTTAAAAGTATTTGAGTGATTCAACCCTTTGCTAGTGACTGTGCACTTTTAGTGTGCACTAATGGACACCTTAACCACTGCCGGGTTAACCACCGCCTTTAGTTTACAGCTGTGTCCTGTGTGGACAGGCCCTGAGTCTCAGCTCTGCAGTGCTCTGACCCCATCCCCAGGGCCAGGTCCTCTGTCCCTGCCCGTGCTTTTACCCTGCCGGCAATGGGGATGGTGGCTGCCCCCACTGTCACTCCCATTCAGGGACCCCACCGTGGGGTCACCCCCCATGAGCACTTTTGGGATGCACTGGTTGTTGCTTCCCCATAGACAGGGGCATCTTGTCCCCTGCCCATCAGCGAACCAAGACATGCTGCCACAGCGTAGCAAGACACAGAGCTGCAGGCCATGGTAAGCGTGAGGAAGAAGGAAGCCTGAGCTGTATGTCCCCATTTATTGTGTCCTTACATCTTTGCCAAGTATCCCAAAGGCCACCCCTTTTTATTCAGGCTGCGGCCACCGCAGAATCAGACCGATGCTCCGCAACAAAAATGTGCCAGGAAAGGTATCCGCTGTCCCCAGTGTGCCACAGGCGTCACCTGGCATCACCACTCTTCAGCACTCCCTCAAGGCATAAGTGGTTTTGTGCTGCTTCTCAAAAAGCTCGCTCACTCTCAGAACAGAGCTCTCATTCCCCCCAAAAGGAACCAGAAGACAAACAAAATCTGTGAGAAACAAAACAGGGTAACAATGATCTTTTGTATTCAAGAGAGAGCACAAACATGCTTACTTAAAAAAACCCAAATTGTTCTCCTAAGATGTTGTAAAATGTACAAATAATAACAGTAAATTGCTGTGGATCTCACCAGCACCACATTACTGTTTGCTATTAAGTTTGCTATGGATAGCACTTGTTACTTAACAGCATAGTAAATAATCAGATAACATCCCCATAAAGAGACTGGATCTGATTCGCCTCCCACTTACACTGCTTTTATGCTAGTACGTGCCCATTGACTTAATGGGGTTAATCTTGATTTACAACAGTGTAAATGGAAAGGTGAATTAAAGACCACAGAAGGCAAGTTGGAGAGGATGTGATTTGCAGTGGGCTGGATCCCGATTGCAGTAGCACACCCCTAGACGGGGACTAGCTCCACCAAGCTCCAGAGCTGCACAGTTGCCAGGGCAGAGGAAATGGAAATTCAGGCCCTGCTGTCCTTTGTTTCCAGTGAATGTGCAGATCTTGCACAGCACAACGTGCCAGCAGGTTCCCTTCCCTTTCCCTCACCCCACCCTCTCCCCATGTGTCTCAGGGGCATAAGAAGCATTTCTCTTGCATAGCCTGAACCCGTGGAGGTCTTCCTGATGTGCACACTGGAGATATTTTGCTCTGCCCTTTGCCTAAAGGCAATGCACACAAAGTCCTAGGGGCATGTACTGCATGCACAGAAGCCTGTGAGACAGAAATGTGCTGATGACTTTTGAGGTGGGGATTCAGAAACAAGTTGACTTGGTCAGTGCAAACTCCGGTGCATCCATCTTTGTATGTTGTGCAAAGTCAAACAGAAATCAGCCTTGCCCGTAAAACGGGAGCTTGTTCTGGTTCACGACTCTCATGTTGCTGCCCCCAAAAGCTGAGCACAGGCCACCAGCATAGGCACCTTGCAAATGTTGCTGGTCAGGCAGAAGTACGTCTCCTACAAAGAGCTTGGGGCCAGTGGATGGCAGGTCCTGGAGGAAAAATATTAGTGGACAGAAGAGAGAGCAGCTTCTTGCAGGATCGGGGAGTGGATGAGGGAGGAGTCCTCAGGGGCATTTGGGTGAGTAAGCAATGCCATTCTCCCCAGGCCATCCTGATTGCAGTTTGGGAGCCTGTCGATGGGGATCTGCAAGGGTGTGCGCGTTTGCATCTGTCTTTTTCGACATGTGAGAACCAGCTCCTCAGATGCTATCAGGCAACAGCGACTGAGCTCAGCAGAAGCACAGCAGCTCCCACCAGCAGCAGAGCTGGTCCTCCAGGACGTGTGTCTCAGAGGAATAGCACAGCCTGGGTGTTTGGAGACAGTGCTGTTGGTAAATATACCCTTGTTTACATTTCCTGTTACATAAGGGGAATGTTTCCTCTCCTGGCTCCTCGTCACCCCATGCAGCATGGGATGCTCGCAGCGGGAGAGAGCGCGTGGGAGAGGAAGCAGGATGTGTTCCCGCACGGTGCTCCCAGCGCTCCCACCACACCCTCGCCCAGCGCTGGGGCCGCTGACGGAAACCGCTTCTCTCTGTGGTCTAACCTGGCTCCCAGTCAGGGCGGCAATTACACCGCTGTAATGGGTACTCCCAAAACGTATCGGTCGATCGGAATTGCATGTTAAGCGGGTACCGAAAGCCATTGCAGGTTTGGTGATTGCTCTGCGCCAGGACCGCAGCTGTAGGCTGGCAAACACCAGGAGCACCCAGGCAGAGCCGGGGAGTGGATCTAGACCTTGCTTTCACTCCGGTTGCAGAGACGGAGAGCAGCGGGTGCTTCAGGGCAGCTGCTTCCCTGATAAAACTCCTCCCGTCTTCCAGCAGAAATGAATTTGCCCTTCTGGGCCAGCTGCTCCCCGACGTGGGAAGTTCAGGAACCTCCCTGAGGTGCAAACAGACATTTCCAGCAGCAACAAAATATACATAAACATTTTAAAAGATCACTTTAAAATTCCACCTTTCCCCCTCAGCTGCTTGCCACCGTCCGATCTCTAAATGAGCGGGATTTCACCTGTGTTCAGCTTCATACATATATATATACACACACACACACAAGCACGCCCACCTCGTACACAAAGTATTCCCCATCTTCAAGTCACAGTCTCAGCAGAGTACAGAATTAGATCCTGTCTCCACTTCATAAGCTCACCCTCTCTGTTAGTTTATATAAAGCCACTTCAACCCTGCAGGAGCTGGCATCTTGCGTCCCTGCCTTCTGAATGTACAGAGCAGAGGAGTAAAGAACAAAATAGTGGGGGTGAGGGGGGATGTTCTGTTTCTGCTCAGTAACGTGAAACGTCCCGGAGTTAAATACCAACAAAATATTCAGTGTTAATGTTTAATATTGCCGGGAACTTGTCACCTCCACTTACCGTCTTGGAGCTGCCATTGTCTCACAGACTCCCACGTCTGAGCTCTGGGCTTAACATGCTTTCCCATTATACACTAGAAGAAAAAAAAAGAAAAGCCCAGAACTAGGGAGAGACAGTGACTCTGTCTGGGTTACAAAGCTAGGTAGGGCTTTTTTCCCCCTTTCTGTTTGCAGAAATAAAATTACTCATATGGCAGAACTCCTAAACTGCTGCTTTGCAGGGGTTACCTTTTGGAAGCACCCCCTCTCTAACCTCTGTGGGATGCTCTTGGGTGTATGGAATTTTGCTTTGCTGCACTGGGTAACCGGCCCCGTCACCCCTCTCCTCCCCCCCGTCCCCAGCCAGAGCCTGGCGTGGCTGTTCTGCAAACAGACTCACGAGCACAGAATTTGGGTGATCCAGGGACAGAACAGTACCTAAAATAACACAAATTAAGACTTTGCCTGCCACACTTTAAAATGGACTCGAGGCTGATTTGCGGTTATGAGGGTCCTCTTGAAAAATGCATGGACGCCGTTTCACGGAGCTTGCTTGCAAACCGGGGAGTATTTCTCGGTGCAGCTTGGTGCCATCCCGAATGCCTCCCTTTCACTGCTGGAAACTCAGGCACCAGAAAATAAGAAGTCAAATCTCTTCGCAATAAGTGGAAACACCATGCATCACACTGCAAACGGAATTGGGCCATCCTGCATGGATCTCTCGTTTCTGTAAAATGCCTTATTATCCCTCTAGGCTGAGTGGTTAATGAAAATTCAAACTCTTCCAGCTTATTCCTGTTAGGAGGAGAAATGGGTGATGCAGTCAGGTATCTCTGCTGCAATTCTGTTTATTTGGAAGGCTGTACAAAACCCTGCTTCTTTAAGCACAGGAGGAACCCAAAAAAAAAAAAAAAGAGGTCATTTCCCTACCCTTCACTCCAAACCTCCTTTGGTCAACACCCTGACCCAAAACTGACTCCAATATTCTGGCAAAACCACATAATCATCAGACTCTGTTCAAACTTTCTTCTGCTTCTGTGAGCTCTGTTATTCCCTGTACACCTTTGCTTTTTTTTTTCCTACAGCAACGAACATGCTCACCACACCCCTGAAACAACATTCGGCCCAGATGCTGCCGTGCAGAGCAGCTGAATCCCTGAAAAAATACCCAGTCTGCCTTTGTGGGGAGCAGGGGGGAGGACAAGGACACATGCTTAATGCCTCTTACAGCCATTTTAAATGAAAGATGCCTCTCAACTATCTTTTTCACAAAGGTTTAACCCAGCTGTAGCAACACTCGCCACCTTTGTATAATTCTTGCAGCTAAAACTTTCAGTTAAACAAACCCCAAAAGCAGGTAAATTGAGATTTTTGTGGAGTTCAGTGACTAGATCCATTAGGCTTATAACACACACAGAGATGTGCTGTCATCCCTCCGAGCCTGCAAACAAGCCGTGGCTGCGGGAGGATTGTAAACTACCTCTGTTGTTTCCCTGCCTTTCAGTATCACTTCTGTTTTGAGGATGATCCAAATGCCACTTTACTACTGATCATTTGGATACAAACCTACAAAACATCCAGCGGGGTCAGACCAAATCACCCAGAAAGCTGTCTCTGGCAGCCGGCGAGAGCAGATGCTTCAGGAAACGTGCAAGAAAAGGGCAAATTCAGATTCATCCTTCCTCTGGCATAGGCTTCCAGCTTCTGACAGGCTGAGCTGAAGGATGTCTTCATATTGTTGTATTTAACATCCCTCAAGAGTCTTTTCTGATCTCAATCTGTCCGATCACTTTTTGATCACATTTCGCTTTTGGCCTTCCTGGCATCCTCTAGCAATCAGCTCCACAGCTTAATTGCATGTGTTTGTTAGAAATTTATGGCCTGGTCAACCAAAAAAAAAATCCCGAGCTACTGGACACCAAGTAAAACACCGAGAAATAGTAAATACCCATTCTTTGTTCATTTTCTCCCTGACATTCATGGTTATGTTTATGTTTATCATGTTTAATCAATCTTATCCCCCAAATTTATGCAATAAACTTTTGAACCTGTTTATACCTTTGCTATGTAAATATCCTGTGGCAATGACTTCCCAGCGTAAGACTCTGCTGGTGACTTCTTTCGATTTGTTTTAAATCCACTCCTTGATTAATTCACCGGGTATCCCATTTTCACTGTCAAGAATAGTAAATAATCCTCCTGTTTATACCTTCTCCAGCCATTTGTGGTTTTATAGCACTCTGTTGTAGTCCACCTTGGCCCGAGTCATCTCTCTCTAGACTGAAGTGTCCTGGTCTGTTTAATAATAGATTGCTGCTAAACTTAACCATTGCTGCTGGAAGAAGTGGTGAGTGTAAAGGCAATTTCTGTGGCTGCTCTCAGGGTTTCATTTTCCTGTTTCATTGACCTTAGACATAGTGCCTTTCTGGAGAGTATTTAGGTCATAGGAATGTAAGATATTGGAAAAAATGTGAAAGCCTGTGTAAAGAAAGTCTATTCTAAAACATTTTGAGGAGGGGAGGAAGGGTATTTTATTTACATCTGTAAGAAACAAGATGTGAGAAATGCGTTCTTAATTATGTGCAAAAGTAGCACATACAGGGTATTGTTAGGCACTCATCTGAAATAATCACAAATCTTTATTTTTTATTAATGACCTTGGATCAGAGATGGAGCTGCACCATACATTAAGGGAGCTGACTATTTTTTTCTGTTGACATACCTTTAAAACGAGGGAAAAGATAGGAAATGGAAAACGTCAGTATCACTGACTTGCAAACAAAAAGGAAGGTTAAGATGGAAACATTTGAATTGAAATGTACACAGAGACTTAGTGTGCAGTGTAGATACAGAAGTTACTCATGTTTCCAGAGAATGTGCTTACTAGGTAGATAGACAGAGAGCTAATATATCAAATATTACACCTGCATTTTTATATTCACCTGCATTAAATTGGAAGGAGAATCACATACTACTAATAGTTTTGAAATAAATGAATTTCCATGGGAATGTTTATGGAATCTTACTTCTGGAAGGGTGATGTGCAGCACCAAGAGCATTTTGAACAGAATTCCAAAATTATTCTGCTCTTTATTCCTAGAGAAAGTATTTCACTGCAATGTCTTTTCACTTTTTGCCAAAATTTTTAGTGTGTATGCATTAGGTCTCGAGATAAAATGGAGACAAATCTTGTTCTGAAAATTTCCAGGAGTCGTCTAGGCCAATGCATCCTAAGGTATGCTAAGACATCAGAGAAATTGATGATGTTTACTGCTGTTCCTGAATCAGTGGTGAAAAACCAACATTAACATTGTACTTAGGAGTCTGACTTGTTACAGCCCTATAATTTGGTTACAACTGATCTACAATCGACACGAGCGCCTTGAATTTCTTGGTTCGTAATTGCCAACTTCACAGTTTTCATGAACATCCGTGAGTTCTTCATGAGTTGCTCACAGTCATGTTAGCTTGAGTATTTGATCATCCAATATTTAGTGCCTGTATTCCCGTGCAGCACTGCGTTTGGCTTCCTGGCTGCGTGATGCAATCTTTAAACAACGAAATAGAGACTTCAGGAAATCACCTAAGCTCCCTCAACAGGGGGAGAGACCTCCAGCAGCCACTTTGTCCCACACTAAGCCACGTACCCGTGGGAGGTGGCCTGAAGTGCTGCAGGGCTTTGCCTCTCTTGCCCACTGCAGCTGGACCCTGTTTCGCTCAGCCAAAACTACCCCATCATTTCACGCATGGGCTGTGAAGTAGATTTCTCGTGTAGATAGTCCCCAAGGGTGTGGTTTTAAGCAGATTTATTTAAAAGAGTGCAAAGGGCTGTATATTTCATATTTAGCTTGCGCTGGTTAGCTTATGATCGTTGGGACTTGACTTATGGTTAGGATTCTCGTACTTCAGTTCCTCGAGGGCACAGAAGCATGGCTGTTGCTCTCAAAACAAAGCATGTTAATGGAAGATGTTTAAGGAGATGTTCTTCGCCTGGCATTTACGATGCTCCAAGTTGGTTACCACAACTGGGCTGGCACAAGGTGACTCGGGCTGTGAGTCTGATGGTTGGGCGGGTTGGGCAGTACCCTACGCTAAATGAAAACACACCAGTCTTCAACCTGAGCAGCAGTGTTTGTCCCCAGATATGCTAGCACTGGTTTGACAAAACTGGTGGGAATAGAAGCACAGATTGGGCCTTAAAATAGTTATTTAAGCTGTGCAGATACTCTTATTTCAGACTAGGAGGCACTCACTTCATCTTAGCTCTGAGCCCTATGTTTTCTTTCCCCCTTGAGAAACAGTGAATATTGTCTCTAGAAAGCAAACATTTTGGTTTTTTGAGACCTGCATGTATTTGATAGCCCACTTTCTGCCCCAAAAAAAAAAGTTTTGAGCAACCCTAATTGAAGGCCTGAAGAGAAAGCTAAAAGGGATGAAAAGAGGCCTTACTGAACATTAATGCTGTCCAGGAGGAAAGCTCTGGCACACTTATGTTGGTAGGCAGTTATGGCCCCTATCTGTCAACGCTAATATGCCGTGTGGATAGAAATGTCTCCCGTTACACCTCCGAACGCGTCAGCGATGTATTTGAAATGTACCCATCACCAGAGGACACAAGTATGAGAAGCATTTTGTTTTGCAGCAACAAAAAAGATAAAACATTGCAAAAGGTTGCCAACAAAGCAAGCTCTGTGGTGAACCATAGCCGCTCTGTGAAAGATCTGGAAAAGACCCGGAAACCTTAAAAAAAGAAAGCAAAAGGGGAAAAACCCCTGCCAGAAGGAGTTACCAGTAATTTTGAAAGGAAACGCTCCGGGGGGGAAGGGCCGGAGGAGAATGAGGAAGGGGTTACGGAGGCCATCGAGTGAGCAGGGAGGACAGTGCGATGAAGGAAGGATGTGCTGGAGATCCCTGCAGGTCACAGGGTGTCCTTGAAGATGCCATAGGCCGTGTGCACCTTCCCGCACACCAGGAGGTGTGCTGGCGTGTTTTGGAGGTGGGATGGGGTAAGCGTGTGCCATGGCAGCCCTCTTCCTCCTCCTCCTCTAGGGTATGCTACAGCTGCTCTTGCACACACGGTTCAAGGATTATCGACTCGTTTTTAGGCTGCTTTCCTACACAAATTGGGCTCACTCAGCCTGCCTGAGCGCCCGTCCGTTAGTCTCCCCTGGTAACTCTTGAAGCCTTTTGTTTTCAGGCACATTGACAGAGGGGTGAAGTTTCAGAAATATCTCATCCCTGCGGGTTTTGTGAAAATAAAGGACTAAGTAGAGAAGAGAGACCCTCTTCGCTTCTCCACTGAAGGACTGACTACAAGAGCTCGGCTGTTATTAGGCTTCAGAAACCCACACAGCTGAGTCCCTCCCTGGGCTTCACTGCTTCTGCTCCGCAGGAACTCACTCATGTATTAACTGAATTTTCTCGGCCTTCCCTTTATAAAGCTAGCGCTCTACTGTAACAGGAATAATGACATATTTCGCCCGAAATAGGATGCTTATGAGAGCCTAGCTTGAAATAAAGATTATAAAAATGTAATGTCTAACAATTGTGATATCATCCACAGAGTAGGGGAGAGAGAGACAAACAGATATATAGGTAGGTAGACATATAGATTTCTTAATTGAACTCCCTGCTTGTCTGGATTTCCTTTAGGCGAGTATAGGTGACATATATACCATAGGTGACTAACAATAAAGGATCGTAAGGAAGAACATGTAGGTTTTTTTAACGAATTTGACTTATCATAGGCAAGCTTTTACACTTGCATCAGCCTATACTGAAGATCCCTAAATAATTCAAAGCAATCAAGTGCTCTGACATTAGCAGAGTAGTATTCTCCCCACAGGTGCTTAAAAGTAGAAAACAAGGTGGCAATATTTCCTCTTTTAAAATACTAATAATATTTCATTCCCCTGCCCCAGAGCATTTAATATCCTATATAAATCAATACCTACCTCACTATCTATCGATAAATGAATAATTACATTTCTGCCCATCCCCAGACACTCTGAAACCATTTATTCTAGTCATTTAATCACAAAGCTGTTATTGCAGGGGAAATTCGAGCAGACGTGAATACATAAAGCCGAAAATAGAGAACTAAGCTGAGAACTTCACTGTAATAGCAGTCTCTTCCGAAGCAAGCAGCTTCTCACTTTCCCAGGAGATGTAGTAGGTATCTCTTCCCTTTTCAAAACAATAACTGGTACGGTAAAGCTCAGTCAAGCAAAGCAAAACTTCACTCACTTTGCTTTTCACAGTCAACATTTGAATGCAACAGGGAGTCATTGCTGGTCTGATCAGGAACTCTCTCTCTCCCCCTCAAAGGACCTGGGGTCCCAAAATGTCTTCACGCTGGAGCCTCCATTTGAAAAGGAATCGTATAACAAGACCCATCTGTCTCTATAGAAAAACTTGTTCATCTCAGATAGGTACTCTCTTTTGTGCTTTTTTGAATGGACCTACATCTGGGAAAACTCAAAATATCCATCTTCACCCCGCGGAAGCCTTAGTTTACCCACAGCAACAGAATTCCCCTTCCCAGTTTTTTCACTGTCCTTTTGATTCCATGTGCCTGCTGCCAGGAGACCAGATATATATGCATGAGAGATTGTGTGTGTGTGTGTGTGTGTGTGTGTGTGTGTGTGTACACATACAGACAACACATAAGATTCAGAGGAAGAGTCTAGATTTGATGTGAGAGTGGTAGTTTCTCACTCACTGACATTAACACAATCTTCCTCCTGCACCTCGGTGAAAGCCTCGGCGATGAGTGAATTAGGCTATGTCTAAGTCAAAACACTTAACAAATATTAATTATATAAACCACCCTCCCATCTCAATTAGATATATGCTTTTTGTCTGTAAGAAGGGTGGAAACTCAGATGACTTGCCAGAGTTCAGAAAGCAGAAGGTGATATGTTCTCCCAGCTCCCCATCCTATGCAAACCTGTTCTTCTATCCAGACAGGCTGGGTATGTTTACCATGTCTCTACATTTGTTTTTGCTCACCTTCCATCCCCACAGGGAGCCCTCAAGCACGTATTTATTTGCACTTTGAACCTGTGCTTGCTTGCATGGCTATGCTTTAGCTCAAGCTGGGACCTGATTGCTTTAGGGGAGACAGAGATGAGTTTGCCTGAGTGCCAGTAAAGCTTCAGTGCCTTCGTCTCCAATTCCCCCCATTCACCCCAGCACTCCAAGTTCTCCTGCAGTTGATACCAATGAGCGGGAAAGAATCCTACAGAGGTTCAGGGCAAAGCATGTGCACCACAAATGCCCACAGGTGAGTGCAAAATAGTGTGATCAGACTCACGTGGGCTGAATTTGTTTCCAACAGCAGAAATAGCAAAAGCCTTTATGCATATTCTAATGTATACCATGAATGTTTCTGAATGTATAGATGGCTTATTATGTCAGATTTAGCTTTGGGAGGTGTCTTGCATCCTATAAATGCTAGGTTACAAAAAATGCTGACATATGTATGTATGTATGTGTATAAATACATATGTCTGGGTCTTTGTGAAAAATAACAGCCTAGGATGGCTGGATGGATAGCTGACTAACTAGCTAGCTATACACATCCTTAAACTGAAAAAAAAAGCCTTTAAGCTACATGCATCTTCTACCCCTGACTTTTCTTGTAAACCCCCAAGTACACTGAGAGGGCTGCAGCCATCTCAGGTTCCATCAAGTTTCCTTTCCACTGAGTGCGTGGCCCCGGATCCTGCTCTGCAGGTCTCAACAGCCCCAGCAGAACAGGGAGACATGCTGGGTTGATCGGGTAGCTTGGTCCTTCATTATTTGGCTTTAATCTGAGTAGCATCAGCAAAGCTTTGGTGGGTATGATTTGAACAGTAGCCAGGCAAAGAGGACTACAATAATGCAAGAGCCAGGAAAAGCCCTGGCAAAGTCTTTTTCTAGTCTCTGTGGTATCCAAATTAACAAGTATTTTTCAAGGGCGAATTCAAACACGTCCTATTGCTGTCATTCAGCGGCCTGCCTGTGGCAGAGATGGACCAGGCAGCCCTCACCCCCCACGGCTTGCGAGCAGGCATGCAGCAGCCCTTGCATCCCAACACAGACCATTCAGACCTGCTCTCCCTTTGAAGTTAGCCCTGCTTCGAGCAGGGGACTGGACAAGAAGATCCCTTCTGACCTAAATTATTCTCCAGTGCTAAGTTCAAAACCTGGTTTAAGTGGACATTTGGGTGGCACCTCTCCGTCCCAGCACGGAGCTTGCCCTGCTCATTTTGCATGATGGTGGGCTATCTGTGACTCTGCAGCAGCAGAGGAATAACATCCAGTTTGCAAGGAAGGAACACTCCTGATGCCAGAAGACTCCCAAGTAGCTCAATCCAGCTCTCTTCCCTCCCATCAGCGCCCACATAGATGGAAACAGAGTAGAGAAAATTTCAGGCGCAACTGCAGTTTCACTACTCCCGTTCCTTGGGAGGATGTATCAGCTCCCACCTGCACTGGGTCCAGGCTATGAGACCAGGAGAGCTACCGTGGCTTTGCAAGGCCACGGTGCTGCTCCAGCCGCAGAGGGCAGTTTGGCAGGGGAGGCACACCCGGCCCGTTGTCAGGAGCAGGGAGCTGATCCCAGTCCAAATCCGCTGCTGAGATAGCAGATCAAGACTGCTTACTCAGAGATCGCCACACTGCACAGATCTGTCTGCTGGTGGGATTTGTGCTAGCTTGATGAAGGAGTTGGCTCCTATCCTCAGCTGAACCCTCATGGTTCAAAGTTGTGCTGGCTTTTTTCTGTGTCCTTTGGGGTGAAAAATGTCTTGCAGCTGCTGCTTATAATTATTTCCCCTATGTTTCAACATTCTCCAGATGAACGTCACCCGAAGCAGTGCTCTGAGAGACTGCAATCATGATTGCCAATAGCCAACATCCAGACTAAAAATAAAAAGCCACAGCTTTTCATGGGACTGAGAGACAAGCAATACATCCTCTGGCAAAAATCACCGATTGCTGGAAAGAAAAGGCCTCATCTCTCCAGTCCTGTCTTCTCCATGCTGAAAGAAGCTTCCATCTAACAGCATCCTCTTCTGATGTCATCAAGACATCAGGATGGCTTGCAGAAAGCACTAGGTGAGCTGACCTTTCCTTTTCATAAATGCCCGTGTTTAATAGCCATGAAATTTTGGCTGGTCAGTAAATACGGTGGAGGGAAAAAGAAGGCTTGCCAGTGGGGCATTTATTTGCCCCTTGGAGGAATTTGGGGAGCTGCTACCAAATACCTATTTTTGGCCCTAGACCTAGCAGGTCATCTTTTTTTTTTTTCCTTCTCTGGTTTCAACAGCCACCTTTTGTGGAGATGGATTAGGCTGAAAAGATCCCACCTGTCAAAGGGAAGGAAACATAAGGAAAAAGTTTTCTGGGAGAGAGCCACAGTCCCTGCCTTGCTTCCTCCCGGCTGTCACAGCCCAGGAGGGAGGGAGAGCTGCTGAAGACCATGTTTCCAGGAGTATTGGGGTGTGGATGAGGAAAGGGGCAAGGAGCAGAGCCACGGGTCTGCCCTTTCCTCGTGCCGGTGCTCAGAGGGCAGCGGGTGCGCAGCACACCCGTGCTGCAGAGATGGGACCCACCGGGCTGCACACCTCGGTACCAGGTGACATCAGCTCTTTGGACCAAGCCTTCAGGTTGCCCTGTCTTTTACCACATGTGGCACACAGCCAGCCTGGCAGGAAGAAAATACTGACAAGCTTGTAAGGCTTCTCAATTAGCTCTCCACTACAGCTCAGGAATTGAGACCTCAGGGTTTTGCCTAGTATATCAATTTTTGCATATTATACCTGAGATGGGCTGAAATATTTATTTCCCTTCTTTTTGATTAGTATTTAACACACAAGGAGAATCTGTTCATTTGTCAGGCTGACCTTGCTCAGAATGGGGTCTAGAGACCAATCCTTTACGTGCTGCCAGTAGCACATATACTTAGGCTAAGTAGAAGTATTTTGCATCAGCTGATCCACCAGTCCATTGCAGGGTTACGGCTGATCCTAGCCCTGCAACAAAAGCCTTCCTGAATTTTGTACGCAGTAACCTCGCAAGATGAAGACTCTAAAAAATAACGTGACACTCTACCCTTGTGAAAATAAATAAAAGGCTACATCTTTGAACAGCAGTGGTGAGATGTTTTATTTGCGCTCATTTACCCCATGCCTCGGAGACATGAATTCTCAATCACTATTGCTACAGAGTCTTAAATGCGAAATAAAGTGCTTCATGTGAATGACCATAATTGTTTCAAACCAGACTCTAAACACCCAGCTGAGAAAGGATAGTACCGCCTTTGAAACAAAAACATGGCTCAAGAGGGAAGGAGAGAGATTCTAGCTCTTGTTCTCCATTTTGGCAAGTCTCCGGAGCTCTCCCTCCCAGTTTGCGCAGTCCTGGGCAGATCGTTTCCCTGGCGTCTTGCTCCTTGGGGGAACCACAAATCCTGGTGCGTTCTTATTTAACTGAAAGGATCCCCAGTTAAAACCACAGCACTCAGGCTGATTCAATAACTTGTTTGGCCCACTGTTTTTTAAGGGGTTGCAGAGCTATAAATATGTTGTTTCAGGGGAGGACTTAACTGCCAAGAACAAGCAGCTAATATTATATTATTAGATTCAGGACTAAAAAGAATGGAGTCTAGACATTTCCTTATTAAAAAATAAGAATTTTTACTTAGCATTTCCTGTGAAGCATTTCCTGTGCTGTGAAGTGATAAACATCATCAATAAATGTCTAATATCTCAAGTCAAGACAGTCCCACCTTTGGCTTTCTGCTCCCTCAGAGGTTTTATACGGGTCCATGCATTTGATGGCATGCCTCCTGGAAAAAAGCTTAAGATAGCATTTACAAAGTTTATAAATGTTTTACAAGGGGCTCCCTTTTCACTTGTGATAAGACATGGGGATTTCAGGCACAAGCGGGAGAAGGAAAAAAGTGTCATAAAAGTGTGTTAGGGAAGGAGGAGAAAAACTTTTCTTCTTTAGCTGATCTAGTAAAAACACCTCTTCTCCTTGGTGATTGATGCACAGTCCCTACAAAGAGCTTCCCTGCATATGCATCTGGCTGCATCCATTGAGAGAAGCACTGGGATTACAAGCTTGCAGGCTGGTGGGGCTCGCATGAGTCATGGGAATAGGCAGACTCACCGTTTGGTTAAAAAAAATCATGGAGATTTTCCTGAAGACATGGGGATTCCTGTTCATTTTGCTGGTCAGATCAATGCCATTGCAAGGAGGTAGAGGGGAACTGCCGAGTCCTTCCCCACCCGCTCCCGTTGGAGGCAACATCTGCAACACCCTTCCCTCCTGAGCACAGCACATCCAGGATTTGAGAAGATCCCATTTCCAAAGAAATCCTAGGCGAAAGAAATGAAAATCAATGAAAAGCAAAAGCAAAAATATCCAAGATACACATCTGACAGGTACTGCAGGCTCAGACCCAACAGAGCATTTAGACTCCTATTTCCTATTAGTGCTCATGGGTTGATACAAGTAGAAAGAAATAGGAGCCTTGCTGAGCCAAAAACACATGGAACAAACTCAGAAGAAGCAAAATGCTCCATAATGTCTCTAGGCCTGCTTATTTAATGACACCGGAGCCACACACATTGTTATTCCAACCCCCATAAACACAGCATTGGTGCCCATCGCCCTGCTAAGCACCTGCCCCAACCCTCAGGAAACAGTGGCATCACACTGTGAACATTGGCGCTCCAGTGACCAACGTAGCAGCATTAAACAGACCCTTTCACCTTGAGCACGGCTTTCAGTGGGCTTGAGAAATCCACCCCTACTGAAATTTCAAACAAAAACCCTTGGATGGGCCATCACTTGATGTAGGGAAGCATCTCACAGAGCTACTGGGAGTCCTGGCAGACCATTCAGCAGTGTGGTAAGCTCCTCGCCTCTAAGTGAGACCTCCAATAACATACCTCTGAGGTTTTATACAAGTTTGATGACATGCATCCTGGAAAAAAGCTTAAGATAGCATTTACAAAGCTGTATTTCAGACAAGCTTGCTGCTTACCCTGGGTTTTCTTGGGCTATTCTGATAGAAATCAGAGGATAACACATCCTAAAGAATCAGATTTGGGTGTATCATTTTCATGACCAAGAGTATGTTGCTCCACAAAAATCGCTTACTACCTTGTAAATACTCCAAAAGTAAGGGTCTGTTCAAGATATGTCTGCTGCTAATACTTTAGGCAGGTTGACTATGTCCTAATTCGTGCTTGCTAGACTATATGATTATCAAATCTTAAAACAACCGGTGTTTCTAGTCATATTTTACCCTAGAACGTGGTTATCAGCTCATATCTATGCCTTATTTACACTAGAATTTAACATCATGTATGCAAACATATGCTAAATCCCTCAGCTAAAAACCAGGCGTCAGCATACAATTACAACACCTTCATCTTGTCCAGAATATTCTGCAGCACTTCAGATGTATGACGATGCCATGGCAGTTTCTGACCTAAAAGGGATGAGTGCTGAAGCAGCACAGGTGAGACGTGTTTCACACGACTGCGGCAGGTTTCCCCAGAGAGCACTACAGCACATTTCCCAAGGTTTTTTCCCCTGTGGAGGTACAATGGAGGGGACGGGCCGTGCTAGTGTCCGTTTTCGGCGTGCCAAGCGAAGCGCAGAGGCTCTCGTTGCAAGAGGAGGAGCTGCCAGAGTAGCAGGAAATTCCACTTTCCCGAGTGTTTCCTAATTAGCACCGTTTCTGGAGGCAGAGAACCTAATCCCAGGGTGCAGGTCTGACCTGGTTACTGAAGGAAGGCATTGTCTACCCCTGGTTGCCCACTGTTTTCCCTACTCTGGAATGTACTTGTTATATTCTCACGTAACCAGGCTCTGCACCTCTTCTTACTCAGAAACGAGCCAGCCAGGACTCAGAGAAGTGCCCCTGCCCAGCCGGTGATGTTAGATGGGGTATCTGCACAAGTATCAGAGTTTCATATAAATACAAATACAGGTGCCAAAGGGGAGCGCGGCGTTCTGCCTACAAAATACACCCTTGTGAGTGCTCCAAAAGCCAGGGCCTGTTCGTGGTGTATCTACAGCCAGCAATTAATCCAAGCTGAATATATCTTAATGCTTGTCAGACAGTGCGACTATCACATCTCAGAGATCATGTCTGCCCCCCAAGCCAGGGATTTCTGCCCAGTAAACCTGTGGTTCCCACACTTTTGGGGGACTATTTGCTTTTCTCACAGCTCACCCCCTTTCATAGCACCCAAATGCTATAAAACCTGGACCTGCAGGTGGGACAGCAGCAAGTGCTTCCCATCGCCCCCGTACCCGCAGCAGGCCCTGAGCCACAGCCTGGAAACACCCTTGTCTTCACCAAGGGGCTGCTCACCCCTTGTAGCCCTGGGCTGCTCCGTTACCTAGCCCTGGTCACGCCTGTCAGTGCTGGGCTGAGCAAAGCAAACCCGCCCCGCTTCACAGTCCTCCTCCTGGCGACCACGATTTCATCAGACCCATCCAATCCCACCGATAGCATCTCCTGGAAAGGCGTTTTCAGCAGCACCCGCATATGAGGAAAAGCGCCGCATGAGCCCTTCCGCCCGGCAGAGAAAAGCTCGGGAGGCTGAAAACGTAACCAGAGGAGGCTGTGTACATCTTATCTGGGATGCCAGAATGTCGCCTTTATGAGCAGAGCCCTGTATTATCAGAAAAGAGGCTATTTTCGGCTTCTTAGCTCACCCTCTGGAGCGGTGGGTGACCGGTGCTGCAGGAGCTCATTTAGGAGTCAGGAGATAGAGAGCCGCAGCAAAGCAGCCGGGGATTTCCGGGAACGCGGGGTCACCCTGCATCCACACCAGCCTCTCTGCACGCTTCCAGCAGCGGAGCCGAACAGGCTCGGTGGAATAAGGCAGGTGCCGTTAAACGACGATGATTTAAAGCATTTTTTGCCTAACCTGCTAAGCTTCTGACTTATCTTTTTTCATCCCCTGCACCAGAGAAGAGGGGGAATGCAGTGGGGACAATAGACATAGACGATATTATTTTAATACAAGGATTATTTTAATGCATGTAATAAAATTCAGTTCTGCACAAAAAGTTAAATAATTTACCATTTCTATGCACACCGCACTAAAAAAACCACCGTTAAAGCAGTAATTTATTCTTTGACAACAGGAAACAGCTGATAAAAGAAAACCTCTTTTGTTTTGGATTTACAGACCATTTCCCATGTGTTATGTTTGCTTTGGCTGTCTCTCTGGCATCCGCTAGTAGAGATGGGAAGGAGGGGAAGGCGAGGGTGTTACTCAAAACACAGGACCCCCAAATGCCGTTACTCCTGTTGTCCTCTGCATAAAGGTAGGAAGGATCCTCCTGAACCCTTTTCCTCCTCCCCGGAGCTTTTTTAAGGTAACTGCGCGAGGCTACTGTCCTAGCAGAGCTCCAGAAACTCTCTGGAAACACATCACAAACTTTCTGGGAATAGACAGGCTAGGAAGTTCATAGTCTGGAGACGGAGGGGAAAAAAAAAAAAAAAAGGAATAGCCTAAATAAACCAGTATGCAATTGCTCCCATGTGTTACTCTGCAATCCTTTTGTGCTTGGCTGGCGGTTTTATTTCCTAAAGGAAGCACTCCTCAACGACTGTCACACTCACGTCGCTGGCCGTCTAGCCTTCCTTTCCCTACCTGAAGAGTGAGCCTGCATGTGTTTTGGGTTGTGCACATCCCTACTTTGCTGCACGGTCAGGTGAGGCCTTGCAGTTGCCCCTTCACGGCACCTTGGGTAGGAAACCTCTCGCCGTGTGCTGAAGCTGTACCTGTGCTCCCTGCTCCCAGCAGCAGGCAAACAAGGCAGCCCGGTGCCTGAGGAGCCTGGAGACCATTGCCTCAGACAGGGCTCGTGAAGGAAGGGAAAAAGGATTTCTTGTCTTTTCTTAATTATGAACCAAGAGGCTTTGAGACTGCTTTCTGTTTGGATCTTACCTGAGGAACAGCAGGACTGCTAAGTCTTGCGTTGGTGTTCTTGTTCTTTCTTTTCCCCTGGAGAACCCTCCGGAGGGCTCAGGGATGGGAAAAAGCAGGATATTGAATCTTTTCTGCCCAACAGTCCTTACAGCCTGAAGAAGGGCTCATGAACCCTAAGCTTGTCTGTGCTTCCTGGCTCTCAAGCAGCTCTTGCAAAAGCTATGACCTTTACGTGCAGGCAGGAACCACCAAAAGGTTCTGTTAAAACAGTTTTATTTTCCAGGCTTCAGGGATTTTGAATATTGTAATGCAGTGATAAAGTAACTGCACCATGTATTTAAAATTGTCTGAGATTTCCACTGTAGACCTTAAACACTGCTAAATAGGGCAAACAAAAATAGCTGTTACTTTGACAAGTGCTTATTTAAAGCCTGTTTTGTCAGCATTGCTGCCCTGGTTATGACAAGGAAGTTGTCTAGAAATTGCATAATTACCAATATTAAATGCAAAAGCAAAACAGCACCACACAATTCAATAATGGAGCGGGTCACGTTTGCCATGGCTGTTGCAGCCTCTATTAAGGCTGCAGCAACTCCGTCTCAAACCATGGCCTCAGGAAAACGTCGCGCTGCTGCTGCTCCTCATTTGCTCTCAGCCCAGGAGATTGCTCTGCTCTTGGCACTCAGATTGCTGCGCCAGGGGAGGCGATAAGGACACGATTTTCTC
The DNA here is from genome assembly GCF_035582795.1 of Mycteria americana. Taxonomy (NCBI): domain Eukaryota; kingdom Metazoa; phylum Chordata; class Aves; order Ciconiiformes; family Ciconiidae; genus Mycteria; species Mycteria americana. The sequence continues at coordinate 50,518,382 of NC_134366.1, forward strand.
GCTCGCCCGCATGCTGCTGAGAGAAGGCAGCATCACTGCCGTTGCTGCTTGTTCTCCAAGTGTCCGGCACTCATCACTGGACTCTTAATGGACTTCAATATAATAGGAGTGGGGACTGGAGATCGAGGGGAGAAACAGTCCGAAAACATTAGGAGATCCTTTTTGTACGTTATAAATTTTGTAACAAGTTGTAACAAGCACCTGAGCTTCTGTGGAATAAAAGAAAATATTCAGTGCTCTTTCCCTTCTTCCCCTTCCTCTTGCCTTGCCTTTCCTCATAGTGGAAAGGAGGTGAGAGAAGATGACCAGCTCAGAGACCTTTTTTTAATGCTTTGATTTCACAGACTTTGTGTTCCTTATGTACCTTCATCTTTCTCCCGACCTCCAGGGGCACTTTCAGATGGCTTGTCCTCCTACTTTCTGTCAGCTCAGCAGGTCACTCGAAGGGCCTATCCATGTGACCTGTTTTTCGGTGCAACCACAGAAGGAAGCGTTGCAGCAAGCTCCACACCACCTTTCTCCCCACCTCCTTCCCTCCCAAAGTTTATTGCACGCACCAGGGCGGGTTTCCACCCACGAACACTTGTTACACGTGTCATACTTATCTGAATGCAAGCTCGGTATCAATGTGCTCTGCACTTTAGTCTAGCTCATTTACTTTCAGGAAAAACCGTAGGGGACTGAGCAGGGAGCTCTGTCCTGCTGGTGAAGATCCCCTCTTGCAGCACTGCTGACCTGGTGTCTTGCCTGGGAAAAGCAGCAGCAGGGTCAGGAGCCTCTGGGTGCTGAGGCAGGTGCACTGGAAGTGACAGATTTGCATCTAGCATCCACCAGTGAAAAACCTGCTTTAAGTGACTTGGTCAGCATCGTATACGGATGCAGTGACAGTCTGTATGCCATCCGGTAGTTGAATTCCTAAGGCACCATGTAATCTTCTCCCTTCTTGTAACCTGCTGCCTCATGGGCTCCACGCCTTCCAGCTACAGGAGCACTTGGGGTGAGGACCCTACAGCCGAGGGCTTTCTTCATAATACAGTCTTCATTAATTTTAACAGCAGAATCATCCTGTGCACTACATGAGGATGGGGACTTAGGGGAAAAAATTAGCATCATCATTTAATTAAAGATGGATCATAATAATAAAATCTGCACAAAGGCACTGGCGTGGGATTACGAAGAGAACCTTAATTGTGGAATTTTTCCTATTTGACTTTGAGTCTCTGTTTTTTCCATCTTAACACAATCTTTTTAACTGCTTCGGCATGTAATTTCCTATTTTGAAAAAAAAAAAAATTAAGAAAGACTGAAGTGTTTTCATTCAGCTTCACAATGACACCTGTATTTGTCATCAGCAAAGCTGGAACCTCTTCAATCCGAGACTCTTCTCGCTTGACCTAAAGGATTAACTGATAGCAATGATAGGTTGCATTCTAGCCTGGTCACTGCTGGCCAAATATGAGGGGAGTTTGGCTAAAGCACTTGTCTGTGGCGAGCACGTGCAAACTGCAACTTCCCAGAGGCTTAGGAACTAGGTAAATTTTCTTTGACAGTATGGTGACATCAGACTTTCAGTCCCTGCTTCAAATGAGGGGTACTGCCAACGCTTTCTAAAGATAAAGTTGCCAGCCTTTTCTTCTTCCATGGGTGAAAACCCCTTTTTTCATTATGTTTGGGAGAGCTGAAATGTTTCAGCTGAAACTACCTATCAAAAAGAAACCCCCCCAAAACCCCAAAAACCAACAAACCATGCTTCAGAAGACACCTGAAGACAATTTCACGCTGAACAGCCAAAGCTTGACAAAAGTTACACAAAGTTGAAAACAGGACCTTCTCATCCGAAACACTGGATGCCTTTAATAACCAACAGTGCTCCCCAGTTGCTCAGGTTTCCCTTGGCAGGCAGAGGATAATCATCCTCACTTCTTTCCGCAAAGCCTTTTAGACCTACTGGTGAAAATGAAGAAACATCATCATCACCACCAATCCCATCTACGGTGATTATTAATATTATCTGGAAGAAAAGCAGGGCTTTGTTCACACACAGGATTTCCTCGCAATGAACCTATATACGACATCCCATACGTAAGAGCAGAGTTTCCCTTTTCGGCTGGGCCGACAACCGTGTTGCAGTCAAGGCTCTGCCCCATGGGCGGCACTTGCCGGGCAGCTGAAGGTGTTGGAAAATGCGCTCTGGCGCTGATGTGCCAGGCACGTAGGCAGGGCTCAGCCCGTCCCGCTGCCAGCTGCTTTGAGCACCCCTTCGTGCTGCTGTGGACAACCACACCGGGCGCGGACAATAGCGAACCGTGCCCCCCTGCCTCCGCCAGCATCCTAAATAGATACCAGTGAAGACTTAAACCACTGCCGCTTGCATTTCTCTTGTAAAGAAACGTAAAAGCGGGTGCAAATAATAGAGCGGCACAGAGCACCTTGAGAACAATCGTTTGCGTGTAGATTGTTAACAAACATGTCTAACTCTGTTTCCAACCCAGATGATTCAAATATTTTTACTTTTGTGGCTACACAGGTCCCCTACTTTCCTTACAGTACTTTTAAATTCAGCAAACCAGAGGAAAACTACTCAAGTTCAAACTTCTTGACATTATTGTCAGTTTATTTCCATGAAGCTGAACGCTGAATATTATGAAACAGCTCAGGAATGCTGGACGTAAAGGGAGATTTCCTTTTTTTCCCCTTCAGCTGAAATATCTTTTGGCAATAAATCCCCGCCGGAAATGTGCTTTCCCTGATTCCCCGGCTTAATTAGCTCAAACAATGTAAGATATGTAACACTGACCACCATGGGAAACCTGATAACAAAGAACAGTGATACAATGCAAGCCTTTCAAACAGATGCAGCCAGTACCCTGCTAAGACAAAAGTGGATTCAGTGCGGTGTCAAAGCCTTTTCTTCCTTCGCTGCTCCAGGAGACACTAGCACTACGGTGAGACAAGTTAAACTCTGCCATGTTTTTCCCCAGTAATGATCTAAAATTGCCAGTTCCTCTGTAGTATGCAGGTCACACATTAGTATTTTCGTCAAGGAAGAGACAGCGACTAATGCTGCAGCTCCTCGGCACTCAGGATGCATTCACTGCTATTGCCATAGGGAAAACTATGAGAAAACTGACCCCAAAACTGGCTGCTCATGTGAAAACGAGCAGCACTCCTACTTGGCAAGACTGCATGCCCTCACATGCTCCTTTCTGAGAGAGCTGAGGCTGCAGTTTCCTCAGGATTTCTTTCCTGGGCTGTATCCTGAGCAGCCCTATCCCCCTGCCCTCGCTGAGCACTCGATCCCACCCCTGCGTCATCCTTCAGCAATGGCTTGTGCAGATGGACGGTAAGCAAGAAGGATGTGCCGACTCGGGTTGTGAATATCATTTTTCTTCTTGCCTTTCCTTGCTGCATTACTGCTAGCAGGGCGAGTTCTCCAGTGCCAGCCCCTGCTCCGTGCTGGGGTACTGCGGTAGCTGCAAAGCTAAAGGAAGGGTGGAGGATCGGGAGCATAAGCAGTGGGTGAGCAAGGACGATGGTGCTGCAAGAGCCAGTAACATCACTGGTGGTGGCAGCAGCGAGAAATACAGCCTCTCCCGCAGACAAGCAGAATTGGGACCCTACTTAGGTCAGAACAAAATTACTGCGCCGTTGGGGTCTGGGTTGGTGCCCACAGCATGGATAGTCCCAGCGTATATTAAAGCTGCTCTCCCCCGATATTGTTAAAGATGCCCAAGGAGAAAAGATGCAATAGGCTTTTGCCTATTTTTCCATTTATAGTTTATAATTTTTAAGTTTAGACATATTTGTAGATTTCCTTTTTCTTTTACTTGCATTAGAAGCTTGAGCCTTATCACTTCTGTTCCCCAGAAAATACTCTGCGGACACCAGAGAACTGGCGGGATTATAATGTCACAGGGACACAGGTGGGGAAGTGCAAGTAAACACAGTCAGGAACAGGCATTTCTCTAGTCAGAGCGCTTACTGCTGCTTCTTTCGGTTTTGTCATTACCTGTGTAACTAAAATGCCTTGCAGGAGAACGGCGAAATGACTTTGGCCGGGTCCACCCGGCAGAGCTTTGTTGACTCAGCAATGTCCGCTGGGGACATGAAACCGGTCGGGGAGCTGACCTCCATCCATGCCTGGTGCGCCAGGGCCAGACACGCCGGCAGGGCTGTGCTTTACTGGCTCAACTTGTTTCACTTGCGCACGGGTCCAGAAGCACACTGCTGCTGAAAGCGTGTGCCCTACCAGCGCAGCTCTTCCCGTGTACACCTGGCCCTTCAGAAAAGGTGACAAAGCTCTAAATCCAGAATACTTCCTCCAGGAGGGCTTCTAGACAAAACAGAGAAACAGCAAACCTGACCAGTTCGGGGTCTAATGATTTGCATATTCCTAATGTAATATCAAATGGAGTTAAGAAAGCCCAACAGCCATCTCTTGGGCTTCTTTGCTCATTGTGAAGAACCAAAGGTCACAGGCTCGCTTTTCTTCTGTGGGTTGCCTTTGAAGCGCAGGTGTCATTGGTGCACTGCAGGGCCCCACGCAGAAGGTCCCGTTTGATCCGAGTCCGTAGGTGGCTAGCTCTTTTTGGCATCTCTGGTTATCACCTTTGTATTACAAGGCCAGTTGCGATCTGACTGATCTGTTAAATAAATTAGATTCATCCGTCTGGCTCTGCTAAAACTCAAGTGCAGCCCTCAGTTGCGTAAAGCACAGACACTCCAGCTTAATTTATATTAATGTAATTATAGATAGACCAATATTGAAATGGACAACTTGCACTGTAGGCAAAATAAACAAATGCTTCTTTGGTGATCAGTGCATCATGGGTTTTTTTAATTATAGCCTGCATGCTAACTCTAGACCATACCTAGAAAACGTGGCAGTCTTAGCTCTCAGAGACAGTAAATGTTGCTCATTTTCCAATATATCAAAGTGAGAGAGTCTACAGAGTATGAAATTATTTTATACACCTGGTATGAAAGTATTTCATACAGCAGGTATTAAACCTCAGTCCCACAAAAGTCATTGGCAAAATTGCCACTAACTTCAGCACATACAGCACTTCAGTCTAGGAGGGTATGTGTATGCAGTGAACAAATGTAGGAAGCCTAAGGAAAGAAAAAAGAAATATCAGGAACGTACAGGAGGTTACAAAATCTACCATGTCTATCATGAGTGCTGGGCAGCCACACGTGTCCCGCATCTGGTTCTCCAAATTAGTCCCATACATGGCTGCAGCTTCACTTATAAAAGGATCCCAATTCATGGAGTCTTATAGAGCTGTTATTAAATACTGTTTACTAGGCACAGCTGTGCTTAATTTCTGCCTATATAGTCCTTGGTTTCAGCAGAGATCTTGAAGATGTTCCTATTATCACCGCAATTCTGGAAACAAAACTTGCATGAGAAAACGAAGATGCGGAGCTCCTTCTTCATCTACTTTTCCAGCCAGGCAACCGACTACACTGTCAGTAGAATAACACCAAACCCCTGGTTTTATGCAGAAGAGCTGGTGTGAACATTTTCTTTGGTTTGCCTCCAGAGGGGATAACCGTCTTCTTGGGATTTGGGTCTGATTGTTCACTGTTTTCTCAAAAAGAGCTCCCCCAGGGCTCTGGCAGAGTTTAGTTCATAACTTCTGAGGCTCTGCATCTGGAGATCTGCCAAGCCTCTGCCTTTGGGTGATACACGCTCCCATTTAATGGGAATCTACCGCCCCCGCCCCACACATGCACACAGTTTCAGGCAGGAGGTACCAATTTTTCTGGGAAAATTACTGCTATGCAGGCACACAACTGTTGCGTATGAGCAGTCGCACAGCCGTGGGATGCATCAGATCCATCGGGCACGCGGCAGAGGGTTGGACACCTCTTGCACAGCAAAACCTCTGCATTCTATTGCTCACATATGGGGTGGCTCTGTACCTCAAGTTCAATGAGTTCATCTGGGCCTGGGGTGCCTGGAGCTGGTGAAACAGCTAACCCTCCAAATCACCGCACAGCACTCTGTCATTGTCACCAGGCTTCCCGTGTACTTGGCATGATGACTCAATTAAAGCAAGATTTTCAGTCTGCTGCCTGGTGTTTCATTGGCTCAAGTTCACTTAAACAGACATCTCCAGAAGGTCAGCTCGGGAAGGTAATGAAACCCAAGCCAGAAAAAAGCGTGCTTGCTTTGGGCACTTTGGCCAATGTAACACAAATGTGCACAGGACAACTTCACCCCCGCCCAGTTCAGGTGGTTGCACAAAATGAAGAAATGTCAGGGAAGACTTTGGATACTTGCAGAGCTCATGGTAAAAAAAAATGCAAGAAATGGGTTCCTAAACTAATAAATATATATCAGCATTTAGCCGCTACATTACATGATGTGATTTTGCATTCAAAGGAATTCCAGTTGTTTTCTTCTTGAAGTTTGCAAGTGGCTAAAGGAAGACAAACTCATTGAATCATTTTAACTGACTTGTGTTATTGAGGAAACTAGAATATTTCAGTACTTCAGTACTCACGATCTTAAATTTATAGAGAATAGTCAAAATGAAGATCTGTTACTTACAAATACTCTTTCTGGAGATGCACACACTTTTCTTTGCTTGGTATACTTCTGATCTTTATTTACCATGCAGCCAGAAAAAACATTTGGCTTGCTGAAAAAATGCAGACAGCACTAAACTTACTCAGTAACTGCTTCTCTGGTTACAGTACTATAGCACTGGTGCCAAAGGAGGTAGTGGTTGGTGTAGTTAGGAAAGAAGGCCTCTTTAAAACCAAAGTGCCTAGCTGAATTTTTTCTTTCTCTCTCACTCATCCCAAAGGGAAACCTAAGGCTTCATGCGATCTATGGCTGCAGATATAAAATAGCTTGGCCTCTTCTCCATGTGCAGAAAGTCTTACCCTGTCCCTATAAGATTATGGTCTATCCTTAGGTAATTGCTGAGCCCAAACTCAAGAGGTGGCCAAACAGGACACCCCACAGCACCGAGGAACAGGCTCCGCTGACATCCCAGGGAGTCAGTCCAAAGTCTCTGAGCTGAACATCCCAATCTTTCCAAACATCAGGACTATAAATTATGTGGCTCATGTCCATGCTATATATACATATGTACATGTATAGCTATTTTCTGATACTGCTAGCTTCCATGTCTTTTAATAATTAAGTAAGCCTTCCATTCTGATGGGCAACTGATTGTCACAAAAATTATTTTTAATGCGTTCACTTTGTATGTACCCATCTCCAGGTAACTCCAGGACTCCATCCACATTGCCAGCCATCATATTTTCAAAATTCAGTCTTTTCTCATGAACACTGCATAAGGACAAAATCAATCTGCCTCCCATCATGCTATGTGAATAAAACCGAGGCTGTAGGATGATGCCAAACTACGTATTTGTGGAAACATTTAAGCATTTTCTTAACTCCCTTGGACTGTCTTGAAACTTGAGCATGTGCTTAAAATCCTTTGCACTATTGCATTCTTGGAAGTCAAAGTATTAACAGGAAAAGTGGCCAGAGAGCAGTACTGATCTAACAGGTCTTACACACTACACTAAGAATGTTGGTAGATGACAAAGCCCTTCACTGATTTGTTTTAACTGATGAACCGATGAATCTTGGTCTCCTTTTTGTCAGTTGACATTTTGACCAACTCACAGTCCCAAGATACTGATGAGAAAACCTGAAGAATACAGTTGATGAGATGCAGGGCCCTGGACCCGTAAGGTGGCCCCTACAAGCAAGATGTTAAACCCTAGTGACATCTCAGCATGGACTGAAAGATGGACCTGTGCAAGCTCCACTTCCCCACATCAGATCTGAAACCTCTGCAGGAGTCACTGCCTTATGGCATTGTCCTGATGTCAGCAGACAGCAACTTTAAATAAAGTAGGGCGCTCATTCACATTCATTGAGTAAATGTTGTTATTGCCTCCCAGCTGTTTGTTACCACCTGTCTGCTGGGCTACGATCTCCTGACAACAAAGTCGACAGGAGGGAACTGGTGTCTGAGCCTCAGCCATTATAATTTAGACACTGTACAGCCTAGCACCTTAGGATGAACCCTCCCTTCTCGGTGGCTTGAACTAAATGTACAATGAGTACAAACTGGAGTGGCTGAGGTGTAGGTACACGCTTCTCCCTATTACTTCTGTCCCAGAGGGCTAATTGTCTAATGCCAAAGTCCCCTGCTCATGCAGGGGAACAAAATATGTGTAAAAGGCAAATTAAAAAGTTCACAGTATTTTACTTCCAGCCACTGCTGCTTACCGATAAATAAAAGTGAGTGTGATGTGGGCTCTACAGCAGCACTCAGCAGGTAGCCTCCCACTCCTCCCAGCTGGGTACCCAGCCCAGCCCACGACGGTGGGCCAAGCTCCCGTGGGCTCCCAGCAGAGCTCTGCTATGAGCCACAGCACCAACTGCTGAAGGCACAGCCAAACCCACACCAGTGGTGGGTACTGCATCCAGAGGCTGCTGTCCCTGTTCTGCAAGGTCCCACCCCACCCCCCCCCCGATGGTTTTACCCCAAATCACTCCAGTTCAGATGTGTCATTCCCGTCCTCTATCAGACCCTTCTCCCATGCGCTCCCATCCGCGCTCCCATCCGCGATGTCCACGGTAGCACTCCCCTGTGTTTCCAAGCACCAGGCTTGCTCTTCAAGGACACTTTTGCCAACTGCCTTAAAAAATGCAAACTCAGGCCAAGTGCTCCATGCTTTTGAATGCTGCCATACCTTTTGGAGCCATTACTACAGAGTGGCATAGAGTACTTTTATTATGGAACTCACTTTTGGATTTTAAATGTTCTTTCCATTTCCCCAGATCAAGCTTGGATTTTTATTTTATTATTACAGTTTTCTTATTGCAATATATTTTTTATTATTGCTGCTAATTATTACTTAGCTCTATTGGTTATTAGGTTCATCACTGCTTGGAAACTTCCGTGTTAGATCTGGTCTGGATAAATATAAAAAGATTTGGATACTTTTCCAGAAGTTTTGAATATGCAAAATTGTCTATACTCCTGGAAAGGAATGGAAGTTAGCATATGAAAGAGGAGGAATCAGACAAAGTAGGGCAAATTAAAGGACAGACTCTAGTACCTCCCATCTCTGGGAGAATTTCCTTAAAACTGAGACACAGCATCCTAGTGAGTCTGTTTCTGCATTAGCTTGTGTTAATTTAAGGGTTTGTGTTGTATCATTACCCTTTATTATCAGGTTTTCTGTAATGGTCAGTGTTACATATCTCAAGCCATGTGAGCTAATTAAGTCAGGAACTGCAATTTTTGGAGTGATATAACAGATTATTCCCACAGTAGCATTCCCACAGTATTTCATCATCTCAGACTGACTGTGCTTAGAGAAAAAGAAAAGTAAATTCATTCCTGAAACTGGGTCTAGTTTAAGTCTTCACCCAGACATCTGTGCAAGGCCTCCTCTATAGAAAGAACTGGGGGGGAGGAAGGCCTTTGTTGGGAGTCTTAGAATAAAATACCTGTTGATGGTCAACTCTTTTCAGCAGTCTCATTTAACTCTCCTGGGAAGAAAGCTAACTGACCGTGTTGAAAGTGCTGTAGACAATGGCCAAATGTGTGTCCCTCCGTGGCCGACGGGTGTGCAGGTGCCTCCAACCCCTCCATGGTGGTCCCCAACACAGTTGCACAGGGCAACCGCCCAGGGCAGCCAGGACAAGGGAGCAGCTCTCCTCTTACCACCCCGCTTGGGCTTGGGTTGGGCTTGAGTTGGGTTCGGTCATGCCATGGTCACAACAGGTCCAGCCAAACACAATGCTGTCATGGTAGACTGGACCCCAGCAAAGCACTTGGCTGAGGATATGGGGATGCCCCATGAAACGCTGAAGATGCCTGAGGCAAAGAAAACTAAGTCTGAGGGTATCCTTACATATTTGGTCTTGAGTTTGTGTAAGGACGGGGGTGTGAGATGAGCTGGATCAACGAAGAAAGGCAGATTTGTCTCGAACAATGAAAACTCTTAGTCAAATCTCCATGTCCATCTGGGGAATACTGCCTTTAGCCACGGCTGAAGAAGGAAGGGATGTGCCTCTGTGTCATGGAGACAGAGTAGCACTCTGGAGATCCCCCGTTACAGTTGTTACAGTTACAGAGTTGTTTTGAGAAAATTTATGCCCAATTCTGGCTGCTTACTATGGCTATTGAAGAACATTTGGACTTGAATCAACTTTTTGAGAAGCCACTTCTGGATGCATTCAGATTTTGTATCAGTTTTGCTTACCATAGAAGAAAAAGGCCCAATTAAGGCTGGCAATTTAAAATCATTTCACACAAAACCACGCTTTTCGGTGAATAAGTCTGCACCAAAAATTTACCAAGGTCTAGCATAACCTAAGTGTAACTATGCCATTTCCTTGTAAATTCTGGATTTATTTTAGTTATTTCTGCATAGGAATGCCAAGTAATTAACAGCACCATCCACTAAAGTATAAATGTTTATTTCACAAAATGCTCAAGCAGAACTGACATCAATTGACCATTTCAAACATCCCATAGCTTTTCTAGCATTTCTCCCCCGCCATTTGATTCTTAATGCTGGGGAATGCTCCATACTGGGCGATGTGTGCACAGAGATTATAAACAGTCACTGTGTGGTTTGCTTGCTGATGCAGTTAATTCAGTTGTCTCCTTCAAGTGAATTTACATCCTTCCATCTTCATATAATGCCTTTGCATAGGAATTTAGGATATGTATCAGTTTGATTACATGAGAAAAAGCAATCCAATCCAATGAATTAATCTGAAGTAGAAGAAATTTTGGTGCCAGGAACATCTCTGCCTTCTAAAATGGAGCTGAAACGCGGATTATTGTGTTTCAATATATCCAGGCAAAACAGTAAACTCTGTTCAACTTCACAAGGGCAACTTTAATGAATTTTCCCTCTAGGTACAAATGAGTGGAGCATTTTTCCCTGCATGACAGACACTTTCTTTTTCTGCAGTACTTTTGTAACCAACAACATCTGTGTACCTTATTTCAACTTTTGCAAGAATTGGACAAAATTGCTTCACCCATTAGAGAATGTATAATTCAATCGGATTCATATTTCAGTTTACATCAGTAGTAAATTTACTTTAAAATACATTACATATAGCATAGCCAAATGTAGCATCCTGAATTGAGAATGAATTGCAATTACTAGACTACAGTTTTCTCCCAGTCGATCCTACACCCATCCTAAAGAGTACTCCCATACTTGTTTCCTTGAGACTTAATTATTGTACACCCTAAATATGCCACCTTCTACCTCTCATTTGGCTATGAATAAAAGTTTAAAGGATCTCTTTTCTGGATTATTAAGGAGAAGATTTTCAATTTCTAAACTGTAAATATTTGTGAAAGTTATTTGATCTGAAATAACATATTGTACACTAAGCTGTAACGAATAGAATTCCCATTATTTCTGCTGCTGATGGCAGAGGGATGGAATTTAAATTCAGACATGTTGGTAATTGTCAATTCCTTCCTCCCCCTTGAAAATCAATGAAAATGAAATCTATAACTTATAGTCCACATTTAGGATTGTGCTTAATAGCTGATGACATGATATGACCTATGGGGAGAAAATAACAGAAGGACTCTCAACTTGAAGAAATTCAAGCCTAGACATCTAGGGAAAATAATCCAAAACTCAGTTATTCCTCAGAAGGGAAAATGAGGAAAGTAATGCTGAAAGAAGCCTGAGGGTGATAGTAGAGAGTGCATTAAGTGCGACTGAGCAAAAAAAGAGAAAGGGAGATTTTGGGCTGCAGATTCAAAGACATCACCTCCTGGAAAAGGGAAGAAAAGATTCCACTCCATATGGCTTTGGTGTGACCACACTAGGAATACTAAATTCACTCCTGGGTACCTAATTAGCATCTAAAAGGGCAGGTTCAGTGGAGAGCAACAATAGTGTCTAAGGGGCTGTCTGGGCTGACTTTTAAGGAAAGATTAAAATAGTTTAGGGGTGGATTGGGGCACCTTTTATTCCCACGGAGTAGCACTTTAATTCTTATCCCATCCTTTTCCCCTACATTTTAACAGGCCTACTTACAAAGCAAAATATTATGGGCAAGTGTGTAAAAGTCTGGCCCTAAAGATATATGTATCGGCTAAGCAGTGAACAGGGGAAGTTCCGATAGACATCTATGTATGTCGGAAGGGTTATTAACACCAGTGGGCATAACTTGCAACAGGATGATATTTTTAAAGGCAAAAATGTAAAAGAAAATGAAAACGTATTGACAGGTCTGTTAGGGTATTGATTACTCTCATAAATGAAGTGATGCATCTCTTGATACATTTAAAACTACGCTTGCAAAGCACAAGCAACTGTACTCAAGAGAGCAATCCTGCACTGGACAGGAGACGGACTGGATGGCTTAGTGGGTCTCTCTTATTTCTACTCGCACTGACTTAGAAACTTTAACGAGAGACAAGGAGTTACAAGACAACCTGGTAATAAATATGCACCACTGTCTAATGTGTTATTTGGCCAAAGCCCAGATAATTCCTGAAGTACACCTCAGGGCCTCATAATGACTCCAGTGCTAAATATCTTACAGTCCCACCTCTGCCTGGCTGGGGTAGTGAAACATTACACAGTATAAACAAGAAATCAGTCAGTAACCCTGAGCTGCAGCCTCTAATGGGAGTGTTGGGGAGACTCTTCGGATCTGCTAGAAATACTGTTTAGATCAGCCTTGCGCGGGGTTTAAGTCCACTAAAACCTCCCTGGGACTGCTGCTTTCACAGTTTCTCTGCCGTGCCCTCTTCAAGTAGCATTTTCCCCTTCCTCCTTACCCAGGCCCAGGACTTCCATCAGGAGGTGCGTCATCACCACTTCGGTCAGGGAAAAAAGTTCAGATCCTCTGACGGACGGATCTGCCACCCTTCGATACTGCAGACGTTCAGCAGTGACGGTAGGTATTGGCCAAGCAGGGCTCCTGCGCGGACCCCGCAGTCCCGTTGCACCCCATCACAGGATGCTCACCGCCTCCCCCAGGACGCCCTCTCTTCTCCAGTGCTCAAGCAGGCTTTGTTAGCACCTTCTGCGTTTTGGCAGAATGGTTTATTTTCCCTTCGTAGGTCATTAAATCCCTATTGATTTCAAGCAATTGGTTCTCCACACTGTGCGGACTTGGTTATAAATTACTGATAGGGGATGTGAGTTGGTTTGGCTCCCCATCCGGTGTGTTTAGCAGCAAGTTTTAAGTGTACGTTTCTCCTGTTGCTCCTGTTGCGGTCCCCACACGACAACGAAAAGCACGACGACGGTCCTGCTTTTCTCCAGAGCTGAGCATAGGTACTTTCCTTAGCCTGGGCTCCCAAGGAGAAGCCATGTCATACTTATTCATTGTCCCTCCTCTCAGTGCAAATTTATTCTCCTCTCCCCGCCCCCCACCCCAAAAAAACACATCCATATTAAATTACTGCTTTCCAAAACAGGCTAGGAAAAAAAGGCGATAGATCCTCTCGCTTACTTTTTAACCGCTTTAAGGCAACATGATAGTGTCTCTCAGCTGTGAAATTACCTATACTGGGAAACTTTGCTTCTGTAAAGAAGAAGGTCCTCCCTGTGACATGGAAACAGCGCAGTGAATGTTTTTTGGTTTTCCACAGCCCTTCCTGTAGCAAATATCATGCTGTCACTGCAGCCTTGTAGCTGCTTGGAAAGTGCCAGCCCTGGACAGAGTCAGGCCCAGCAGCCAGCATCCTTCAGGGCTTGCTGCAAAGATTAGCTTTATGGAGGGATCTGAACTGAGATCTACAAAAGTTTGGATCAAGTTTGGTGCAGGGTCAGTGAACCTGCACCAACCTGACAAGAAGAGTTTCCATGCTCTGTTTCTCCTTCAGGGACATCTGCAAATGTTTGTGTTTCCTATTACCAAACACACATTTAGTATGAGAGGTGGTAACAAATTTCCCAGTATTCTTCCTTAACTATTTCTGTCATATTTTCTCTCCCTTTATCCCATCATCTTCCCAATATAAAGTATTCTTACTATTTATTTGTAAAAAGCCAAGAACAGACAAGGTACTTTACAAACAGCAATGAAGAAAACAGTTTTCCTCAACAATGTATATTTCTGCCATATTCGTTTGGCACTACCACTCTCTCATGTTCTTCTTATCCTCACTCACCAAACACAGTTTGCATGATGGTAGCAAACAGTGCAGAGAGAAAAAAGGATAAGCATGGAGAAAAGGAATGAGCAAAAGAGAGAAAAACCCCAGGAACTATCTTCTGAGATATTTATTAAAGTAAGGGCTGTGGGAAGATAAACATAGCGTACGGATTCCATTCAAAAAAGTAGATCTTCCTTTCAGAGCAATGACAGCCAAACCAAAGACAGCCAGGAATTTCTGTAGCAGAAAATCTGGCATCTCTGAAGATCTCTGCAGATACAGAAATACAGGGAATCAGGAGGAGATGGAAGAATAAAATTTAGATTGACGGTGAATCTTCTGAGCTTGAAGACCCCCAGCAGAAGGCAGAGGTGAGCTTCCAAGCTGGTCCATTGACCAGGGAAGGAGATGCAGTTGCCATTTTGCAGGCAGCAATAGATCTCTTCTTATCTTGGATGTTAGACTCTCTCACAGACGTGCTGTTGCCCAGTGCAATGGGCTGTTCTTGAAAAAGAGAGAGCTTTTCCCTGGAGCTCCCTGGGCATCTGATCACCTCTTCAGAGAGGTCCACTGGGATTTTTCATTACCATTTGAACAGAAACCACAATCATGCAGACTGGACCTTAGTTTAACATTGTATTAAGGTAAGCGCATTGGCATCACCCTGTGACAAACATTACATCATCCTTTTAACTAGTAATGTTTTTAATGTATATATTTCACTAGGCAACAGACTGATAGAGTTTTTGACCTTTTAAAGTCACACAAAATATTTACCAGCTTTGCTGTCTGAGAGTGCTACAAAGGCAGTCAGCCCCACAAACGTGAGATGGGAAAGGTTCACATTCACTTCAAGTGGTTTTCTGTGTATCTGTCATACAAACACACACACACACACATATTGGTATATACAGAAAATTACACACAGAGGCCTGCTATAGAGAGGGACTATATATCTATAAAATGATTATAAGTACTTGTCTCTCACACCCATCCTCAGTGTGTGTGAGTGCCAGAAACTAGACGTGACGTTCCAGACTGGAATGATGCAAGGAAGAAATACATTGCATTTATGGAAATCATTCATTTTGCTTGTCTGGGAACCTCTTGAATATAAATAATATTTTCATTTATAAATTTCAAAGCGTTGTCCTAAGAATGGGTAAGAAGCATTATCTTCATTTGACAGTTGGAGAAACAAAGAGCAGACTGTTTTAAGCAGCAGTCTAAGGTCACATGGAGTAAATGAAGTCAAACCTCATCTCCCGAGCCTGACTTTCCCTTGGGAGAGGATACCAGAGAGTGCACCACTCACAACTTTATCAGCTGAAACTCTTCAGCACATATGCTAATAGTATTGGCAACCCTGAGCCTTCACAGATCAGGACTGAGGTTTCAAATGATCAGCAGATTTGCTTAAATGCATAAGATTAAAATCCCCAAATAAATACATTTGTGTTTCTTCTATTTGCCTTCTGTTATCTGAGCCTTTGGAGTGTGCTAAGGTAATGGTTTCCAGGTATTTCCACCACCAAAAGATCCAGGCATCTTTCCTTAAAAGGGGGGGGGTGGGGTGTCAGTACTAAACAAACAGCACTAAATACTGTAAATAAAATCTGGAGAGTTGGCAACAAAATGCAGAGACCATACCTATTTCTCGCACGTGCTGAAGACTGCCCTCTTTATAAAATGATCTGCCCACCCTACCTCAAAAGCAGATCTTACTTCCAGAGCCGCAGCAGTTCTCAGTGACGACTCCTGAGACTGGTAAACGTCCACCACCGCCTCGGTTTGGGTCCTCCAGACCTTTTCGAAGGCACGACAGCTCGGGGCAGAGCTCCGACTACACCATGGGAGTCGTGGGTCTTTCTGCGCTGTTTGAACCCAGCAGTCGATGTGGCCAGAGCACAACAATTTAGAGCAGGGCACACCCCAGCTTTCTTTTGCAATCAGAGGAACTGTTCTTCCCCCAGTATAAGCCAATTCCTCCTATTGGGGTTGGTAACGCAGGATCAAAGCTGCCACGGCCGCACGAAGCAGACTGCTGGTCCAGCCTGAGCTCACTCCTCCTGCTCACATTTGCTGGTGGGTTAACTCTGTGCCACGAAGCTTTACATCAGATAGATACTCTTTATCTGCACCCTTCTTACTTTGTGCCAGCTGAAATTCACAACTCTGAAGCGGCAGTGTTCAGTTTCAGGCTTTTTTTTCCCTCTTAAGACCTGTCTTTTTCAAATGTCTCCAAATTAGACAATTGCTAGGGGCACTGATAGTTGTTTTCCTTTTAAGTCAGAGGCACTATTTGCTTTTTCAGTTCCTCCGTTGTTTTATCTCTTATTATGTTGAATCATTTTGAAAGCTATATCTTCCATTTAAAAGTCATATCCCATTATCTAGAAGGGAATTTGAAAAGGTCGGTGCTAAAAGAAAACACAAGCTAAACAACCCCAACAGTCAAGCCTTCAACACTAACTAACCCATGCGATATTGAAGGTTAATTAGACTTTAAGAAAATGCGCAGGCAATACATGTGGCATGCTACTGATAAAATGACATTGCTTATAATAAATTAAATTATAGTAGAACCTCACTGAGGCACCAATCATGGGCAAACCACTGAAAAAAAATTAATGTTTAGTCAGGCTGGGATCTCTTTAAGTTAATAAACAAAAGAATACAGTGTATTCTGGTGTGTGGCCTTCAACAATTACAGTTCAGTTTTACTCAGTCTTAATGCATTTGCATATATGTTGCAAAAATAACAGTTGTAGGTATATGACAGCACTGGAAATATCTGGGTGGTCTCTAAAGAGTGTGAATTAGCAGTATGTTATTTAATAAACTTTTTTACGGGGAGCACAAGATATCTCAATGGTTTCTCCTTGCTCTGCCATGTCTGTTAGTATTTAGGTAGTGGAACAGACATAGTATATACTGGGGAGAAGCACATATGGATATTCAACAAACTGAAATAAAGTTAAACATGTTATTCAGCTTTCATTTCTCTCTCAAAGTCATAAAATTGCATGATGGTGCACACTTGCTGGAGTGTGAAAAATAAAGTATAGGTTGTTACTGAATCTCGTTTTTAGCAGAAAAGATTTGCATGTGTGCCCTGTATATTATATGGGCATGTAATATGCTATGGTAATAAATAAATCAATCTGATCTGAGAACCTGGATCTTGTTTTTCAGTTAACTTGTTGACAGACTCTGGTAAATGCAATTGCTCAGATTTCTTCATGCTGTAACCCTTGGAAATGTTACAAACGCTTTTACAACAGTAAGCCTGAAGACGCAGCACCACACAGAATCCATATTGCTAACACATGAATGGCCTTTAATATCTGCAGAGCCTTCAATCAGCTCCATTATATTCCTCTCAAAGAAAGACATGAAATGCATTTGACACTATCACAGTTTCATTAGCTAAAACTTCACTGGAGTTAGCCATATGTGATACGGCAGGCAACCCTCACCTTTAGAGGAAAACACGGATCTCACCTATCTGACTTCGCTTCTTCTGAGAATTCAGAAACCCAGGCAAATAAAAATCCCATGTATGAAAGAAGTGGAAGGAGAAGAACTCAAAAAAATAAATAGTTAGTTCTACAAACTTCGGTTTGATAGGACTTGGATATGTGAAGACATATGCTTCTTGAGAACATGCTGGGAGGCAAAAGTCATAGATACTCCCAGATACGTAATCACAACGTGAACACGGTTCTGCAAAATGCTTAATCGGAAGGAGCAGGCAACATGGAGTCATCACAATTTTAATTCAAGCTCTTAAAGATACGGCATTAAAACGTCTCAAACCAGATAATGTTGGCTCCCGCTTCAGTTGATCATTAAACTTATTCCATCTGTTTGGGGTTGCAGCCCTGCCTGATTCCCTCTGAATAGCATCTGATGCATGAAAGCATCACAGAGGCAGATTTGTCCGTACCATGATTAAAACACACACAGAGATATCTGTTTGGACTGTTCCGCAAAATAAGAATGCGTTTTCTTCCTTTGCATGCCTTCGAAACACATCCCTCTTTTAACCCAAACCTTTAAAAGGGTGTCCTTGTCCCTACAAAACTGAAGAAAACACTGGAAGTTGGAGCACATCTTTTAACAGTTTCCAGGCAGCCTGTATCAGCCCGGAGCAAAGGAGGGTCTGGTAAGCTGTCTTCCATCTTCTCAACTATTCTTATCTCTAGTTCTGTTTCTAAGGTCAGTAAAAACATACAGAAGTGATTATGCAGGAACTAGCTCTGAGGGATTATGCTATTTGTCAAAGTAATAACAGTGAATTCAATATGCGTAAATCTCTTCTCCCTGTGCAGTAGAGCTGTGCTCTGGAATACCAGTGGGATATTGATAGGAGTCATTTCCTAGGCAGCTTACCTTTGGGGGGAGTTTGTGGTTGATATAATAAGAAACCCAAATTTTCTAAGAACCCACAAGTTGCAAGGGACAGTCCCACAGGCCCTTTCTGCTAACAAAAACATCTGAGCTACTTTGCATTTTTATCAGTGACCTGGAAGAAAATATAAAATCCTTGCTGATAAAGTTGGCAGATGACACAAAGACTGGGAGTGAACAAAGAAGAGAGGTCACTGGTGCAGGGCGAGCTATTAGTAAGCAAACAGCATGTTTTCTAATGCGCCCCAATGTAAAGGTGTAAAGAAGCTATGAGTGTAGGAGGTCATTATAGAATCAGGGACTCTGTCCTGGAAAGCAATGACAGCCTGGTCATGGCAAATAGCCAGGTAAGTACAAATCCCTGAGATGCAGTGGCCAAAAGACCAAGTCTCTAAGACAAGGGTGGGAGAACCTTGGCATACAGAGGCTGCGTTTTGTATTTTGGCACTGGTTCATCCAGTGAAGGCCTAAGCCCGTTTGTGAATCCTAACAACCTTGCAGCCTCATTTTGTGAAACCAACCTGTCTATTGGGTGTGACTCCACTTCTGGGGAACTGCCAGAGAGCCAAAATCTTGGATCTATACAGCTCCTTGGTGGTGTCTAACTTGCATCTGTGTGGGTGAGCCGTACAGACGTGCAGCATTCAGCCGTGACCAGCCATGCCATGTGCCTTGGCCTTTGCCTCCTGGGATCTCCAATGGGATGTAGGGGCTGCCAGAATGTGGGTTCCCAGTGAGGAACACCAGCCTCCCATGCCACGGTGTCCCAGAGGCTGCCACGTGGATGTATGGAGCCGGTCAACAAGCCCAACAGCTTTAGCCCACCACATCACCTTGTACGTATCTCAGGCGCAGTCTAGATGCAGCCACTTTGTCCCATCCTGGTGTTTGTGGTCTAGAAGGGTGTCAATAAGCTGTAAAGCAGAGTAGGTGTGGAAAATTTGCCTTGTATAGTAAAAGGTGCCACTTTATCACAGAGAAAATGAAGGACTAGATTTGATCAGTCTGTAAGAACAGAGCATCATACTGGGATGTGTGCTACAGAAGACAGAGGTGTAACACCACCCAGAAGCTGCAAGTGGAAACTGGACAAGTTCAGACTAGACTTTAAAAGTGCTGATGTTTGACTACTAGAAGAACCTCCCAAAGGTTTTGCTGGGTTCCTTGGCCCTGGCAATTTTTAAATCAAGATTAGGTTCCTTCTAGAAGAGGATCAGATGAGTTAAGCACAACAGTACCTCTGGCCTCCTAGTCCGTAAGTCCGTGAAGCCCACTCTGAGCTTTCCTTTCTCTTCCCCCATTCCAGAAAATTTGATTAAGTGGGGGCACCCCCACAGGAGCATCAGAGATGCTTTTGTTGACTTTTCTTCCAAACTGGATGTTTCAGAGGACAGTCATAGGCTATGCTAGGTGAGATACCAAAGGAATTCACCTCCCGTGTGATACTATATTGCCGGGCATGATAAGGACTTAAGGCAGGCCTGAATGGAGAAATCAAGCCAGCTCTCTTCCGTCCTACAGACCAGGAATAAATCTGGCACTTCCCACTTGAACAAAGATTTGTCTCTTACAAATTTTGTTTGGAGGAGAGCCAGAGAGCAAAGATGCAACTGTCTGAGGGCCCCTCTAGAATGGGAAGTGTCATCTGGGGATGGGGATCCAACAGAGGCTCACCTAATAAAATCAGCTGGGGATGGCAGTGTACATAGGAATTTGGTTGCCAGCATATGAGGCTATAAATAGGCTTTTGGAAAGCCTGGAAGCTCACACAGTTATTGCTTGTTATTTTAAAATGTTAATATGGATTTCAAGCTCATGAAAGACATGAGATTGCTGGTGAAGACCTGTCTAGCCACACATGGGATCAGCAAGAAATTCAGGTTCTTCCATCCCACTCAGCCTTGCCATGGAAGAAAGACCAGCTCCTCGCAAGTTTTGGTCTTTATGAACAATTTAGCCCCCGGGGGCCTCTGATGGCCTACGACAACTCTGATGCCTGCTTTGTGATACAGATATATGTTACCTGGAAACCAGGCTGGTATCGGCCACTTATTTCTTTTTCCTTATTTTCCTCCTTATTATTTAGGGAAAAAAAACCCTGTAGCACCACAAGAAAAGGAACAGAGATTGTCTAATGCTCACAGGGACATTTACGGGATCTCCCACCACGCCTCTAGCTCAAAATGGATACTTTGGCAAAACATGGCTCTTCAACAGTGCCCCTATGCATCAGATGGTGAGATCATCACTTCAGCGCTGGCGGTTTCTAAAGAGTTTGACTTGTGTCTTCTTGACTCCCAACAGGTTCACCCACCGTTTGGTGCCCCTTCCCAGCAGCACACACCTAGAGCCCAACTGGTTACAGCCTGGCTATTTGCAGGTTCTGCTTCTCACTGTGAAATTTGCTCACATTAATTCCAGATAGAAGGAAAAATCAAGTTGTTTTGGGAAATATTTTTTATTTTATCTTTTACTTCAGCTTTTATCATTAGAAACCAACCTAAGTTGGTTTCTGGGCTGGATGAGTCAGATGGTGCTGATAACCATTCACACTGCATTAAAACACTGCATTAAAAAAATAAAATAAAATACTTCTTGTAAACATCTGATTTAAAAAAAACCAAAACACTAATCAGTTAGAAGCTGACAGAAATTATTAGCAATAAGCTCTTTCGCATAGAAATAGGCTTATTACCATGCATTTGCAGCAGCTGGCATGAGCCTGGCGTGGTGCCAGCAAACCGTGTCCTGCAAACACCATCTTTCCACCTGATCCTAGGAAAAGCCCCAGCAAGACAGGGTTGTATTCTCTTCTCAATCCCTGCATAATATACTCCCATTGACCCCTGCAGGAGTCCTGTGCATGTGCATGTGTGTAAAGAGTATGGTCTGAAAACGAAAAAAACAGTCAGTTTTGCCTTTTCAGCTGGCAGACCTGTGAGGAAGGAGTGTGGGCTGCTTTTAAAAGATGGGGGTAGAAACATAGGGGGATGTGTTTTGCTACATCATTGAAAGCTACTAGAGGCCACCCAGGAAGGGAAGAACAAATTAATCACAAATCACAGCCACATGAAGATCTTAGGTCAAATCAGATTTGTTAGAGGGTGTGGTGTTTCGGTTTTGGTTTGTTTTTTTTTTTTTTTTTTTAAATCAGCAGAAAATTACCCTCTGTATGATGCATGGCATAGTCTTCAGCTCCTGGGTCTGCCCACACTCAGATGTCGAAGCACATCTGTGGTTTGCTGAGATCCAGTCTTGTTTGCTTGCTTTTTTTGGCCAAGGACTTTTCCATGTGATTACGCTCTAAAAGTGTGCCATAGATTACACAGTCCATAACCAGGTTACAAGGAAAGAACACAGGTCTGCATTTAGGAAACCATCCTTAATCCCAATAGCAACAGCTTCAAACATTCAGCCTTCAAAGTTTTCGTTATTGACTTGGTTAAATGTAGGGACAGATCCTGCAAATGTCAGGGATATTCACTTTACTGGGGGATAAAAATGCTCATAATTAAAATTAAAACTGAAGCAAAAGAACCCAAAACACTTTGCAGGATTGGGCTTCAGGTACAGAAAGCACAATGTTAACAACTTGGTGTTGTAATGCGAATCCAGTGATTTTTTTCATTTATTCTAAAAGGCCAAATTATGTCAGATTTTGTCAACTCTTTAGTTTAATGGGGGTGAAAAAAAATGACTACAAAGGAGGTGAATGAAATGGTCTGTGAGGCTTTATGGGTAACACAAAAATCACTATTGAAACAATGATCCCCTTACAGTTGAAAACATCGACCTTTGCTGAAGAAATTCCGAAGTCTTGAACACGGTGCTCACTCCTTAGTCCAATTTCAAGTCAATCGAAGGAAGCAAAATACAAAGGGAAAGGTCATATTGACTTAGTATAACAATCTTAATGAATCTTGGCCCTCTGTTTTGCATTTCCAGTGGAAACATGAACTCAGTGGCTCAATCCCTTCCCCTCTGTGCTGCTTCCAAACACACAGGTAGAGGGAATAAGCTTTTGCTCGGCTCGATCCCCCGACAGCACTGTGTCTCTGTTTAAACAGAGGCTGAAAAACAGCCTTTTTATTTTTAGCAAGAGCATTTACTAAAAGGAGCTGTTGTTGACAAGAAAAGCCACTCATATTTGAATATGAAACATTTCCAGCACTTTAAGCGTGAGGGGAAAGGTAAGCAATTCAGGAGTCACAATCAATAAGGAAGAGATCGTGAAGGATTTCTGGACAGGGAATATTTCTTTGCCTCCCAAAAGCATTCATCCTGTGCAAAACCAGAGGTTTTTTTGGCACTGCTGTAGCTTATAGGTGTACCAGTCATGGACCAGTACCTGGCTGTGTAAGGTACTGTACAAATGCAGAACAGAAAGACAAACTTAAATCTAAGACAAGAGCTCACAGATGGATGCAGAGAGACAGCCGGAGGAATACAAGGAAACAGGGTGACATTATAATATTTAAGCTGCTATTTGAGATAAACAGTGAAAGGCAAAATGACAAAATTTCTTTCTATTTTTTTTTAAAGCTGCTGCTCCCTCCGTCAGCCCCAATCCTGCCATGATGCCTAAATGAAATAAATCAGCCTGTTAATAACGCCTGAGCCGCACTGGCAGCCAAGGACGGAAGTCTAGTGAAAGACGAATGGTTAAAGTTTACTAAGTAGTTACAAGCCACCAAAAACAGGTCTTAAAATGGGAAGTGTCAGGCAAGCCCTTAATAACAGGTAATACTACCAGCCCCACCTATAATTATGGTACTCGTCTCCCCACCCTCTGAATGTCACTCGTTTCCATCAATTGCAGGCTTTTCAGAGCACCGGCGGTGCCTTGGCAATGTCTGCACACTGCCTTACAAAAACGGGGTGACGTTTTTTAGCTGAGCTTCTGAGGAGCTGCTGTGATATACTTATTAAATAATAACAGCACAAATAACAGCAATATTAACGAAAAAGGAGGTTCAGCTCTGCCCACACCTAGCTACGCCAATGCTATCGTATCCCCTGTACAGTCTGAGGCAACCTTGAAAGGCTGCGTGTAGAGGGAATAATGTATTGAAAGGAATACATTTACCGTACATCACATAGTCCCCATTAGGAGATTTTTATGATCACATTACTATGTGCTTTGTCTTCAAACGGACACTTCGCTGGCATTTCCACCCATAAGCAAGAAAAAATACTTGCCACACTCATTATCAGTCTCTTGGTTCAGATTTCCTCTCTGATGTACAGCTGCTTCATTTTGGTTCTCAGTTCCAACAAGACGTATTATTGTCACCTTTTCTGTAGCAATTTCCTTATACTCCTGAAACTAGATGACAGTCAAGGATATTACTATAAGCCTGAGACCAGTACGTACTTAGAAATGTTTTAGATGTGTAGAGATGGTTGAATATTTCTGTTTAGTCATTATTTTACACATTTACTACCATTTGGGTTTGTTTTGACATTGTTTGACACATTTACTACCATCTGGGTTAGAGGATTTTTTTAAATGATATCAGTGCTTACTAACCAGCCTCATATGCTCTTTTTCAAACTGTTTGCTCTGACTATTTAGGGGGGCTCAGTGACTGTACAAATCATACGGAAACTTTTACACTTGCTGATTTGATTTGGGGTCCTTTTTAAACTTCTGATTTAATATGCAAGAAAGAATAAAAAATAATAAATGTATGGGATGAATTTTCAAGTAAATAAAGGTTTTTGAAACAAATTAAGGAAGATTTTGAGAGACACAGTGCCTCAGTAAACAAGCTCCTGTGTACTTGTAATAATATAACCCACAAATCACAGTAAACCAAGTGTGGTGCTTTGATTTGTGAAAATATGCAAGAATATTCTTTTAACTATCTGATCAGCTCTACACCAAGCCCTCACACTATCAAAAGGTCAGAATCCAAAAGGGTTAAGTATTGACTGACAAGAGGATGAAAGGAAAGGCAACAGAATGGAGGTGTATAAAGGTCTTGAGGGACATTCCTAAAAGTCAGTATCAGTTTTTACATTTCTTGCACAGGACCAGATATGAATTTCAAATAATGAATAGATTCGGATTACCTGTACTTTTCAAAAATGTGAAACTCATATTTAACTGTGTCCATGCCAAAAGCTTTTTTTCTTTTTTCTTGCTCAAGCCTTCACTAATTTGAAAATTCATGCCACAAATTCAGTACTCTTTCTCACCCATTTTCGCCTGTTTAGAAAAGCACCCCTCCTCCCATCTTTGACCCTGCGATTTGTACAGTCACTCGCTGAATAATCCAGCCTAAGACTTTACAAAACAACATACATGGGTGAAACTCGTTAGTTACTCAGGGGTGACAATATATTAGAAACAAATGGGTTTGAAAGCAAATAAAACCCCAGGTGCTGGCTATTTCTAGTACCATAAAAAATGCTTTGCATCCCAAATGCAGTGGGTAAATGCAGTGGGTTACACAGACAGGGCATGTGCCCCTGTCCCTCAGTCCAGCTACAGCAGAGCCATCGGGGCAACTATTGCCCTGTTACAGGACGCTCCGTGGTGGCAGTGGCAGGATGGGAGACTCGCAGGGTGAGGGGGCGACTAGAAAAAGGCCCTTGGCAATCTGTGCTCCACTTTCCTTTTTTTAGGGGCAGGATGTTTTGGGAAGAGAGAGTTTGCTGGCAACCTGATCCTCCCTCCGGTTGCGGAGATCTTCAAAGGAGCCCGTGCTGGCAGCTGACATCCCCCCTTCTCCTCTTGGGTTTTTTGCCTGTTCACACTGCAGATCCCTCCCCCGACAGACCTCCTCATCAGCTCCTTCTTCCTTCCGCAGCACAAGCTCAGCCATATTCAAGTCCCTTCGTACCGTGCACCACATCAGGAGGCCTCGCCAAGTTGTTTATGTGGGAGAGCGGCTCCACTGCGCAGTGGCGTTAACCAGCTTCAAAAGAGTAATAATTTGAGAAGTTGCATGGCTTCTAAATGGGAGCGGGAACCTGGTGGTTGAGAAAGGCAATGGCAAACACAGCAACATTGGGAGGGCAAAGGAAGAAGCTTATGAGAAGGAAACAGGTGCCAACTCAGCCCTCTCACCTACGGCTTCCCCAGAAACCATAGTAGCTTCGTCTCTGCCCCTCAGTATTTCACATGCAGCAGGCCCTTGCACAGGGATAAGTAAATCTGTTGGCAAAGTTGGCAAAGACCTTTCCCCACTTCTGCTTCTAGAGGCTTGAGTGCCCAGAGTTAAGCCCTTCTCCCAAAGACACTTTGCAAGCCACCCCTCTGTGCTGGAGGTAATCTGGTGCAAGGAGAGACAGTTAGCTGACTTGTCCAGCCCTACAGAGGGGCAAAAGAAGAGCTCAGAAATTGTGAACCCGTGCCTCAGCCCAAAAACCTCCAGCCATGCAACACCCACGCCCTGAGATGTGGCATGGCCCTCTCCGTGCTCCTGAGTGGGCTGGCTGGGGACGGGCTGCAGGGACCCCCCGGGTACGCGTAGCAGTGCCTCCACGTGCTGCCTTCCCTCCAGCCCCACGGACATTGCCTGACAAGTCATACCCATGACGCTGCTGTAAATGGCAATATCTCTTGTAATGGTTACAGTCAAACCACACTTCTCTGGCAGCGCGCGTGCAAGGAGAAAGGTGGGTGGAAGCGAAAAGGCAGAGCCAGCGCAGTAGCAAATATTGACACAAAACAATAACAAAACGCTATTGTAAAACCCACACAAATGAACGGGTGAGTCTGTGGATGAGCACAGCCCAGGAAAGTGCTTCAGACTCATGCATTCATGTTCACATTTCCAGTGCTGAAGAATACACTTGCAGAAACAGAACCTGTGTAAGCACAGGTTGCAGAAACTGAGATGAGGCAAACAACAAAAAAAGTCATTTATAATTATGCAGAAGGGCAGATATTACCAGATATAATAAAGTGCTAACACAATCACTGTTTGGTTGTTTTGTTTGGTTTTTTTAAATGTGGGTAGTCCCGCTGGCCTTCCTTAACTCTCAACAAATGCTTTCTGGATTGGGTGCTCAGCACCTGACAGGACTAGGCCCACATTCAACATTCACAATAAAGCTTAATCTTGAGTCACATTATCCCATGAAAAAAAAAAATCGTCTCTGCTTTGTTGCAGTCATACACACAGCAATAAAAGGCACCAGTCACGCTACCTGCATTACACAGGTTGTCTTACACTTAACTATCTGCTTTTCTCCAGAGCCGGCCATCAGGTCTCCTCTCTTCCTTTTTGTTCTTTGGTGAGGGAAGAGTTTTTTATAATGGAAAAATAAACAGCTTGTTGTATCTACTTCCCCCCCCGCCCCCCCCAATTAATCAGGTGGTGTAATACTTCCAAAAATATTTGCGTATGTTTTCTTAATGAAGCCACCCATGACTCCCACCATGTAATGCTTTGTTGTGTAAAGTCACTGTTCTCCAACACATGCATTTCTCCTCTGTAGGGCTAGGTCAACCACGGCTTCTCTCCCAGTTTTCCTGCTGAATGCCAAACAAGACATTTTGCTTGGCAGATGGCAAATTTCCAAAAGGACCTGCTAGCAGGAGCAAGGGACGGTATGGAGTACTCCACTACCTGCCTAAATAACCTGAAAACCTGCTCCTCAGTCCTGCTTCGGCTCTCCAGTTTTGATTTTCATTTTCCTATGGCGTGATGTGGTCCTGATAACCTGAGCCAGGCAGGTGCTCAGGTACTTCAGGAACCAGTTAGATGGATGAACAAGTTCTGAAATGTTGATCCAATTCCCCTATTGAAATCACCTGCCAGCAAAATATGGACATCCTTTGAGAACGTGAATAGCAGCCTGCCTCTGAAGAGCACAACACTGAAATACTTGCACACCACATTTCTTTAGGTGGGGTCTGAGGGACGGAGCCTAAAGCGCTACTCATTTGTAGCATCAGCTTTACTTCAGGAGAAAGGAGACATCAGGCTGTGGAAATACCTGCGCAGAAGTTTGCGAAAGCACATTTTCACCCTGTGCTTCACATGCAGAAATGCTATACTATTTACTCACTTGGATGATGACTGGGAGACACATTACCATGAACTATTATGGAGATTAATGCCTCAAATTTAGGAATTCATGTCCCAGTTGTTACGCTGAGAAAATAGCTATGGACATAGATGGAAGCCGAGCCCAAATAACAACTTAAAAATCAGATCTTTGGAGTAGACGTGAAGAAGCTACAGAAAGAAAACAAGAGTTTGATACAAAAGCAGCATTAAAAACAAAACCATTTTCACTAGCACAGTATATACATCTTTGCTTAATTGATTATATGTTTTCTTCTTCAGGTAAAAGGGATTTGAGACATGCAAATTCTAGCTTAAGAGACGAGTTGTGCAATGTCGCACTCGCTCATGAGTAATCCAATTGACCTCCCTGGGCCGACTCATGTGAGCAAGTGCTCATCACCACCAACGAGGGTTGCACAATCAGTGGGGTTTCAGTGCACCACTCTATCTGCACCACCCTCCCGGACAGCACCGTGTCTGCCCTGACTTCAGCACAAGTGGTTCGTCGAGCTTCTCTGATCGCTACGAAGCTAAGCCAAAACACAGAGGAAATGTGTCCTGTGCAAGGAATTAGTTTGATTAGTTCTCTTAGGATACACGTGATACTTTTTTTTTTTTTTTAAGATCACAGAAAGAACATTTCAAGGTTACTCTGTGAGAATAATCAATCTTTTAAAACACACAAGTTCTCTAATTACTTTTGCAAAAAAAAAAAAAAAAAAGCCGTGTATACTGTGGCAATGAAAAAGGTACTAAAGTCAGCACAATTGAGCCCTTAATTTTGCCTTTTCACCAGGTTTCAGACAATTAGGTCTGTGAGCAGTAAAAAAAAAAAGGGGGGGGGGGGAAGAGAAAGAAAAAAGCATGTGGTTAATTTTTACATTATGGTGCCCAAATGAAAAGAGATCACTTGGCTTCATTTAACTTCCCGTCTTCATAGTCTGAAGAATGCTGCAACATGCTACTGGTGCATGCCTGTAAGGTAACTAGTAACTGGCTTCCATAAACACTATATTTACCAGAAAAAAAACAGTAAAAACCCCTGCTTAGTTCACTGCACATTATACAAGCCAAATTGCAAAGAGATTTTTTTTTTCTCTGCAATGAAATAAACGGAAGCGCCAACATATACAAACATGCATCTGTTACTAATGAGATATTTACAGCCCCTGCCTTGCCAATTGCACATATGTAATACTTCGGTGCGTCGTTACCTATAGGGCTCTGGTTAAGAGACAATAGGTGCAAATTAATGTATAAACAGACATTATCTCTTCAAGCCTGGACATGACTTGAAGCCTCTTTAAATATTTTTAAATGCCACAGCTTTCTACTAAGCTTTTAAAATCCTTTCTTCCACTCTTTGCTGATGGTGAAAATGTTCGGGGGACAGGACAAGATATTTATAATAAGAGGACATTTCACTCTGCACTTTGTTTTAGCATGTGGGGGGAATAATAATTGTATTCAGACTTGAAATGGCTTGGGTTACGCAGTTCAGAGCACAAGCACCTGCAGCAAATTAATTTGTTGTAGCACATTTATTATCTCATAGCTTCTATTTAGGCTGCAGCTGTTGCTATTATGTTAATAATGTTTTTTATCACCACTGTATACAACAGGTTATGGTAATACAGAAATTTTGGGGCGTAGGGTGTTGGTTTGGGTTTTTTTTTTAATTTTATTTCTCAGACAGAAAAAGATGGGGAGAATATAACACATAAGCATTGATCAGGCATTTAGCCTTCTGTTTATTAGCTGATTTGAAAGAGAATGGGCAAGAGAAATTAGAAAAGAGTAACAATAGACAAAGATGGCGCGTGCAGAATTTGTGAAAGCAAAAAAGAAGAAGAAGAGGTGGAAAAAAAGAAAGAAAGAAACACCGAACACCGCAGTGCTGGGGTGGTGAGTGTTCGGGTGGGGGCGGGGAAAATGCTGCAGTTTTCGTGAAATAATAAGGTGGAAAAAAAGGCATACAAAGAGTAGGTTTTTCATTGTCTGTAAAATATAAACACAGATGAATTCTGTCTTTGGTTTGTTCATGCTTTTCACTCTGCACAGCAGGGATGTTCTTAAGAAGTTGCCCTCTGCGAAATTTCACTAAATGGAAACCGTGGACCCTGCATGATGCGATTATAATCACACCAGCCATTCTTTTTACATAATTTTTTGTTTAAAATCCAGTAATGCTTCTTGTTTTTAAAACATATATCTGTATCTATACACGCATCTAAAACAGTGCTGGTTTACGTCCCCCCAGCAAAGTGCAAGCTGAAGCTATAACTGGCTGTATCCCATCCGCAAATCTCCATGGACTCAAAAACAATATGAAAATTTTTAGCTGACAAGAACATGTCTGCTGCCTGCAGTCACTGCAATAGCTCACCATGTTGCCTACTAACCAAAAGATCAAAAATTATCGATTTCATGGCGCTGCGTGCTTGGGATAGAAAAGCTACTTTAAAATTTGCATTATTTAAGAAATGAATTAAGAGAAAAGACTCATGTTTTAGAGCACTTTGGAACGTAAAAATGGCTTTATGTTTTAATCTTATCAATGATTTACTATAATTCTATTATTTTTAGTAGCTGGGGTCTAAAAATGATTTTTTTTTGCCGATGAATTTAGGATTTTGCCGCAGTATACATCTGCAGTCCCAGAATCCTCTGGTAAGATAATCCCTCCTGCGATGGGGAAACGCCTTTAACCTTTTCGTGAATGAAAAATATGCAACCATTTTGAAATAAAAAGGGGGAAAGAATGATGATTTCTAAGAGCTAGAATGAAATTTACTGTGAATTGAAAGAACAAGGAAAGGAAAACATACTGTAATCGCGTTGTGGCGTTGGAGTTTCTAGCTGTTGTCTCCATCACTCCTGCCCTTTCTTCAATGGTGTCGTATATATGCCTGGAGTATGGTGTTACCCATATTTCATGCGGGTGAGAAATCGAGAACCAAGACGTTAAGAAATACAGTGTTTCCTTGCCATAACTGCAGAAATGCTATCACTGCTACCTCCATGCTGTGGGCTTTAAGGGAAATTTTGATTACCGGTCATTGAAATTCATTTGACCAGTGGATTCTTAAGATGACCGGACTGTGTTAGGGGAGCCAAGCCTTTAGATAGCAAGAGGTGTTTACAGCTGCTCAGGGGTTTTAGCTAGAAAGGGAAAAGGAAATTTTTCTGCGGCATAAGGAAATCCGAAGCCCTAGTCCATGCACAGTCTGTTTGGAGATTTGTTCAAATGAAACTCCTACCCTGATACTCTCATATTTTCAGACTGCACAGTAATTAAGAAAGAGCGGTCTGAACAGAAAAATCAGGTCTTAATAATTTACTATCTTATGTTTTAAGATTACATATTAGAATCAATTACTCAGAATAAGGAAATCTGGCCTAAAGCTATTGAAAAAAAGGCAAAATTTATACATCGACTACCTTTTGAAAGATGGCTTTCTATACAAGTACAGGTATATATTTAGAGTATTGACAATTAAAGGGTTACAACTCTGAGAAATCAGGGGGTTTCATGTGGACGCAGTTTGATTAGGGAAGAAGAAGGTAGGTGTCTCACCTCTGCGACTGTTATTGTTTTTGCCTGTGTTTCTGGCTGGCTTTTCTGCCAGGGTACCTGAACACAACCATTGCAATTGTTTTAAATGAGGAGTACGAGACCCATAATCATTAAGAGACACGCACACAGAAATTTTAAAGGAAAACTTAGGTGCTGTGGCATACTTGATAATGACAACATTTTGAAAAGGACCAATATCGGGGATTTCTGTTTACATGACCATGCAATAAATTTTTAATATAAAGCCATCTTGATATGTTTGGTTAGTAGTAATTAAAATATAAGTATTGGGAGATGCAATGCTTCAAGTTTATTCTGTTCCACTGCTTAATATGCCGGTAATCAGATATTCTGATGAGTAATGCCTCAGCTGCTAAATCAGCTGGAGACTTTTTTCAGTTTCTGAAACATACCTCATATATGAAGTTAAACTGTTGTAAGCACTCACATGTACTGAATTAAAGAGGGAAACACTAAGGTATATTGCATACCCCCAAAATAAGGACCACTGAGGGAAAGAATAACTTTTTTTTTTTTAATCAAATTGGTGGCCAATGACAATTCTATTTCCAGTGCTTGAAACAACATTTATAGAGTACTCTAATTTATGTCATTCCAACCAGTTAACAAGATATTTTGATCAGTATGTGCTCTACTAATTTATTAATAATTTTTAGGGTCTCTCTTTCCTTCAAAATGACCCAGAGTTACAGACTTGCATGATTTTTTCTGCAATTTTTGAGACAGGTGAAATCTGACCAGTATTTTGAGTTTGGCTAATTCTCTCTCTCTTTGTCCATAAAGAACAATTCTTTTTTTTTCACTGAAACTGAGCCTGAATGGCACTGCTATTTGCTTTAACATAGCGAAGGTTCTGATGTGTATTAATAAATGGTAGTTCTCAAGTATGAGGCAGAAGTTACATTGATTACTCTTGTATCTCAAAGAGTGCTTAAATATTGCAAGCATCTCCTCTCTTTTCCCCTTCACTCCTGTATGAGTGAAAATACGTGACTTTTTTAATACACTACAACTTCACGTCGCTGGAAGAACATTCTTTTTATCTTTTTGTAAGAGGATCAAATGATGTAATTTTTTTTGCTGACAAGTGAATATATATTTAGTCAGTGTCTGAAAAAATATCTGTAGTTGATTCTTGAATATGTTCCTAGAGTATGCACGGTTAGAAGCCAATTATGCATATGTTTTTAAGATCCATATGGGAAATCAAAGATTCAGGCCCCGAGCCCTAGACGTTTCCGTAATTGGCGATTTTGCTTTGTCCTTATATTAGTGCCATGGCTACTCATTCGTTACCATGTTCCTTACAAACATAGCTAAATGCCAGGATTTCAGAAGGAAAGGTGACCAACTAAGTTTACCTTTAGCTGTTTGTTATTTTTAATTAATGGGCTTCCTGCTTTCTACCGTGTTAAAAGTTGACTCTCCAAAAGCAGTGCTAAGGATGTAAAAAAAGAGGCTAACAAAAAGATTTAAATCATTATCTTTTAAAATTTAACCATGAAGCTCTCCTTTGCACTGAGGATTTCTTACTGCAGTGATACACAATGGACATGTTAGGAGACTGCTTGACCTTTTGAAAAAAATATGTCTGCAGCATACTCGTCTAGCAAACAGCCACCAAAACAAACCTATTAAAGTATAAAAGAGCTCTAAGGAAACTTCTGAAGCTGCATATACACAGTCAGTGCTTCGGGGGGGGAGGGGGGGGGAGTAGAAGAGGAAGAATAACCGGACTGTTTGTGAATTTACTCATGAAGCCCCACACCATAATATCTGATATAACATTTACTCTTCTTGTTTTGATAGTGGACCGTAACACAATGTATTTTAGAAAAACCAGAAACACAAAATGTATTTTACAAACATTTTTATAATTGCAAGAACAGTATAACTAGAGGTAATCGTAATTGTAACAGTTCCAGCTATTAAGATATTAGATTTCCTGGGGTAGGTTTTTTTTTAAAAAAGGTGACACTTTAGAAAATGGTTAGCTACCTAATAGCTAAAAATCGCAAAGCTAATATGAATCAAATTTCTATTAGCAATGTGTCTAGATCCGAAAGCATCCTAACCATTTTGCAGTGAAACAAATACAGATTAAAATGACAACAAACCATGCAAGAGTAAAACAACCAAAAATCAACACGAGTTCAGCATTATGTGCTAAAGGCCTTATGAAATTTTTTATATATATATATATAAAAGTTGTATGTTTTAAACCTGTTTTTAAAAGGGCTAGTTCCAGTTGTCCTCATCAGGTCAAAAAGAAAAGCGGTCCATAGTTCAGGGGCCAGAAGCAAAGACACGGACTGTACCCCTCCTGCTCCTGCAAAATCCAGGCTCCAAAAGCCCCATCCCTGCAGACCTCAGGGGGTGGGATGGCACACAAAGAGGCTCTGAAAGGTATCTGGGACCATGCAATGCATCAAGGGCGTTTGACTGATTCTACTGTTGTTATCAAGTACCCAATGGAATTGCTTATAGTGAATTTGGCAATAATGCCCTATAGAAACAACACTTTGAACTTATATAGTACCTTTGATCCAGTGATCTAAAAGGAGGGGTCTGTCATTATTACTATTCCCATTTTACAGAGGGTGAAACCAAGGCAGAGCAGATTTTCCCAAGGTTGTAGAGGAAGGCAGCTGAGAAAGGGAGGTGGAGAAAGAAATTAACTCTTCCCCCCACACCCTCTTCTTCTTTTTTAATCTCCAGGATTAAATCCCAAATTTAATCCCAAACCAATCTCCAGGAATACTTTCTCTGACTTTTATCGTAAATTGGAATCAAACTTCTGGTGTCAAGAACGGCAAGGTCCTTCTGCTCACAGCTGCACCCAGTAACTCCCCTGGAAGGTGATGAGCATTCACAGCCTGCCAGCCCTGATCCGGCAGCATTTGCTTTTCCAACTCTTGCCAACAGTTGCCCTCATTCTTGCCCTCCTTTTGGCCAGCACTGTCAAAACAGGCAATTGTCCTTAGAGAAAACAGCACGACAAGGAGAGCTGTATTTCTTGAACCTCCAACTTCAGGTGACATTCCATTTCCTTACTAGTGGGGACCTGAGGTTGCCCACTGCACAGGGAGGCTGGCAGGTGGATGACTGCTGCGTGCCCTGCAATGGCAGGAGGGAGCGGGGAGGAAACAAGGATTCTTTATCACCATTGCCTTCCCAGAGCCATTTTAGTAGTGACAGCTAACCCGCAGACTCAGGACCCCTCCCCTGCACTTGCCCCACTGGGCTGTAGCCCCCTGCCAGGTCCACCTGCGAGGGCTGGGGTGCCTTTTATGTGCAGCAAGCCCTACATTATATTTTTTTCCTCCCATAGGGAGAAATCCCTTGTTTAAAAAAGCACTGATTAAAAAAAAAAAAAAAGCAGTTGACATGAAAATCAAGTAGCACTGTGGAAGAGGCTCCTTTAGTCTAACACTACATATTACTCAATAAATCAATGGGGGGGGGGAATCTTAAGTGTAACTTCCTGAGTAGAAACCCAGAGCCCGTTTAAAATAGTATTATCAGTGGAAAAACAGGTATAAAAGTGGCCCCTCCGTGAACCGCACATCTCCCCACTTCAAGAATCACAGAAGCAGGAGGCTGGTGTGGAACGAGAGGCTGCACGAAGCCCTCCAGCACAGGACCAAGAATTCAACCCCCAACATCCGCTAGTGCTAAAGCAAATTTATACCAGCGGAAAAGAAAAATAAATCAATCTTTCACTAGCAATGGATGTTTTACATAAACACGTTGGTATATACGGTCCTTGTTTCATGTAGAGAGGGGTGTGTGTGTGTATTTTTTTTCCCCCGGTATGTTAAACACACTTTGCCAGTGCAAGACGGTACACGCAAGAAGTCTGTAAAACATTCTGCTGTGCAAGCCCGTGCACGTCGAGGAAGAGGCTGCCACATACGTGCCTTCACAGGGCTCTGCACGCCGCGAAAAACCTTGTGCAATTCATAGTATTTTCCTGTTTTTACGACTCACTAAAGAGGCGAGGGGCGGGCGAGGAGGAGGTGTGTATGTGGGGGAAGCTCGCTTCTTCCATAAAAAATAAATAAATTGCATAACGAGATACTTTCTTTGGCAACTGCTTCCTGACAAATATTTGCGAGGGCAGAGCGGAGCGCGTTTCCGCCGACGTGAGCGGGCCCCACCGCCGCCTGCCCGGGCTCCCCGCCGGCCAGGCGGGCCGGGCCGGGGCGGCAGCGCAGCTCGGCGGGCTGCCCCAGCCCAGCGCCGGGGCCGGTTTTCCTCGAGTCTACGGCCGGGGAGCCTCCCGACTCGGCAAGAAGCGTTTGGGAGGACGGAGTTTCGCTACAGTTGGTGGCGTGCGTTTAAAAAAAAAAAAACCACCCCCCCCAATAAAATCCCCAGGCAACGAAACGCCAAATTAAAGGGGGGTAGGGCGCGCTCGCCTTTCGCCCCCCCCCCCCCCCCCCAAGTGGGACCCCGAGCTCATCCCCTCAGCTTCACCCCCTCCCCCGCCGCCTCTACTCCACCCTCAGGCAGCAACTTCGCTCCCAGCCGGGACCTCGGGTCCTTCTTCCCCACCTCCGGAATAAGGTGTCTCCGCTGTCCTCCGCCCGCCCCTCACGCCGCCGTGCCGCTCCCCTCCACCGCCGCCTCAGCCCGGCCCGGCCCTGCCCGCCCCGCCTCCCCCCGCCGCGCCGCCACGGCCCCGCTCGCTGCCGCTTCCCTCCGCTGCTGCTCTCTGTCTCCCTCCGCCCTGGGAGCCGGGCACTATTTCTCCTCCCCCTGCCCTGTGCGCTGGGTGCCTGTGGAATGCTGCGCGCTGGGCCCGGCCGCGGCGGCAGGATACAGCCGAGCCCGGCGCTCACTATAAGAACCTCCTTGTGAGCGACGCCATTTTAAGCCTCTCGCTCGGTTCGGCGGTGGGAGCAGCAGCGGCGCTCGGGGCAGGGGACTAACACCGCCGCCCCGTACGGTCGCCACCCGGGAGGACAGCGGCGGGGGCACCGCCGTCAGCAAAGAGCCGAGCGAGGAGGAGGGGGCAAGGAAGGAAAGACGGACCGGACCGGGATCGCCCGGGCGGCAGCAGCACCAGCAGCCGGAGCCCGGGGGGACCCTGCGCTCTCGCCTCCCTGCAACGTTAGTGCCACTTTTCTCCGGCAGGAACTTGGGGCGAGCCCGGGCCGGGCCTCCCTCCCTCAGCGGCCGCCGGTGCCCCGGGGCGGGCGGGAGCGGGTGCTGCGTCCCGTGGCCGTTGGGGGGTCCAGGGTGTGCCCGGCGGCGAAGCGGGAAGGACGGGGCTGGAGCGGGGCGGGGGGCGCTGCCTGGG
Organism: Mycteria americana; assembly: GCF_035582795.1. Classification (NCBI taxonomy): domain Eukaryota; kingdom Metazoa; phylum Chordata; class Aves; order Ciconiiformes; family Ciconiidae; genus Mycteria; species Mycteria americana. Next base: position 50,554,868 of record NC_134366.1, read on the forward strand.
TGGGAGTGGGGGTGGGAGAGGAGGGGGGTCGTGTTTTGGGAGGTCCGGACAGCTGCGTGGTTGCAGGAGGCGGCAGCTGCGGCTCCCGAGGTGTCTCTTGGGAAGCTCGTCCTGGGGCGAGGGGGTGGCTGCTCGGGTCTGCGGGAGAAGGCGAGTCTCTGCCGCCCGGGTCTCCGTGGGACTCTGCTCCCGGCTGCGTTTGCAGCCGGAGGCCGGAGTAGTTTCGTGGGCCCCCCCGCGTTATTTTTCTTTTCTTTAAAGGGGGGGAGGTACTGACTCGCCGGTGGGCTGTAGACCACCGTTGGTGATAGGAGGGGGAAGAAAGCAGGGGACGGGTTTATTTGTACCGAATATAATTAATCACGGTCACCGCAGTCAGCGGGAGATAACTAATCTGTTGCCTTGTGGGTTTTTGGTCTTAGTTGCATGCATATTTGCTGGAGAGGTTGTGCTTCTTCTGGGTGTCACCGAAATGAAGCTCCCCGGAGCTGGGAGCAATCAAATCAAGTTTTTAACACCCACGTTACCAGAGTCTCGTAGCGAATGACTTGGGCAGTGTGGGGGCTCGTATGCTGCAAGGGGAAGCGCCTGCTGCTTTCCGTGGCCGACTGGGGGGGACGATGGCGACTCCAGCCTCCCAAACTAACGCACTTCTGAGATGTGTGAAGCAACTTGCGGTTACTCCTAGTAGGATATAGGGCACTTGTTTCTGATTTCCCGTGGAACAGGGAGCTCCAGATGTGTGTGTTTTTTCCCCGAAAAGCTTAGTTCAGCTCTCTTTTGTGTGTGATCAGTTGCTCCTGGGACAGCGAGGTTTCTTAAATCTAACAAAACCTTAAACTCTTCCCTACCTAAAACTTGACTTAGGACATTGTGCTGCTTCATTTTGAATCTCTTCCCAAAAACCTCTACTGAAGATTATCCCTTCTGGGAAGAAAGAGCAGGCTGTGAAGGTACTATGGGCAACTTGTGACTTTAGGAATAGTAGTGTTGATCTTAGTAATCAGCTACTTCTTCTTGATCTCTTTCTCATGGAGCAGCCATTGTTCTGACACTCTGTATATTCCAGACATCTGTGGTCCTCCCATCCCCCAAAGTATGCAAGTGGTGAATGGAAAGAGGCTGGGCTGGTATGCTGAGGTCGATGGACGGAAATCAAGGAGGGGTTTTAGTAAAACAGGATCTTTATGTGTTAAGACTATAGTAAAGGTGAAGACGAGAAAAAACTACCTGAAAGAGTATCGGGGTTTTCTTGATATTAAGTTCAGACACACCAGAGAGCAACTTACCAATTATTATTTTGCTTCTGAATGACAAAAAGGTACTACTGCAAGGCTTTAAAACAGCACCAAGGGCAAAACTTACTGGTGTTTATTGGGCCAAGTTATAATGTGAATTTCAGTAACTGACAGTCCAGGAACCTAATGTTAATCTTGCACTTTTAATAAAAAGGTGCTGACAGCTGCAGGTATGTGGCTACTGTGTTGATTGCCTAATGGCTGGCACTGTTGAAAATAAGGCTACTTAGGTGTTCAGACAAGGCTTTCAGGCTCTCCAAATTCAGCATTGGGTATGAAATCATATCAAGTGTCTTGCTGTTCTGGGATTGTTCTAAAGAAATGTCATATTTGCTTGTCTTTTAGTTCAGATATTTTCTGTTTATGAATAAACTGATAGTGTGGGAATGTTCATGCTGGTCTGTATGGCTGATACTTTCAAAGAGTCTGGGGAGAAATAAGTAAAAAACATGTTGATGGAAAGGACAATGCAATGCACAATAGCTTCTAAAAGCAAGGATTTTTAATACAAAGTAAAGCTTGATTGAAAAAGTCAGTTCTTCAAATGTTGTGTTACATCCTTAGTAAACCAAGCTTCCTTTTTCTTGCCTAAGCAATAAATAGGCTGGGCTCGTTGCTTGATATATAGTCTATGAACACTAGCATTTTGCTATGACTACGTGGTGTGTCAGTAACTGGCTTATCAAATCTTGGCCATGAAACCTGGTTGCCCTTCAGACATACAGTTTCTTTGTGAAACGGATGTTGGTCTCTCATGACTTAACATCACCAAAAACTCAATTTTAACTCTAAAGAACACAATACTTCAGAAAGTTAATTCAGATATAAACATAACAAGTTAGTACTAGTGGCCTTCTAGACTAATTTTGCAGTATTTTGAGGGGTAGAAAGGGAAGTAGCAAGAATGGGGCAGGAAACATGGCTATTGTAAGCTTCAGTCTTATAAACTGAAGTCTGTGCAATCTCCTAGATAAGGATGTTTCTGCAAAATGTTGTCTAGTAGGCAGGCTAGTGTGCAAATACAGCAGTAATCAAAATCACTCATGTTAATTCATAGTTAAAGCTGGTAACACAGGGGTTGTGGTGATCATGCAGTTGCTTGCAGCAAAACTTGTTCTGTGACTCTGGTAGACTGCATACCGTGGCAGGAAAATCAGGACTGACCTTACTTATCTTGAACATCATACTTCACGAAGCCCGATAAAACTTTGGGAAACTGCGCAGGCAGTTGGGACTTGCTCTTGAGTCCTCACAGCATGCATTTGCAAGCTCTGAGCCCCCTGCCTTGCTGGGTCACTGTGCGGTAACTTAGAAATGGCACTGCGCTAACTTTGCAAAATTCTGCAAACTCCCTGGCAGTAAGTATTGAATATGACTTTTCTTGTCTCTTTAGATAAAATGATTATCCTGGTCAGATGGGCAGGGCACTATTGCTGACTTTCTAGTTATGCATTGGAAGACTTGCTTTGGGGGTGCTTTGATGTTATGCACCAATGAATTGTTGGCAAGTCTAACCATAAGGTAGCCTGACTGTGGTTCACTTTTATTATCCATTTCTGGCACTTGATTCCAAGTTAAAACTTGCTGTAGTCTGTGATCAGGCTTTAGCCCAAGAGGGTAACGTCTTAATATGCCAGTGTTGTGTGGCCTGCGTTGCTTCTTGTGAGAAGAAAGGAGCCAGAAAAGTTTCTTGCACTGACAGGTAACTTCAAGTGCAAGGGAGAGAACTAATGGAAGTCTTATTCTGGCATTTCTGTCTGTATGGAACACCAAATTGATAAGGTGAGCTGGTGAAATGTGTACCCGTAGCTCAGCCTGCCCTCATGAATCTGTTAACTCTGACTTGATGTGAAAGCAAATGTGTCCTGTGCTTTTTGTTGCCTTGTGAAGTACTGGTGCGGACGTTGCTTTACAGCTTTCATTACAGAAGAACTTTTTGTTAATGCTCCAAGTTGCTTTAGGAAACAATGTACACTGGCTGGATTAGTATTGCAGAAGTAAAGTCCTTGCTCTGTTACTTAATACTAAATCAACTCTGAAGCCTTGTTTAAGGAATAAATTAATTCCCTTAAAGGTTGAAAGAGTTAATCTAGTATTCTAGGTTGCTGCTTTTAAAAAGGTAGTATGAGCTAGCTGGATCTTACTGGAGTTGGAAAATGCACAGTGTGCACTGTAATTATATTTGCTGGAACTGGCATTTCTAGGCTGACTTATTGTACTAAATAGACTTGTATAAATTGGAGAAATTTGCCAACTCTGCAGCAACTGTAGCAAGTAGTTCTGTATTGCCCTGGCAACGATTCAGGTGCCCTCCAGTGGTCAGAAATCTTAACATCCTGAAGGTGCTGATAAATGCTGTTGCCTTGTCAGTTTGCCTTAATTAAACGTGAGTTGAAGAAACATCTTGCAGTGTCAGACTTCATTAGCATGTTTGTTGCTCAAACAGTACTTTTTGGAGTGTTGGTATGTCTTACTGTAAATACATAGTTATTCTGACAGACAAGTGAAGGCAGCCACTTTCAGATTCGTAAGTATTTCATTAGTGTCAGTGCAATTATGACTAATCGCTCTGGTTTCTTAAACCATGGCGATTAATGTTTAACATCCATGTTTGGTCTGGCTACATAGTTGCAGTTTAAGAAGAAACTAGATTATGGTAGATACTTACTGGTTTGGAAGGGAGCTCCTTGCTAAATTGTTGCTGTATTTGAGTGGAACTGAATGTTTTAAGTTCTACACAGACAGGAGGGAAGGGTACTCCTGTAGTACCGTGGCTGTCAACCTTCTTTTGTGATGTATGTGGTTGTGATAAATGACTGTAGAACCATTAAGTATCTTTTTGACACTCAAAACTAAGTGGGCAGGAAGCTTGAGGGCTGGCAGTGGTTTGTTGCTGAACTTTATTAAAGTTAAATGAAATGTGGTATAATGTTTAAGTTCTCATAGGTTATCTCTTAAGTGGTCATGATGGCAGCTTTTTTGTATGTGGCTAGGTAAGACTAAAGAATGATGTTTGATCCTGGCTATTGCCGTCTCTACTACAGACATCTTACTCGGTGAAAGTAGGGGCACATGGACCAAAAGCTGTAAATCAGTGCAAGTTGAGAAGGTGAGTACTGCTGGCAAACTAAACCTCAGACAGAAACACTAGCTCATCCCTAACTGAGAAAGGCAGGAGTATGCATAATGTAGATACCACTTCTGATTTGTGGGACACAGTTAGGTAACTTTCTAAGCTGTGATAATAAAACTGCCCTTAATGTTTTGTCCAGCCGTGAAGATACTCAAACATAATGAATGCTGCATGAAACCCTAATGGGAAATGCTTGCTGGTGACCAAAAGATCTCAAAGTAAACCCATTGATGAACAGAATTGAACTTAGTAACTGTTTTGAGGTTACTTGCATGAGTTGGTGGTGCTTACTTGGTCAAAACAATTAACACAGAGTAATTGGGTTGCTAATCTTGTTAAGAACTTGCATTAAGTTCATAAAATTGAAACTGGCATACCAGTCCTTTAATACTGAGCTGCAAACTGCTGTCAAAGGATTGATAGGTGGAGAATATTACTTTTTGTTCTAAAGCTGGATGTGTAACACCTGATTAGTAGTTGAAGCATTCCTCACATCTCATCTCAAATGTTAAGATTATTGTCAGCTCCTCTCTTGGACAGTGAAGAAAGATACATAGGTACTTGGAGCCAATCTTGTCTACTAATAAAGTTATAGATTTTGCTAGTGTTGCAGTATACTTGCCAGTGAAAAGCCCTCTTAAACCATTACTTTCAAACACGACCTGATAATTTCTCTGTCAGCTTGAGCACTGCTGCTGCTTATAGCTCACAGAAACAACCAGATTTTTATAGAGGACAAATACTCGGTGCAGAAAGTGTAGCTCTCTTTGAGAAGATCACTTTTTTGTTTGCAGGTCTTGTTAGAAGCTGCTGGTATACTTGCCCATGATTTTGAATATAAAGGGATTGTGTTGACAGACCTCCTGCAACTCCTGAATGTTTCTCTAGGTAAAGGGCAGAATAATTGTGCTTTGGATCCAAATACTAACTTCTCTGAAGTGACAACATCCAGTGCTGTGAGATTTCAGATATACAGTATAAGTATGCATTTAAGTAGCAAAGAGTACGGGCCTATGTGAAAAGGTATGTGTGGTCTTTACATTGCCTGTGCCATTACATATGCCCAGCCATGTGACTCTGGCAGTCTTAGGCTCTGGTCAGCATCAAACAAAATTCTGTAGGGCACCACTGATAGTTGTAAGAAATTATGGTGGTAGGTAACTGCTACTAAGTACCTTTTGGCCTCTCTAGGTGTCCTATCAAATGTAATTGCCCACAAAATTTCCCTAAAATGTCTGTCCTAAAGAGTAAGGTACTATGTATTAAAGGTATTAGAGAACCCTTACATGATATTGCCAGTTTCGTGGGGGGGTGGGGTGGGGTGTGCTTCCTGGCAGGCTCTAAAGTTTGAAAGTTCATCTCTTAGTATGATTGTGCAGATCAGTGCCCAGGTGAACTTTGTTACTTTTTTTAGTAACTTACCTGATGTGCTTGTTCTGAATTCTCCTCCAGGTTCTCAACTATCTATAAAATGACATCTCAAGTATTTGTTGGCTGACTGTGGCTCTCAGACCAATGTTAACTGTTGCTTTATTGAAACTTCTAATGGGTTGTTTTTAAAAGGGTACTTAAACCTTAGTACCTGTGAAGACCCTGACTAATTGCACAAGCTGTTAGTGCCTAAATGCCATGTTAGTTGCTCAAAGTGCTGTGTTTCAGTGACACTCAATGCTTGCAGCTGAAAGATATTCCATCTGGCTGTGAAAGCTCACTAAGTCCATTTCTGATACATCTTGTTACCTGAACTTTTGGTCAGAGGCTGAAGTTGCTCTTCAGTGATGGATTAAAACTACCTATGTTCTGGGTGGCAATCTGTACTTAGGGTGAGCAAAACAAAATGTGGATCTTATTGCACTTACATTATAGTCACAATTGCACTTGAAACTTAATGAGTTGTCACAGTTGATCATTGGCAAGCTGGCTAGGAAGCGTGATTCTTTACTAGCCTGCTGCCCCTTTTGGGAGGAAGGGGAGGGTAAAACAGGTGAGTGTCCTGTGGTATCAGAACACTCCATAGTGCTACAGTCCTAATGGAAGTGAAGTGTGGTAGAACAGAGCCTTACAGCTGTGTTGTAAAGTTCTTGCGGCCCCTTTCCCTGCCCTCTGCCATGTGTGTCTAAGGCTGCATGGATTCAAAAATGAACCTCCTTTTCTGTCCTTGTAACCTGAGTCTTTCCTTCACTAGGTATTTTTTGAGGAATAAATCCTCTTTTAATACAGCTAACCCAGTGTTTTAAGTCTAGTCAGGACTACCAGATGCCTGCACTTCAGTTCCATTAAGCAGTTGTAATCAACTTTCTTAGAGAAGTCTAGCAAGAGCAGAAATATTTGCATGCTGTTTGCTTTAGGTAATGAGCATGTGAATAGAAACTCTGCTCTGTGCTCTTAATTGCTCTTAGATTGCTGAGATGACTGAAAATAAGACAGACATAACACTTTATTTTGTGATGTGGCATCAAATGAACTCTTATTAAAAAAAACTTACAAAAGCTAGTGTAGGGAGGCTCTTCTGCCTTTATGTTACGGAAAGGAATTTTTAGATAATTTCTAAGGCAGAAGACAAAGGCTGAAAAGCCAGAACAATTGGTGTTAATGGCAAACTGGGATGCCTGAAGGAAAAAAATAATGAAGTGGAAATGAAGCAGCAGAAAACAGTGGCTGCAAGCAGAGGTAACTTGTAGTGAGCATTGGCAGATCTGTGTGTGTGCTGTCAAATACCCCTCTTCCACTTTAATTCTGTGGGTTATCTGAGCTAGTTTGTTGCCTCTTTCAGCATGTATTAAGGACACTTAAAGCCTGGAAGTTGCAACCTGCTGACCTTTAAGAAAGGTCAGTTTAGCAGATACTATTCAGGTTTCTTAATTTCCTGATGTTTAATAGGAGAAACAGATCTTAAACTTTCAGGTCTTAAGAGATTTTAAAGAACAATTTAAGACTGTTGTGTATTCTGGGTTCAGAGTCAAACTTATTGTGATCTGATTAGCTAAATCTAAAATAGAATGTATTGCTATTTGCAAGGCATCTTCTACCTTTCTTCAGGCATCAGTAGAATGCATTGTCTGAAGTATTTGAGCTTGGGTAAACTTGAGCTGGATGATTACATGGGATACTGAGTGGATAGGGTACTTCACTGGAGTGAAGTATTTGTCCTTAGTGGTTGGAGGGAACAATGTTAAGCAAATGTTGCTTGAGGAAATGACCAGAGCAGTTTTGTCATGAGTTAAAGTTTATGAATGAGTTTGTTCTCTTGGAGTCTAGGATCAGTAAGCTGAATTTTAGTGTGGGTGTGTGCTGTGGCATGCAGGTTAACATTCCTGTCACTATTGGTAGCTCTCAGTTTTCAGTAGAACTACTGAAATGGTTGAGGTTGCTACATCTTGGCACAACACTTAAATATAGTAATGCTGCTCTATCTCTTGCTGTGGCATTTCTTCTGAGGTGGTAGTGAAGGCTACAGATGAGTGTTTGTCATCTAACCTGAAAGTTTGGGAGCTGTGAAAACCCATGGTGGTGGGGTTTTTTTCCTTTTAGAGTTGGGGAAAATGCATGCTGTGTTTTCTCTTGGCTGTATGGTTTGACTTGTTTCCCTTTGATGTTACACTGTTGTCATGGTTTAACCCCAGCTGGCAACTAAGCACCACACAGCTGCTTGCTCACTCTCCCCCAGTGGGATGGGGGAGAGAATTGAAGGGTAAAAGTGAGAAAACTTGGGTTGAGATAAAGACAGCTTAAGTAAAGCAAAAGCCACACACGCAAGCAAAGCAAGCCAAGGAATTCATTCACTACTTCCCATGGGCAGGCAGGTGTTCAGCCATCTCCAGGAAAGCAGGGCTCCATCATGCGTAATGGCTACTTGGTAAGACAAACGCCATCACTCTGTATGTCCCCCCCTTCCTCCTGCTTCCGCAGCTTTATATGCTGAGCATGATGTCTTATGGTGTGGAATATCCCTTTGGTCAGTTGGGGTCAGCTGTCCTGGCTGTGTCCCCACCCAACTTGTCGTGCACCCCCAGCCTACTCGCTGGTGGGGTGGTGTGAGAAGCAGAAAAGGCCTTGACTGTGCAAGCACTGCTCAGCAGTAATAAAAACATCCCTGTGTTGTCAACACTGTTTCCAGCACACATCCAAAACATAGCCCCATGCTAGCTACTGTGAAGGAAATTAACTTTATCCCAGCCAAATCCAGCACAACTGTATAAGTTACTTCCATTTACTTAGGATATCTTCAGATGGCCTATGACAAGATATTTTTACCCAGCATTAAATATCAGCTTGCTGAAAGCAGAAGGAAGCCTGACATTAATATGAAAAATGTGAAGTTTTATATTCTGATTCCTGGTGTAGATAATAAGATAAACCTTAACTCTACTGCCTCCAAAAATATCCAAGTGGCCCATTGCTTTGTTTAATGTGATAACTTACAGCCCTAAACCATTAGTTGAGAGCCAGTTTTAAATTAGTTTCCCAGTAGTTTTTGTACATCCAGGTCCTTAAACTGCTGGTGTGAGGAGGGTTTTGAAAAATTGAATTTCTTAATCCAGAAGTCACTACTGGTGAGTGACTAATTTGACAATAATCAAGGCCCTCTAATGCTTGTATATAACTTTAACTTCAAAATAATCTCCACTCACTGCATACAGCTGTTCCTTTCAGAGTTGACGAAGTGACTGCAAATGCTGCTACTTGAGACAGAATATGGGAATGCTGTTCAGTACTTGTTTTGTGGATATGGAATGTATTTAAGGAAAACTGTTGTATTTAATCCTGTGTGGTACCTTTGTACAAGAATTAAATTTTTTAAAATGCAAATCTTCAGAGTGAAACTCAAGCATGTTATCTGTTCCTACTTTGAAATAAAGTATCTTCTGTTCATTGCATGGAAAAATGGTAAACCGCAACTGTCATTCCTACAGCAAGCTTCTAAAATCCCTTGAAACACACAACACTGAAACTGTACTTTCAGGACTTCTTACTAATATTACAGAAGCATCTGATACATGAAGGGCCTCTAGAATGGGGGCGTACTTTTCCCCAGAGCTCAATAGAAGCCAGGTAAAAATCTTCAAAGTTAAGTTGTGTTTGGAATATCTGGGAGGATATGGGAGAAGGGGACTTTATCACCATTTGGATAAGGAATAATTAGAAGTTTAAAACAGATCTCTGGTGGTAAAAATTCTTCAACTTGTTTAACCTTTGAAGATACAAAATGAAAGTTTCCTAAATTGAGACCTGCAAGGCAAATGACAATCCTTTTAACTTCCCATGTTAATCATCTCCCTTCTTAATCCAAAACTAGAACTGTCTAACTTGGAAACTGAATGCAAATACCCTGGAACATTACTTTCTACAAGTACTATCCTTGTTTTCATCTGTGGATAGGCAATCTATAAATGGTTCTTATAGGTCACCTGTAACTTCTCCTTCCTTCCCTCCCTCTCAAATTGTAGCTGTTGTGTTTTCTTCAGTTAGACTAAGATTTCTTGCTTTTCCTTTAAAAAAAAAAGTAGGCAGGTATAAACTGATTATAGGCTTCCCTCTTTGAAGGAAGAAAAATAACTCTACTTCTTTTAGGCTTCCTGTTAATCAGTTTAGTGCTATTCCTAATGAATATTAAAGTGACTATCTCAGTTGGATCACGTCTTCTTAAGACTAAAAGCAGTAGAAGGTAGGCTTGCCTGTTGCAAGAGTGCTTATAGCTGTTGGGTAGGTTAGACCAAAAACTGCTTAAGGAGACAGGTCAGCCACTCATGCATGAAAGCTTATATACCATGAAAGCTTCTTTGATGTTTCCACTATCAGCATTGTCTCACTTAGACAGTTCCCCCCACCCCTTGCTTCCTTTTCTAGAAAACAGAATAACAACTTCCAGGATAAGATCAAAGGATTTTTTTATTTAAAAATCCTTAATTGAATGTATTTCTCACATCTCCACTTGAAAACTAAGATTAATTAGGAAGCTTCTGCTACAGTAAGTTCTTATATTTCTGTTTTTGGACCATAGGAATGAGCACTGTAGTTATCTGGTGTTATTAGTTGTGGAGCTGATGTTGCCTCTATTTTGGCTACTGACTTTTTGTAAAGCAGATACATGGGCAGCATCATTGGCAGGCAGCTGCCTGAAACAAGACCAGTTATAAAATTAGACCCAAAGAATGCTTCCAGTAACACCTTGGTAGTGGTTGCAATAACTTCAGAGTAGATAATCCATGTTTTTAACTGCTGTAACTGTCACAAGAAGACTAAGATCTGTGTGTTCTATGTAAGAAAATGTGTCAGTTGGCACCAATGGTTAATTTAAAGATGTATTTGCTTGGCCTGTCCTAGATGAGACAGAGACACACATATGAAAACATGGTCAGTAGACATGTTCTCTTTAAATAGATCATGGTGATTGGATATGTCAGTCTTCATTTCTCATACAGGGTTTAGTAACATGCTGCTCTCAAGCAAAAGATTTCTGGAAGACTGCAAATTTTAAGTTGGACTTGCTTTACAAAGAGGGGGGAACTGCTTATCAGATCAGTCAGGTGTAATCTGAGTCAATCTTAATGAGGAGATTCTATTAAGATTAAGGTAGTAACCTTGGAAGAAGATGGATACATTTTTATTTGATACAAGCTGCAAATATGAGCTGTTTCATAGGCTAACAAAATGGCTTAGCTGACAATGAAAATGGGTTTATCTTAGATAAACTGCAGCAGAGGTGCAAATGTACTGTAGTCTTGATAATACCAGGCAGGTAAATGTCAGGCTGATATTCACCCCCCTAGATAGGCTATTCTCGTAGTTCTTGTCCTCTGTAAGACAGAATAGAAGTAAACAATTCACTGTGCTCTGTGTCTTAATGGAGTTTAACAGCTTTAGAAAGAAAATTACCTAGGTTTTACTGAAGCTGTTCAGAATTACTGTTCAAATTTGAGAAATGCTGTAGACTTGTTGACTTCCTTGGCATGTGCTTAACTGTTCTCCAAGATCAGAATTTAATACCTAAGTTTTATTCATCATCAAAATACTCCTTCTCTTTCATTCCTTTGGAAACCAAGACATTTGAGTTGTCTTCTGTAGTAACTTGAAATTAGTAGCTCATAAGCCTGCTAAGCTTGCAAAACTGTCTTTCTCAGTTATTTAGAATTCAAATGTAAGGTTGGAACTGATGGTACACAGTACAGCCTAGTGCAGTGTCTTGCCTTGCTCTTCATATGAGGGACTTAATACATATTTAAAAAAGCAACCTCCATTTAAACCCGAAGATGATCATGCTTGCTACCCAAGTGGATAGTGTCATGGGGGAGGAGGAGGAGGTTTTTAAGAATTTAACAGTCCCATAGCTCCTGGTAGTACATCTGTATGAACTTCTGTATAACATGACATTTATCAAAATTTAGACTTGAATTCCTTTAAAAATAGTGAGGCTTACAGAAGCTTGCTGTTATGCTAAAGTTTGTAAAGTATACTGAGTCCTTCTGCCTATTCCTGATAATCAAGATCTGTATTACTGACCTGGACAATGTAGTGTCGCTAGTCATATGTCCTCCAAAAAATTTGAATAAGAGCTCGATTTAAAGGAGCTGGTATATGGTTCATGGTTGAAGACTACAAGCTTAATTATCCTCGCAGGGTGGGGTTTTTTGTTTCCACTCTCCCACCCTGCATGTATTGATCCAGTTTCTGTCAGGAAAGGTAACAACACAAAAACTTGTACCTAGTTTGAGGTTGTTGCTCCTTTTGAAGCATAGCAGTTAACCTTGTCATGACAAGGACAAGCACAGGAAGACAAGTCAGCAGCTTGTCTGGACTCAGTTTACCCTCTTGTAAAATGAGAAGAGAATGGGATGGCATGGGAGAACGTTCAGTTAGGGAAACCCTAAAACCAAACTGAACGTACCTCTTTTCCCTGGCTACCTTCAGTCTGCAGTTAACTCTTGGGATTAAAACCAATTTCCCATCTAAATAAAAAATGCTACCTGGAATTGCTGGGGGGGTTACAGGTTTATGAAATGCAAATTAGGATGTTAGAAACTTTCAGGTGCTGCTAGCAGGCTGATCTAAGGCCAGCATTTCAAAGACTGAATATCTGACTGATAATGCAGTTCCAAACATTTAATTCAGTATTCTTCATTGCTAACTCGTGTATGTTCTTCAGCTTTATGTTGAAATAGTGTTGCAGTGCAGGGGCTAGTCTGGTCTGTTGGATTGTACCAAATGATACAGCTACTCTTCTGATCTCTTCAGGCTGTTGAAACTGAAACAACCTTTTCAGAGTGCAGTTGCTGTCAGCCAGCTGCCTTCATTTGTGCAGAATTCAACAGTGGAAGGAAATAATATACATTGTTCCTAAGCCCCTCATTGCATATTTGAGTCTGAGGTGGTAGTAAATATCTCAGTGTAGTCACTGCTCTTGACTGGTTCATCTACCAGTATGTTAACTTCAAAACTAGTTTGATAATTTTTATTACCAGTCTCCTGATAGGAGAGGACAAGAAAAGTTACAATAAAAATAGATCTTATTTTGTGCTAAGCATATTGCGAATTGCATATAGCAGCTAGATCTTGCCCAGTTTTCTATGGGAAATGTCACATCTGACTTACAGTGAGGACTAGGGGGAGCAAAGATACAAATTTTGCTTTTAGTGCTATTCCACTTCTTTCTGTTTGGAAGGTGTTAGTGGGGCTGACAAAGTAATGCATAAGACCTGCAGGGAGCTATCAAACTTTTGTATAGACACTACTTCCAACTTAGCTACTCAGGAGAATTTTTTTTGTATTAAAGGTGAACTGACAGCATGACTTAGTTTTTCCTTCCCCTTACCACTGCTACTCCCAAACTCCTAAAAGCATGTTGGAAGAATCTAGTGTTCAAGGGACTGGAAAAAAATGGTTGTATTGTCAGTGCATCCTCCATGCAGATTGTGAGGAGTAGACTCTGAGTTGGCCAGTCTCTCCCAGGCTGTGGAGTAGGACCAGCTTAGGCACCTAAGCATTTCCATCGGCATAGCAGGGTACTTTATGTTGTGTTATGTTTTAAATCAGCTCAATGCTGCTTATCTGCTGCAGATGCAGATCTACTGTCCATTTTAAAAAGAGCCAGGAAGGGGTTGCTGCCAAAAGTTGTGGGAGTGCAGAGTCAGGAGTAACAGCACTGGCCATTTGTACAGCAAAGTAACGAGTTTGCTCAGGAGCTGCTTGAGTATCCTGCAGCTGGCTCAGAGGCAGTGAAAGATAAGCTTGCCTCAGAGTTGCCTAACCTATTCAGTGAGACTCTTAAACTGCAGGCCTGTCTTATGTTTAATTATGATTTTCTAAAAGCTACTCCTGAAGGAAACTCTTAAACTGGGAAATCTGTCTCTACACAAATACAGCGTCAAATGGACTTTGTTCTCCTGACACAGTACTGCAAACCTGTCCTTTAAAGAGATTAGTGGCTTGCCTTTACTTCATTGTCTGGGAATGTTTTGATCAGCATAGCTCTAACACCTAAAGGCACATTGAAAGCTGATTGCTGGAAGAGATGGTTTTGCTCACTGCACTAGTTACCACTACAAATGTTTCTGCTTGGCTAGCTCCCAGAATAGGCTGTCACCAGCTCTGTGTCTGTGCTGAAAACAGCATTGGACTGTGGGGGGAAGGGGAGCAAATGAAATAAAAGTATGACAGCTTTGAGCAACCCGTTGTGAAGCTGTAGCCTTGAATTTCTCTTTCTGGGTTAGTGAAGAGGCGGCTACAGATTTATGGTACGACTACTTCTGTACTACTTGGTGATAGCAAATGGAGGTGCATACTGAAGATTTTGATAGGGCATTTGATCGTATTTCAGCCTTCTGCCCCCAATTATCTTGGCTTCCTGCAAAAAAAAAAAAGTGTGTTTGGTGACTTAATGTGTGCAACTAAAGGAGAGCATTTGTTTATAAGGCTGGTTGAATTTTCAGTTTAACTTTAAGGAAGAGCATTTTGTGTAGCAAGACACCTTTCTTGTGGTACAGGAAACGAGTAAAGGAGGCGGTTCAATTATGACTCTTTAGGTAGGCTTTGTACCACTAAAATAATAGCAGCTTGCCTTAAATGGTCATTTCAGCTTTCCTTGCAAAAATCCATGTTGTAGCCCTGTATCAAATGGTTTTGCTAGTATCTTAAGAGTAGCTGTCCTCAAGAGAAATGAGGAAGTCTGACATTTAGCCCTTGTCTTTGCGGCATGTCCAAGCTGTGGAATTGAATGTCTGGACTTCATCTTATGCAAGGATAGAGAAGTAAAAAATGGCTCTATCCTGGTCAGTCTTCAATTCTTTTTCTCTTGCAGCTTTAAGAGGAGAAGATATCTTACATACAGTCTGCCAGAAAAAGTCTGGGTGATACATCTTATTCTTTTGCGTATCTGTCCATGGGGGTTTGCTAATTAGCATTTGAATACACTCACTGTAGTAATGAAGTGGCAAGATGTGTGAAGTCTTAGTTTGCAATTCTAGTGTTCTAATATGAAATCCTGTCTTACTAGCTCTGATTAGTGTTTAATAAGTTCTAACGTTGCTCTTTTTTAGGGTCTCTGAAAGGTAGCAGGAAAGACTTCTGGGAGCACAACAAGGAACATGGCAACCCAAGGTATATAATGCCTCACAATTTCTATTATTAGAATCTAGCAGTTCTAATAAAGAGCAGTTAAATTGGGTCCTTACTCACCTTTTTTAACTTTTTAAAGTAACTTGGATTGAATAATGTCTGCTTTACTACAGTAATTAATACCTTACCACTGGAACTCAAACCTGCAAACAAGTTTGTCATCGTAAGCATTTTGGGTCCCTTAAGTACAGTCAAGTACCTAATCATAGTATGTGGAAAAGGGAACCTTACAGCAGTAGACTAAGACAGTCACAATAGCAGTGATTGCTCTGCCTGTTAGTCGGGTTTATAAGATGTCTGCACTGGTTCTACGTAAAGCCTCAGTTTAAAATTGCTGTCTCACTTGCAGTGCTACCTCTGCTGGGTTGAGGTAGTTGTTTATAGCAGTTTATTTTCATTTAAAATCTGTGTCATCTCTTGGATTAATACATGCTGGAGTAATTGAACTAAACTTAATTGTTCAATGATTTCTTACAGCTGACTTGATGGAGTTGGATATGGCAATGGAGCCAGACAGAAAAGCAGCAGTCAGTCATTGGCAGCAACAATCATATCTGGACTCTGGTATCCATTCCGGTGCCACCACAACTGCTCCCTCCTTGAGTGGCAAGGGAAATCCTGAAGAGGAAGATGTGGACACGACACAAGTCCTGTACGAGTGGGAGCAGGGATTCTCTCAGTCCTTCACCCAGGAGCAAGTTGCTGGTAAGGCCTTTTCTATTACACTGATTTGCTTAGGCATGCAGCTTAACAATACAGACACCTAAATACTGAATTATTACTAATCTAGGAGATGAGCTTTTTATTCCTAGTTTGAGGTAATGACTTACCTTGTTTTTCAGATATTGATGGCCAGTATGCAATGACTAGAGCTCAGAGAGTACGTGCAGCTATGTTCCCTGAAACACTGGATGAAGGAATGCAAATCCCATCCACGCAATTTGATGCTGCTCATCCAACTAATGTGCAGCGCCTGGCTGAGCCGTCCCAGATGTTAAAACATGCTGTTGTGAATTTGATAAACTACCAAGACGATGCCGAACTTGCAACTCGTGCAATCCCAGAACTGACCAAACTGTTGAATGATGAGGACCAGGTAAGCATTTTCTTTGCCTTAGTGTCGCTTGCTTGTGGGGCTTCTTCAATGACCTTAAAACTAAAAGCTTTCTTCAAATATTTCTGTAGGTGGTGGTGAACAAGGCTGCAGTTATGGTTCATCAGTTATCCAAAAAGGAAGCATCTCGCCATGCTATTATGAGATCTCCTCAAATGGTATCTGCTATTGTACGTACCATGCAAAATACAAACGATGTGGAAACAGCCCGTTGTACTGCAGGTACACTACACAATCTCTCACATCACCGTGAAGGCTTGTTGGCAATCTTCAAATCAGGAGGCATCCCTGCTTTGGTTAAAATGCTTGGGTATGTGGACTACTAAGATGGTACTTGTGTTTTTTAGTTGGTACTGGTAGGTGCAGGTACTCCGGAGGTTTTTTCTTTCTGTAGGTCTCCAGTGGACTCTGTGCTGTTCTATGCCATTACAACTCTTCACAATCTCCTGTTACATCAGGAAGGAGCTAAAATGGCTGTCCGTCTAGCTGGGGGGCTGCAGAAAATGGTTGCCTTGCTCAACAAGACAAACGTCAAATTCCTGGCCATCACAACGGACTGCCTTCAGATTTTAGCATATGGCAATCAAGAAAGTAAGGTAAGCACCTCTGCTATTGAAGCACTTAAAAGGAGCAAGCTTGCTATGAATCGCCTAACAGTTCCTGTGTACTGGCCTCCTTATTCTGAATCTTCAGCCATGTTGGGCTTTTTTTGCCATTTGGTCCTGACTTTGCAAGAGGTGAGGGACAGAGGAATTATTTTGCGGAAATGCAGTAGTGCTTAGAGCGAGACTGCAAAACTTACAGACCTGACCAGCAGATGTGAACAGTTTTTTAGAGATCTGTAACCTATGATGGGTGTAAGCCAGCAACAATTACTACCTACTGACATGCACAGGAAGTGACAGATAAATGTTATTTTTGCTGTCTTTCAGCTGATTATTCTGGCAAGTGGTGGACCCCAGGCTCTAGTAAATATAATGAGGACCTATACTTACGAGAAACTATTGTGGACCACAAGTAGGGTGCTGAAGGTGTTGTCAGTCTGCTCCAGCAACAAACCTGCTATTGTTGAAGCTGGTAAGTACCTTGTACCCATGATAACTTAAAAAGCTATACGGTACTGCAGGATCAGTACATTTCACGCAAGAACAGAAGCTGCCAGCATCAAAAATTGAACTTGGATTGGTCCTTCAGTCCATAACTAGTTTTGGAAGCCTTTAGTATACAGAAGTATAAAAGGCAGTCTGTTTTAAATAAGGCTACTATGTTGTTAGCTGGATGGCTTTAGTGGCTGAGCATTGTCAGAATGGTCCCCTTAGAATATGCATACGTTTAAGAAGTCCAGTGTCACAAAAAGAATCTCTGGGTTTTCTTCTATGTGATGAAGGGTTAGGGCCGAGCCATGCTATGATAATAATGCCAAGAAAGATTCAGAAGTTTGTGAGATATGCACTCAGGCTTTAAAGAAGAAAAGGACCTGACTGTTCACAAGATGAGCATCTGAGTAATGGTGTCAAATCTGCACCATCTTCTAGGTGGGATGCAAGCTTTGGGACTCCATCTCACAGATCCAAGCCAGCGTCTTGTCCAGAACTGTCTCTGGACTCTGAGAAATCTGTCGGATGCTGCAACAAAGCAGGTAAATGGCTTTTCTAAGAGATCAGGATCAAAAGCCAACATAGTGGAATTGGAGAGAGACTAAATTTTTCTTCCCTCTTTTTTTGCAGGAGGGAATGGAAGGCCTTCTAGGAACTCTTGTTCAGCTTTTAGGATCAGATGACATTAATGTTGTGACTTGTGCTGCTGGCATCCTGTCTAACCTTACCTGCAACAATTACAAGAACAAGATGATGGTGTGCCAGGTTGGTGGCATTGAGGCTCTTGTGCGCACAGTTCTTCGGGCTGGAGACAGGGAAGACATCACAGAACCTGCTATTTGTGCGCTCCGTCACCTCACCAGCAGACATCAAGAAGCTGAGATGGCTCAAAATGCAGTACGTCTCCATTATGGACTCCCAGTGGTGGTTAAACTGTTGCACCCGCCATCACACTGGCCTTTGATCAAGGTAAAGAATAATTAAGCTTTCAGCCTGAAAACTGGTGCTTTTTTAAGGTAACCTTAACTATGAAAAATACTTTGTTTCCAAGGTGTTGGGGAATGTAATTTGTCTGATGGGAAAGTTGCTTCAATTGAGCAACTTAAGAGTTGTCTATTAGAGACTTAAGCATTTGGGAACAACTGATTAAAAAAAGAAATCAGTAACAGCAAGAACACCCATCATGCTCTTTTATTCCCCACCCCCTTTCTTAACTGCAGGCTACCGTTGGTTTGATCCGCAATCTTGCTCTCTGTCCTGCAAACCACGCCCCGCTGCGTGAACAAGGTGCTATTCCAAGGCTAGTTCAGTTGCTGGTTAGAGCACATCAAGATACCCAGCGACGTACTTCTATGGGCGGAACACAACAGCAGTTTGTGGTAAGTGGTCACCGCTAACTGAAGTTACGTGTAAAACTCTTCGTTTGTCAGTGTGCCTCAGCCATGTGTTGTTTGGTCTAAATAGCTGTTGTCTTATCATTTGCTCTAATTCATGTTATTCTCTTGGTGTGCTGATAATTCTGTCTTGGCAGACCTGAAGTTTTTCTTAGATAAACAAGAACATCAAAACCTTGGTTCTTATTTTATGAAGAACCTCTTGAGCATTTAATTCTGAATGCTATAGATCACAGAGATACTGGTTTTGCCTACTCTGGCAAGGGAAGTAGTTTTCTACAAGGAAACTAATCCTTGTTGGAACTATGGGTTTAAGAATGCTATCACAGTTTATTGCGTATTTTCAAGGGTGCTTAGAGCTGTAAAAGTACTGAGAAGTTGTACAGCCTCCATACCTGTTACCTCTTCAGTACCAGGGCAGCGTGGCAAGATCAGTCTTGATTTTTTTGCCCCATTAAACACATTAACAAAGGGGAAGTTGCCTTAGCATGGGCAAATAGAAGCAGTACCTACTAGTACAGGAGCGTAGTTAAATACTTGCAGAGGCAGGAGGGAGCCTCTTCGTTACTGATAACCACTGTTTCAAACTTAGTGAACTGCCAAGCTAATGCAGTTTGGGGAAAAAAAGCCAGTGTTGTCAGGCATGAAGTTTATAATGAACTGAAATAAAAATGAGAACACTGGGAGGAGTTCCACTGAGATGCTTCAGTTAGTCAATTTAGTTGGATAAACTGGGCCGAGTCCTAGCAGGGATGTTAAGTTTGAAGGCCAGCAGTAGACAGTGGATATGAGTCCTGTTGGGGGAAGGGGGTGTGCGCAGGGGACAAGTTTGGTTGATTTGTTGGCAGGGTGATCAGCTTTTTGACAGTCATTTTAGAAGATAGCACACAATATCTCAACTTTTCTTTCCCTAACTAGGAGGGTGTGCGTATGGAAGAAATTGTCGAGGGCTGCACTGGAGCCCTGCATATTCTTGCACGTGATGTTCACAATCGAATCGTAATCAGGGGTCTAAATACCATTCCGCTATTTGTGCAGGTAAGCAAGAGCTCAAGAAAATGCTATAGTACATATTATGAAAACTAGTAAAATGGCTCTTATGCTTCCTTGGTAGAACTGCTAAGTCAGATTGTGCTGAAGAGCTCGTTTCAAGTAGAAGAGCTAAAGAAACCCTTGTGTTTTGGTTGCAGTTGTTGTACTCTCCCATTGAGAACATCCAGAGAGTAGCTGCAGGTGTACTTTGTGAACTGGCTCAAGACAAGGAAGCAGCTGAAGCAATTGAAGCTGAAGGTGCAACTGCCCCTTTAACAGAACTGCTTCATTCTAGGAATGAGGGTGTTGGTGAGTGAAGTTAAAAGATAGGTTTCATACTTGTGTTAGAAAAGTTGCTAGAAGACTTGACCTCTACTAAAATCACTCTTCCTTTCAATAGCAACATATGCAGCTGCAGTGCTGTTCAGAATGTCTGAGGACAAACCACAAGACTATAAGAAGCGACTTTCGGTTGAGTTGACAAGCTCTCTGTTCCGGACTGAGCCAATGGCTTGGAACGAGGTGAGTTGCGTCTTCGTTTTAATGGTTTCTTGAGGACACCTTGCTTCCAAGTCCTCGCTCCTTCCAGTAGTGAAGTGTAGATGCCACCAGTGATACAGGTCCAGCTTTTTACACATGGCTGTACCTCCTTTACTCTCTCTACATATGCAGGTTCAGTGAACCTGTGGCAAGCAGCCTTAGAGCTGCTTCTTCCCTTGCAGATAGGAAGACTCCGTTCTCTACTGCTGCTAAAGTTTATAATTCTCATTATGTTTCATTAGTGTGCAAAGCTGTATAGAAGAACTTTGTACATTTCTGTGCTGCTTGTCAGAACCTAATGAACTCTGAATGCAAAAATTGAGTCATGAGTGATATGAGGGAAGCATAAACAGGAAACATATCCTGTGAGGCTTCCATCATGCAAATGATGTAGGACTAGTAATCTTGGGGTGGGGATGCAACTTGTGTTCTCTCTTAGAATTGAGCTTTCAGACTTGAATATGTTTGCAGGCTGATTATCACACATTGCCTTTTTTCCTGCTTAAAGGGCTACATGGTAAATTGAGACTGAAAACAAACTGTGTGCATGGGGTAGAGGGGAGGTTTCACTACGTCTCTGTCTTCCCCCAGATTCTTAAGATGCAGGAGCCTAGCTTGTCTTACCTTGTATGTATTTACTAAATACAGGACAGTAGTCCTTGTTTTATACTATTTCAGTGCTTACTTTCCTGTTGTCCTAAAATCTATGTCTACCACAGTAATGTAAAAAAGAAAGCTAAAATAGAATATCTCTTTGAGATTTGAGTTATGCAGTTATACTATGGACAGGCAATTACTTCTGTAATTGGACAAACTGGGGGAGATCCCTTCAGAACTCTTAAACATGCTATTGCTGGCTCAGGAATCTGATCAGCTGACTTGCAGGAGTTGGGCAGGTGTACCTGAGGAGTGTTCCTTGACCCGCCCCATCTTTTTCATTCCCAAACAGAACCCTCCTTCCAGTGATCTATGGATTCCTATACCTAAATCTGGCAGTTGTATATTGGATGCAGATGCTTGGATAAAAAGGCATTTCATGTTTGCAGAAGTTCATGCTGCAGTGGTCACTGCAGAAGAGTTGCTAAAAAGGGATCTGGGGCAAGCTTCAAAACTTTTTAAACTCAGAATTGCTAGTGCTGACCCAAAGACCTGACATTAAAACTGTTTTGTAACTTTTTGTGTACATCTAGACAGCAGATCTCGGACTTGATATTGGTGCCCAGGGAGAACCTCTTGGATACCGCCCAGATGGTATGTCTCCTCCGTTCCCCTTGACTAAACTTAAGTTGGATGAAGTCAAGTCATAGATTTTAAAGGTGTTAAAGGAGAACTGCAAATGAGTGAAGAGTGAGTTACTCTTCAGCAAGGTATTGCAAACTGACAGGCAGATGGGGAACTGCCAGTTCAAATAACCAGTTTCTGCAACACCACTGGCAGCACTGAAATGGGAGCTGTATGAACGTGCAGAACTGGTGTCTCTTGTCTGAGTCTTGTGGGAGAATCTCCCGCTGAGCTGTTGTTTCCAGAAATCTTTTAAATTCTTTACAAATGGACTTGACAATTCCAATCGTGCAGTTTTTCTTTAAAACAAAAGCTGGTATTGAATGTGTTAGTCTGTTAGTGTCTATAGAACTTGAATGCAAGCCTATCCCTAAGGATTCTAAGCTATTTTTGACTAGTCTTTCAGAAGCAAGTCTACAGTCTTGGAGCCTGGTTTTGCTGCAGTATTGTTGAATTTTAGTACTGTTGATTGTGCAGACTAATGGCTTGGCTGGAATCTGCTCATGCTTCTGACTGCAGTGTGCTTTGTCTGCAGAATCGTAGGCTGGAAGGCTGTTTCGAACAATGGAATAGCCATTAAGGGCAGGCAACAGATTGTTTTGAACTTGGCTGAACTAGAAAAAAAATTAGATGGCTACAAAGATCTTCTCACACACTGATACTTGCAGCTTCTGATGCATCTAACATCTGTTAACATTATGCTTTTTTTCCCTCTGCCACCTTTAACTTTCTTAGATCCTAGCTACCGTTCTTTCCACTCTGGCGGATACGGTCAGGATGCCTTGGGTATGGACCCTATGATGGAACATGAAATGGGTGGCCACCACCCTGGTGCTGACTACCCAGTTGATGGTCTGCCAGATCTTGGCCATGCCCAGGACCTTATGGATGGGCTGCCTCCAGGTGACAGTAATCAGTTGGCCTGGTTCGATACTGACCTGTAAATCATCCTTTAGGTAAGAAGCTCCAACCTTGAATTTAAAAACAAAACAAAAAGAGAAAAACAGATGACTGGACTGAGGACTTGGTTGGCAGGGAGGGATTGGCTCAATTGGGTCCCAGTGTGCCAGCATAGTGAATAAATGCTCTGGAAACACATGATCAGTACACTCCAAACTGACTTCTGCCGGGAAGTGTGGAAGTAATTAACTGTAATGTCTTGTGCACTGGCTTCACGCAGTCTTAATACGTGAGAAGAGCCCTTTGCTCAGGATCACTGACACCTGTTGTTTTCTCTTTGCAGCTGTATCATCTGAATGAACTTGCATTGATTGGCCTGTAGAGTTGCTGAGAGGGCTCGAGGGGTGGGCTAGTATCTCAGAAAGTGCCTGACACACTAACCAAGCTGAGTTTCCTATGGGAACAATTGAAGTAAACTTTTTGTTCTGGTCCTTTTTGGTCGAGGAGTAATAATACAAATGGATTTTGGGAGTGATTCAAGAAACGAAGAATGCACAAGAATGAATTGCAAGATGGAATTTATCAAACCCTAGCCTTGCTTGTTAAAAATTTATTATTTTTTTTAAATCTCTGTAATGGTACTGACCTTGCTTGCTTTGGAAGTAGCCTTTCTTTTCGCAGTAATTGTTGTTAGTTTTTTTTAAAGTCTCTTGTAGTATTAAGTTATAGTGAATATGCTACAGCAGTTTCTAATTTTTAAGGATTGAGTAAAGGTGTAGAACACTAATTCATAATCGCTCTAACTGTATTCTGAATAAAGTGTAACATTGTGTAGCCTTTTTGTATAAAAAAACTAGACAAATAGAAATGGTCCAATTAGTTTCCTTTTTAATATGCTTAAAATAAGCAGGTGGATCTATTTCATGTTTCTGATCAAAAACTTTATCTGGGATATGTCTGGGTAGGGGCCAGTAAGAACTGTTTATTTAGAACCTTGTATTGGACAGTTTACCAGTTGCCTTTTATCCCAAAGTTATTGTAGCCTGCTGTGATACAGATGCTTCATGAGAAAAATGCAGTTATAAAATGGTTCAAAATTAAAGTAAACTTTTAATTCACTCTGTGTCAAATTATTTCAGATCATGAAGTATATTTGTGTGTTTACAAGTTTTCTGAAAATTGTCCTGGAATTGCACAAGAACTTCAGTGCTGCAGAGGAGGAAGCCAAGAAGCATTCCCCTCTTTCTTCCCGCTAAGGAACACTTTACCCTTTAGAGCCTCAAGTCCTAATGGCACAGGTTTTCTACTGCAGTCCTCTGAGGCAGTAGTCTGCCCCTTGACCTGCTGCTGTTTTGCTTTGGCAGGTTCCTCAGCACGGGGCTGGGTCTAGCCTGATGCGAGGCAGCTATGCTTTGCGCCTGGCCTGCCAGCCATACTTAACTTCTGGGCTTCAAGAAGTGAGAACAGTGTATTACTTACTTGAGTGCTGTCAGTAGGGTCAGATGAAGATCCTTTGCTTACAAACTGTCAGCTGGTCCAGTAGCTTAAACCTGTTTTCAGGTGTCCTCAGTCTTCAGTTACTGTGCGAGATACAACCTATGTGTAATTGCCTTTTCCTGAGGCAGCACCTGTGTAGTTGGAAGCAGGGAAAGTGGTTCTCAAACTGTGCATATCTGCACTGTGCAAGCTGTCGACCAGCCTCTGCTGAGAGCAAACACTCCCCAGCAGTTCTACTTCAGTGCAGCAGTTTGCCAGCAGAAGATGAGAGGCTGCAAAGGATCTGCATCTTAGGGTGCATGGTAGGATCCCAAGATGCTGAGAGCTGAATGAAACCACACAACACACTGCCCCCTTATACTTGCAGAGCAAAGGCACTGCAACTGCAGCCGAGCAAGTCTCGCCCTCTAATTCAGCTTTGTTCCTCTCAGCCACACTCCCACTAGAAGACCATTACTTTAAAACACTTTACCCAATAATAGTCACCAGCTAGTTTTTCCCCATTTCTAGAATTCCAGCTGTTAAGCCAGGAAAAAGAGATAGTGATATTTAAAGTAATGTAAGAAAAAAAGAAAACACTTCCTGTAAAGCATACAAGGTGAAATCGGTTTGTTTATGTAGGGTGTTTGCTTGCCTCCACACACTCTGGAGAATGGGGCTGTCCAAGAGCAGGCTTGTAGCAGCAACGCTCAGTAAGGCACCTGCGTTTGGTAGGTGTGGCAGGAACATGCTGTTGTCGCTTGGAAAGATGAATGTTAAAAAAGAAGCAGCGGTCATAGTACCAGACTTAGCCACACTACACTCACTCAGGGGACATGGGGAGAAAAGGAATTTAGCTGCTTTACACATTGTGGCATCTGCTAGCTCTGGACGACGCTTCCTAGAGTATCAACTTTTACTGGGGATAAATGACAAACTGCTGGGCTCATCATCTCTCTCACCTATTTTCAAAGAGGAGCTCCAGCCAGGAGTGTTGGTGGCTGAGAACCACACTCCACCGATGCAGCTTTGTGCAGTGCTAGGCAACAGAGGGGCACACATTCTCACAAAAAAAGCCCATGCTCCTGGGTAAAAACCTGATAAAATCAATCATGCATGCACGCCCCATACACACACACAGCCTCTGTGATCGCAGGGGTTGATTCTGGTTGCATGAGATGAAGAATATTGCCAGTCATAGGCATGAGGTGACCCCCTTAAAATGAACAGCCAAGGCATTCACCTGGTCAAAAAAAAAAAGATACATGAACATTTCTAACAGCAGCTTAAATAGTGAAACACTTTATATTGTGAAATAACTATACTATTTATTTAAGTTACACTTTTCAAACTCTGGCTGTCAAATATTTGAGCTACATCACTTAATGCCAGCAAGGTAAAGTAGTAATCAAGAATTCAGCCTTACAGGGGTTTAGAAAACAAACAAACAAAAAGAAACCCCCCCAAAGCTCCCTGAAGCCTCCCTAAGTCAGGCATATGCCTGTACACAGCTACAGCTCAGCTTGCTAAATCGGTTACATCTGCTCATCTGAAGACGTTCCTGCAGAATGAGGTGCTGAGCAGCACACACAACTTGCGCATTTCAGTAGGCCGGTCAAAAACAGTTCACTTGGTAGTCTTGATGTTTTCATGTCCCACCATTCTCAGAATTTCAAATGCCAAGGAAGCAACCGCAACATCAGCGTGAGAGCTAGGAATTAAAACCAGTAACATCTATTAGACATTGTCAGGGGAAACCTTTTGTTCAAATCCCGCGTTTGTCTGTCTGTATCTATGTTGGAAAATTCTTAAGAGCCATTAACTGCACTGTATACCCCGCTTTTCTGTTAAGCAGCAACATGCAACTAGTGATTCTGCCCTGTAGCAAATCTTGTGTAAAAATGAATTTCAGCTCAAATTCACAGGAACTGCTACCTCACTCAATCTCCTCTGTAAAAAGAAGATATAATTTAGCATGCCCCCCCATGAATCTACACATGAACACTCCCAGCTTGTCAGAAAAATATGTTTTCACACATACAGCCCTCTTAACGCAGCGGTGCTCCATGCAGGGAGGCAGTTTCACTCACAGTGTTGCCCACCTCCTGCAAGGAGGACCAAGTGCCCCACCACACGCAGCTCTGCAGGTTTGAGATTGAATGGTGGGATCTTCCCCCTTTGCTTCCTCACCTAAGTTTTTATGACACGTATTTTGCCTAATTTTTCCTTCTGGAAACACATGGTTTTTCTAGCATTGGAACAGAGGCTCTAACCCATTAGTGCTAGTCCAGAGAAACAAGTCGGGTTTTTTATAGACTACCATCCCTCACTTTAGCTTAGAAAGGACACTAGTAGACCAATCTGCAACTGCTTCGGTTGCTGCTAATGACAAATACCTACCGACACTCCATGTTTTGGGCAACACAGAGCTAGCCAGGAAATCTAAATGATCAGTCTTCACTGTGTAAGCCAATGTCTTAATGAGCAGCAGTCTAAACCAGAAAATTTAGTTATCTGAAACAAATTCGTCTTGGCAACTGCCTTCACTGAAAAATAAATGGCTACGATCCCACATTTTAAAGTGTAGATTTGATTCCATGTAGCTACTAAGCAGAATGGGTTGGTTATGTGTCACTCTCAAAACTGCCTGTTCCGACTAGCTGAGGATGTATCGCAGAGGAGGAGTTTGGCAATCCATGGCTGCTACACGGCAGCAGGAGAGCACCGATAGCAGCTTGCCGTCCAAGCAGTGCCCCTCTCGGCACGTGACTGCTTGGCTGGTATCCTCCTTCTGCCGCACCCGCGGAGCGAAAGATTAGAAACCTGTCTGTAAAAAATGAGCAAAGCAAAAACACTCCTCCATCACTTCAGCCCAGTGATAGTATGTGGGCGGAAGGGCCTGGGAGTTTAGACTACTCAGAGGATGGCCTAGATCCAGGATCTCGGTTGTAGCCTTCTCTAAAACGTTTCCAGTTCTGCATGAGATACAGAGAGGCTTCTTAACAGCGTTCAAAGCACAGGTGAGGAGACCAAGTTTATCAGGTCACAAGGAATATTCTGGGAAAGACGCCACATAAGGGAATCTGGGGAGATGGCAGAACACCCATAACCTCCATAAACAAAACAGCCATTTAGCTAAAGCTGATTAAGCTTGCTAACCCCAGGCTTCTCCTGCCTGCCCGTTGCCAATTTATCTATGTCTGAGTCCATTCCAGCCCCAAGATCCAGGCTGAATCCCTCCCAGTTTTCTCTGGAGGCAAATGGATAGGGACATGTGTTCCCCAAAGAAGGGGAGAAGGGGAAATGAAATCCGTGAGCTCTTGGGGGCTCCCCTGTTGCTGCTGCAGTGTGGGAGCTCAGCGCAGCAAAGGAACTTGGCTTACCCTAATGTATCAACACACTCATCGTTGGCATCAGCTAGAATTTGGTCTGCTGAGCATCTTGTGTCAAATAAGAGAGTACTGTTTATCCTGGGCTCTGTAGTATATGGTTTTCTGAGTACAGAAATGTATAGATAACAGACTATTAGGGGAAGCCAGAAAAGCAGACTCAAAGACAGCAGCTGAGCTGTCTAGTGCATCTAATGCTGAAATGCTACAAAATAGAGTGAAAAATAGTTCTAAAAGAAGAAAACCCTGTCTTTCCCCACTGTCATCTTCCATGGAGGTGCCAGTGTCTCCCTTGGGGAGACCTGACATTTTATTTCAGTTAGATAATTTAATGTGTCATAAAAAAACCCCATGAGTCAGCAGGTGAGTATGCAAGAGGGATGCAGACTCTTCTCGACAGGTTTGGTTAGTCCTCGGTGTGCATCTCCTTACACTTACCACGTCCCAACATTTCCTCTCCACATCTGCCCACATCCCCCCTTCCTTCCAACACAGGCTACACCCTGCCGTAATGTCAAGGAGCCAATTTTCCCAAACAACTGACCCATATAAAGCCTGCATTGGGGAGCACAAAGAGCACTGAAAAGATTATCTTAGTGTTTCAAAAACTGATCTATAAACTACAATTTATCAATTTGAGTTCAACCAGGAGTGAAATGTAGCCTAGCAGCCCATGGCAGGAGTGTAAAATTTGTTTTGAGGGGCAGAGAACAGTAATTCATACGTTCATATGTCCAAGGGAGATTAGATGAGGGAAAGTCTATGGGAGGTGAGCTGAGGTTTGGCCAACTTGTTGGGACTAGCACCTCTGTTCTCGCAGAGAAGGCCACGGCATTCCCCAAAGTCTCATACCTTCTCGGAGAAGCCACAGGTATTCTTAAACAAAAGTAGTTCTGTTCTTCAGCTGTGCATTTGAAGGTAATCAGCTTGCAAGTGCACCAAACACAATTACTTTAAAACAGGACACAAACATCGCATTGTGCATCTAGCCCACTCCGCCAAGAACCACTGACCAGTATCCAGTTATAGAGGCCAAGTGTTTGGAATAAAATAAAATAATATATTTTAAAAAAAGAAAATTGACACCTGTGCACACACATTGAGCTGGACCATGCAGCACACTGTGGCTCGCTGCAGCTGGGGATCAAAGCACGCCGCTGCTGTGGCAGAAACGCAGGCAAGCTCTGAATGAGAGGAGTTTGGAGGAAAGCAGTCTGGGGGGGGGGGGGCCAGGGACAGAAACCTGAGAAGCTTGTACTGCACAGAAGGCGATTACAGGAGAAGACCATCGCAGACAAAAGAGGAGGCGAGTGCTCTCAGCCCTGGAAATTCCTGGAAGCCTGAGGGAACTCACCTGGCAGTTTGGGCCAGGCTCTCTAGAGTTTGGATAAGAGCATCGCCATCATTCTTCAGGCTCTCCGAGCGCTTCTCGTTTGAAGTTATCTGGAACAAAAAGAAAGAACCGTTATCAAAGGCTTAGAAAGAAATTCCTCTCTGTCATTTTTTGTGGGATAGGGGAGAGGGAAACAAGTTATAGCATTTATTACAATTGTAAATGGAATGTGACATTAAAGAGACCCAAGAGAAAGTCCCTTTTACTGAACAGGATTGAATTTTAGGCACAGACCATCTAAAATGTCTTGGCTTAATTAACGAGATTCACTCTTGTTCTGAGTCCCTGTAAGTGTGCAAATTCACACATCACAGTCTGCCAATCCTGATTTCATCCTTAGTACCAATGCAAATACAAGCCCCATTTAATCTGAATTCCAGGGAGATCTTGGGGAGGCAGTCGTTTTCATTTCTCGCTTCAGGGAAGAAATAACCAAGTTTGTATCAGCCTTCAGATCACGACACGTGGAGTTTCCAAGAGAGGAGCCAGGTTAAAATCACTGCAACATTAGCAGTTGCGTATTGAAATTTTCCTTGCCCCTCATCAGTCATTAGGATTATTACCTACAGAGGACTGTTACCTACAGAGCAGGGGACTGAGTGACCAAAGCTATATGCCCTTTTGTGTCAAGTGAATCCTGATTACAGCTGATTTTGCTGTTGGTGTGTGTTATCACGCTAATCTGTAATGACTGGTTTATTGTTTCCCCAGCCTTAAGCAGTATAACTACACAGCTCCAAGCAGCCACACATTTCCTGACCAGTTAAGCAGGTGAATGGGAAGGTCACGGGGGACACGGCATGAAGCCGCACGGCACTGTGGCACAGACAGACACTGAATGCTTGGCAGATTGCAGAAGAAGCTCTCGTATCTCAAAAAATTACTGAAAAAAAGACTTGTGTGTCAGTTCCTACTTGCAAAGGTAAATAAATCTTGGCCAAAGAGAAAGGAAAAGAGGAGGACCAGAGCAACTGATTATTTCAATACTGGAGGAGTTAATGCTTGGAACGATGACTTCTAATCCCAAAATCTGGCAAGCACTTTTAAACTTTAGCATGCTGCGGCTGGCCCTATTTACCATTGATCAAGCATCTGGGCGATACGCCTTCACAACTCCCTCTTAAATCACAAGAGAAGCTATATTTACAGCTGCCATCCCACCATAATTTATCAGCAGCAATTCTGCAACAACAGTGTCACTACATCTATAATCATAACATCCTGTAGTTAAGCAGAAACAGGGAAGAGGGACCTGTCTGAAGTAAACTAAAATGTATCCTGTGTGTTGAGAAAAACAGTGATGCCATTACCTAAGTACAAATCATTGGTAAATCCTGATTACAGGTCATTAAACCTTTTTACTCTCTTGAGGTTTATATGTGACCCTTTCAGTTTATACTTCAGTAATGCATTCTTCTTCATTTGTTACCTGTTAGACACAGAAGATGTTTTGTAATCTGGGTTCTGAATGTGAGAACACCACCACACATAATAGTAGCAATACAGTTGCAATACAGGGAGAAAAGTGCTTTCACCACAAGACATTGCTTTCCATTACTAAAGAGTGCTCCTGCCTCTACCAAATGCTTCCCCTCACTTCTGCAGCTCACCAGCCGCTGCCACGTTCTTTGCACTTGCCACATCCGTGCCCCTTGTTTATCCTGCACACTTGAAAGAGGAAGAGGTCGCAGGGGGAGGAAGGTCATTGAAGACTGGATCATGCTCCATAAAACTACGAGGTCAAATAAAGGTTACAGATATCTCTAATTCTAATACATCCTCACTCTTGGGTGCTGACATCTGTACAACCTTCAGTGTCTTTTAACAAATTAGCCTTTGTGCATTATACATAGATGGAACATTCAAAATATGCTCAACTAGGAAATCTGTACCAAGAAAAAGTTTTAATTCTAAAATGCTCTATTTAAACAGCTTCGTTCAGCTGAGTCATAGGGTCTGACTATAAGCTTGCCCGTGTTGCAGCATGCCTTGTGTCATTATTAAGAATACACTTCTGTGGATACAATGCATTTGAATGGAAAGGATTAAAACGGCTTTATACGCACAGAAATCGTAACAGACAGAACAGAAAGACCCATGAGATCATCTACCCCATCTTTCCTATTATACTCCACTGTTCAGAGCAGCTTTCAGCCACAAGCAATGGGCTGCTGCGATATCCATCCATAGGGGCTGCTCCCCTCTCTAATAAAATGTTTCAGTGCCTTCAGAAAGGACTTTCAGCAGTAAAGGTGGGTCCACAGGGAGAGAAAGGATCAGGCTTTTAACATCATGAGGAGCCTGCAGACTGTTTACATTAAGTCTAAAACAAATTTAGGACACATTTTCTTGAGAGCATCAACTAACAGCTTCACACAAGCTAAGGGGTGTCGGTGAAGAACAGACCCATCCAGCCGGCGGTGCCACCTGCACGCGCAAATGGAGAACCTGCACAGACAAAACGCGGCTGTACGGATTTACGCAGGCAGATGGGGTTTCCACACCCGCTCTTGATCACCAGCCTCCAGAAAACTGCTTTCTATCTACCACCAGGCATCCACACCATGGACCTGGGACAGGGTCAACGCTGCAGTGGAAGGAAAGCTGCAGGTTGAATATAGAGCGAGCTGCCAGTGCCCTGTAAGCCAGCTGGACCGCAGCTGCCTATGGTTTTTTGTCAGTACTCTCATGCTGTTACCGCTCTGACCGCTAGAATTTATTTGCCCTTTATATGAGGTTGTGTAGCAGATCTGATTGCTCGCTGAGTCACCAGAAGGTCTCTCGCATACGACAGATTAGATCCTGCTTCACGTAAAACCCATGAGAAATACTGTCCGAATCACTGTTCGCTTTCAAGACCCAAGATAAAACTTTACCCATGTTTCTCATTTTAAAATTGTTCTGGTTTTGTCTTCATTTTGTTCCATAGATAAAAATAAATTATGACAGCACATAAAACTACCAGTAACCAATCTTTTAGAAATAAGTGTATTTTTCACTCATTCCATTATCTTTTTCCTCTACCCAGCATTGCTGTATCTTTTATCCACACCAGTTCTAGTTCTTGTTCACTTAGAACTTTAACAACTAGTTTAATGATCTCTTGTAATATTGCTATTTGTTAGGGCTGGCTACAACACATATTCAATGACATAATCAATAGATATTCCTGTAATTAAAAATGTAGTTAGATCTCAGTTTAGTTGTACACTCACTGCAATTTAACAAGAATTTCAAAATGTTCTTTATTAAGCTAATAGCCATTCAGCAGCTTTCCTCTCTTCAATTCTATTAAACAAGGATGAGCCACAAGGAATACCGTAATTGATAGGTAAAGATCAGTATTTCCTAAAATTCAGGATAGCTGTTCAGGTATTATGGTGCTGCTAAAGGTGAGTGCAGGAAAAGATATATTATACAACATTCGCTGGAAGATCGTCTTCACTAATAAATTGAGGAGTTTGGGCTTCTTGGTCTAAGAAGTGATATTTGCAATTCAGGTTTCAAGAAAGCGTGGAAACCTATAGGACAATTACTTTTCCTAAGGCTGGTTTCATAATATTGAACTGCTTTCTCTGATTAGTCATAACTCACATTTTGTAATTTATGACTGAGTTAAATAACCTAAGTAGTAAACTACTCTTTCACCTTTTTGAAGAGAAAGAAGTTCTCCTGCTTTGTTGAGGTTTCAAGTAAACCGTAAGCTTGATGTCTGTGAAGTAAACTGGGAAATAATGCAAAATATTGATTGGGTAAAAATAAGGAGTTTTTTATGTGAAATTGTTTTGGTTGAAGAAAGGCCTCGAGCATATTTAGCTACACCTTCAAGTGTAATCTTCTCAAATAAACAACTGCTGGAGATGTTTACCATTTCCACATTCAACGGATGCTTTTCCGCAAGCCATCACCATGCCTGTATACACAGATACAAGCAAGGCATTTCATAAATGCTCTTTCTCACAAACTGGCTTTTTCTCTTTCCTAAACATGCTTAATATTTTAACCTCATAAAGTGATGCTTCCTTACTTTTTCCTCAAAATTGAATACAATTAAGCTAATTACCTTTGCAGGATTAGTTAGCTCAAGTTCTCGCTCAACTTTACCGACACTGGCTGAGAGCAGCCACACAGGTAACAGGGGAGCTGCTGTGGGCTGGTTTATCAGAACCACCAGATACTTGTAGGTCCAATGTTGGCATCACTTGAATATCGACAGATGCTGTGAATAAAGTACCACTTATTCCCAGTTGGAGGCTTTTCTGTGAATGGGAATTGTATCTTCAGGTAATACTGCGGTAAAACCAATCCCCATTTTTTCTCTGTGCACTAACTGGGACCCGGTGTAGGACATGAAATATATTCTAAAAAATAAAGTTTTCAGAATTAAAAAAAAATTAAAGAATTAAGCGCACTCCTATTGCCCTCTAGACACTATTTCAAATAATGTCTTCATAGTAAGTGCTGTCCCAGCAATTTTAAATGTGCATCTCAGACTTCTCATTCCTGCTTCCACCTTTGACTGGCTGAAGGCACTGTCAGTAGGACACAGAGCCTTTCATCCCCACCCAAAGCTGCTGTTTCAAATGCCATCCAGGCTGGTGGTGATTGAAAGTTGATGGCTATTCACAGCTGCTTAGTGTGACCTTATTCCCATTTTTTAAGGAACAAATGTCACAAAATACAGTGGTGTCAAAAACATCACTATAGCTGATGTGACAGCCCAGCAAATAAGTCAATGGGATGGTAAATTCAGAAATGAAGCACAATGCCTGGACTGGAAGAGAAAACCTTCCTGTGTTGCGGCCAATCTTATGCCCATCCCAGGGCACTTAAACGTACTTTTCCTCCCAGGCTGTCAGTGCTGAGCTATTCACAGGCACTGCAGTAATCAAATAAAACATGTCACTTGGTTTGTCATTCACAACTCACAGCAACATGGCCAGAAATATGCAGCAGTTCCTTCTTCATGGAGGAGCACACTAACAAAGAATACACTGCAAAGAGGGACTCGTTCGGGTGAGCATCTATGTGAAATAAAACTAACAGATCCATTGATTGTGTTCAAACTTACTAAATATAAATATTTCTTTCAAAGTAAATCCCTCTCCAAGCATACACATTGAGCTGGCATTGCCCAGAGGAGATATATCAAACAGATCCATCACTTCCCATGACGGATCAAACAGATCCATCGCTTCCGTAGGCCTGCACACTTCCTTACTCTTACAAAGTAATGTAGCCCCACCTTTGCGTAATGAAGGGCCAGACCCAATAAAGCATTTGAAGCCTATAAAGTAGAGGCTGTAATGATTACGTTATAGGTGTCAGCCCCCAAAGAGGAATCCCGAGCGGAGACCAAGATACCTGCACGGGGCATGGGGAGTGCATAGTTGCTGAAGGGCATGGAAACCTGCACACTGAACACGAAGTTATCTGAATTCCCTCTCCTCTCCGGAGCTCAGACTGCTAACACAGACAAATGAAAACTCATGGTCCAGACAGCAGAGACCACAACTCCAACCCTCTTCTCAGTGCCCCCGCACCAGGCTACGGGCTCCTGTGCTCTCCTGTAGTCCTCTCCCCTTTTCTAGGCAAGTGAAGGTCACATTTTTGTTGCTGTAGCACGGTTTCCACTGAATGGGGACAGGCAGGGAGGTTTGGATGGTTCCCACGCAGTGAGAGAATAACACCACAGCACGGGGACTTGGCAGGGAGGCAAGAGGCAGCATGGCTCTCCAGGTCAGAGAAGTTAAGCATGAACTCCCATTTACCAGTGGAGCACTCTAGCTAATAGGGCAATTTTATATCCGTGACAGGAATCTTTTAAAAAATAAACCCAAACCAACTAAAAACAGGAACAAAAAATCACGGATATCTACAGTGGTCTTTTGTGAGGTATTTAATCTGGCATTTGCTAGACGTGCTCTAGGCAGGCACATGGGACTGGACCCTTCAAAGCGCTTAGGTGCAACCAATTTACAGGTTGTTTAATGAAAATTAATGGTAACTCTTGCCAGGCTATGCAAGTGTAGCAGAGGAACACCTGAGGACAGTGTGCTCACAGAGCACTAGGATGGCCACAAGTTATTTTTGCTCTCCATAACGTATGAGAGCTCATTCTAAAATGGCAAAAACCTTCCTGGCGTTCCCCCCCCATCACAGCACGCTTCCTCGCTACTCTTCTCTCTACACATGGTTCAGCCGGAGAGAGACAGACACAGAACGTGTGTGTGGGAAGAACAAATCAAGTCGGACAAGTTATATTTATGTTACTAATTGCCAACTCATTTGAACAGGCCTGAGCAATGTTGCTGGACCATAAAAACAAGAAATGAAAGTTACAAAAGCATGAGTGTTCCAGGTGTGCTTTGGCAAGCATACTGCAGTCAGGGATTGCAGACACACAATTACAAAGACTTTGTGGCCTTCAGATCCTGCAAATACATGTGAAAACAAGCAGGTATCTGTGACAAAAAAAGCCTACATCAGACAGCTTAGCTCTGATTTTAGAGTTCAAAAACCTTTTTTTTCCCTCTTTATGGATAAAATTCTTGTTCCACTGAAGTCAGCAGCAAACTCCTTTTGACTTTGATAAGGCCAAGATTTCATTCAACATGTTTTGTTTTCTTCTAATTTGTATGTGTGTGCAGGTTTATTCTAAGTTCAAAGCAATTTCCACCGGTAACTTGGAAACGTCCCAGTTTCCTGGCAGTCTGAAAGCCATGCTGTCTCGAGGACTATTCACGGAGAGACAAGGAATGTCTCTCACATGCTATATAATGGTTAATTGATTTTGGACGTTTCTTGACACTTTCCACTTTGAGGCTATTCTCTGCCCTTCAGCATATACATAACGCACACAAAGGCAAGCTCAGTGATTGTTGTAAAGTTGTAAAATTACCGACTCTAAGGGGCATTGTCTAAGCATAAGAGAAGATTCGTAAAACTGCGGGGTAATTATTGAACAGAAGACTGCTCTCTGCCTTGTTTGATTTTTTGATTTGTTTTTTATTGCTAGCAGTGTTCTCAGCTCACTTTCAGGAAATACAAGATGTCTTTATAACCCAGGAAATAGCCATTATCACAGTTTCCATCCCCTGTAACTAGTGAGTTTAAAATATTTGACTTAATGGAACTGGATAGGGCAACCTCTTCACATCCATTAGAACCAGCTGTCCACAACAACTTCATTAGCAAAAGTAAACTGCAGTCCTGCCTGGCAAAAGGTGTCTCAAAGGTGCTACAGCAGACTTCCACATAGTGTTGCCGTGTTGACAAGTTACGCACGCTCATAAGCCAGCCCAACATCAATATGACATTAAAAATAAACACTTGCCACCCTGTTGCTGGTGATCTCATCTGCAAACACAGGTTCATCTGTCATCTGCATGCCAACGACTCCCTGAGGTACCACTTCAGACTAGTTTCACTCTGTCCAAACAATGATCCCAGCCAGCCTCAAACATCAGCTTTAGCAAAATGAGGCCACATACCGAGCTTATACAAACCTTGCAAGCCCCTCAGATCCCTCTTCCTGCAGGTCCCAGGCAGCTGCCTGTCCTCACCTTGCTGGGTCTGATGAGACCACCACCTCCCAGGTACACCTCACCCTGATGGTCTTGTATGACTTCCCCCTTATAAAAGGAACAGGGAAATCCACTGGAATAATTTTTCACTACCACAGCAGGTCCAATTTAGGCTCAGATCCTACGTTTATGTTCCTTTAGGAGCTATTATAGAGGCTCCTGGTTGTCTTTGAGCAAAAAAACCTAAAAGCAGTTAGGAACACACACTGTAAAACAGCACAACAGGTTCTCTGCACATCTAGATTTCCCCTCAAGTTCATCATTCCCTGGATCTCTCATAGCCAAACGTCCTTCATAGTCTCTCTTTCTCTTCATCAGCTTTTCTCCTAAAATAGCTTCTGACAAGTAACTCCCAATCCCCCTTAAATGTTGACTCCTGTAATTCTTTTTCCAGTGCCGCTGTCTTTTGTGGCCTAATAATTCAACTTGTGAATAAGATCCCTGAATTCCAGCATCTGTCATCCCTTATACCTCCCTGTAAAATCACAAAATAGTCTGACTGCAAAGTTTTTTTGGAGTTATATCCAACTTCCATTGATATGCTCCATGGGTTAGGAATGGCCTTCTTTTCTTTTCATGTTCATCTAGTACAGCTGAACCTAGATCTTTCACCACCATGTTTCGTGCTATGACGATTCAAATAATTTCAAATATTTATATACTTGTAAGGGTAAGAATCATTACTACATATAACTCATCTTCTCACTATTAGGAAAACCAGTGACACCCAGAACATGTTGGAAAGTGCTGACCTCCAAATGGCAATTACCATACAGGAGAAGTATGCAAGCAACCAAGCAATTACCAATTTCATAAATGCTTTTATATCGAAGGACACAAACACTTGAGCAGCCGTGCCTGTGATGCTCAGGTGAACTGGACAAACCCCTAGGAACTGCTGAGCAGTTGCAGTTTACTGAGGAATTTGAGTTTTAATGCATACAGCCTCCAAAAAAATAATACCTCCAACCTGACGTTGTACCTTGTCCTGCTTTAAAATGCTCCTAATAAAGATAAAAGACTACTGTGCCTGGACAAAAGCAGAGTGATGCGAACAGATGCTGTCAAAGTTGTCCTTATACAGATTCACTGATGCAATTCAAGTCTGATCTAGTATGCAAAATCCTTAGCTTCCCCTGAGCAGAACCTTTATATGGCATTGATTAACTTTCATGGAGGATGAAACAAAATTGGAAAGCTCATGCTCACATTGGTTATAATCTGGACTTGAACAGAAGACTCCAACAACTACAAGTCTGTACAATTTGACTTAATGTTTTAGATTTACCATTCCAAGAACAGCAGGAATATGATGAGTTAAATTAAGATCTAACACAGATTATGAAAAATACATACTTAAAGAATAAAAAGAGTAGCAAAATCTTGTTAGAAAATCATTATGAACTACGATTTTGAGCTAAATATTAAAGCATTAAACATTAGTTGCTTTGTAGCCCCTATAGATTTGGTTTCTATGGACACATAAAACTTGGACATAGAACCCTTGAGGTTTTTCCTTAAGTACCAAACATGGATAGTCTTTCACATACTGAAAAAAGACAAAAAAAGGTCTGATGATTTTTTATTAGGGGAGAAAAGCATCATTATATTTATGCTTTATGTAAAAAGCAACTAGGAATGTAAATGACTGAACAGGGATATAAGTCTATAAAACACCAGTTTCTGAGGAAAATTATGCTTTATGTAATGGTTCAATTTCCATAAAATTGTAAAAACTGTCATAAAAATAAATGGACTTCTGAAATCGATGCTTGCTTATTGTCATGTGACAGATGGCTCTGACTGCCTGGCAGAGAGCAAACAGCTACCTAGTTGGTCCTCACTGACCTCGGAGAGACTCATTTTGGTCTATTCACATTTTTTTTTTAATGAGCCCGGTTGCATTTAAGTATCTTTACAGCAGCTAGTAAGTCATCCATGTGCAATTACAGAGAGGAGGTCAAAAGGAAGTAATAGTGATGAGCCCAACAGATGACACAGCTAGGCAATCTCAACAGTATTGCACTATGTAAAATTACAGTGCACTGAAACACCAAATGAGTCCGGCAATCCTTTTGTGGCCACAGAAACAATGAATTAGGACTCCATAACGAAAACAACAGTGATAGTCACTGAGAATTACACTTGCTTTGAATTATGAATCGAATAAACAGGTTGCAGGTTTCAGAACTGCCAGTTTCACTGTACAACCCAAAGCAAAACATCTGTCCGTGTGAAAGGAGAGAGTATTTCTCATTGCTAATTATGGTAGTATAGTATCGTTTTTCAGACAGCTCCTGTATCTATTCATAATCATACTGGGCTCCCAGTACCCAAATACCAGCACAGTGCTAATCATTTGGGGGGTGGGAGGGTGGTCTTGGAAAGCAAATGTCCCAAACAAGGGGGTAAGAAGCTTCCCCCAGGAACATGGGTTCGCAGTATGCCAGCCACTGGCATAAAGACTTTTCATTCTTGCTGCTCTCTGAAATTAAGGGCAGGTCCCATATTTGATCCCCCCCTCTGTCAGTGTCATTAAAGATCAGCCATTACAGATTGACCGAATACTTTAATCTCAGTTGTCAAAACAACCATCAACCAAAATGGCAGCCGAAATCTGCACTTAATGCAGACACCCATATACTTTCAGACTTACACTACTTATTCCAAATAAACAGAATAAGATTTAATGTAGAATGACTAGTTCAATAGGCCAAATTGCAAGTAAGTATTCACAGTTACTTCAGAGATCATCCCCACTCACTGCATCTCACACGAGTCGCCAGTACATTCATGTTTTGGTTTTTGTCAACACTTGCCATTATATTAAGTTGTGTTTGGACTCCACGTGCTTCACCCTTTATGAGACCTGCTGTTTTAGTGACATCAAGAAACTAGTGATTTGACAATTTCATATAGATTTTCCTCTTCCTACCTCAACTTGCGTATACCCGCACTTGGCTGACTACCACAGTTTCATCAGTGACTGGCAGGAACAGATTCCCGAGTAGCTTTCCTATGCTTTTATCAATTAATTGAGTTCCAGCTCCTGGCAGCCTGTGTAGAAGAGAAACCCTTGCAGCTGTCCCCAACATAGTGCCATCTTACTGATTTTTATAGTAATATTTCAAGATACAGATGAATATAAACACTGTGGAGTTTCTTTACTGCAACTGCAAAACAAAAGGGCTCTAAGACAAGGTTATATGATTTACAACGGGAACTTGCAAAGAGAAGATAAATCACCTTTTTCTCTCAATACAGTTCCGTACAGTCATCTTCATCTTTTCTTATCAGCTGACATTTCCAACTCATGCAAGGAGTGCTCTTATTATGCTAGGGAGCAAAAAGGATCAAGCTCTTCAACCTGGCAGTCTTCTATCAACAATAAAAGAAAAAGATACAAAGACTGCGAGTCCAACATGATGTCACTAACTAGTGACATGAATGGCAATGTACTGCTTTACTGTTAATAAAAGAAGTCAGGGAAGACCAAGGCTCATTTTATTTAAGGATAAACTGAAGTAGCTGGTAACTCATCCCTGACAGTATAAAAAGAAGGGCAACGCATGACAACTCTGTGTAATACTTCACAGCAGATGGAGTGAGGGGAAGGAGACTAGCTGTCTGTGCAGCTGGTGGGCATGGGAAGGACAATTTTGTCCTAGTGCAACTGCCTGGTTGTGATCACCAAAGTAGGACAAGGCAAGGAGGAATATATCACAGTGTCAAGAAATGAATGTAGAAGTTACAAAATATCTGCTTAAATTGTTCATCCTCTCCACGTAGAAGGCGGTGTCTGGCACTGTTACCACAGATACTCCAGCTTATCTTTTCCATTGCATAGTTAAACAAATTTTAGCTAAATTAAAATCATGCAATTAAGTAAAGAGTCAAACAATCACAAGTACTTGCGTTAAAGCAGTTTAAGAAATTACCAACCACTTAGCTAGGATGTGAAATCTATGTATATATGCACTAAATGGCAATGTTAAGTGGGCTGGCTTGAACCACCACAGTTGGTGATTTACACTAACCCATTTTACTCCATGCTGTAGAAGACTGGGGTGCCCATACAGTCAGCTGTGTTGTCTCAGGCAAGGTAGTAATTTCCAACTGAGCAGGCAACAGCTCCCTCAACTCCTTTGCCTTGATAGCACTGTGATGGATGTCCTTATTTTAAAAGCTCGCTAAATGTTAAAATTCTGAGCAAGAAATTGCTATCAACAGAGGAAAGATGCTAGCACAATTATTTTTAATGCATCCTTATTTTTATAAAACATATTCGAATCGAGATCAGTTATGTCATCCATTAGTTATGTGGTCCAAGACCCTTGACAAATGGGTTTTGTTGGGTTTAGTTGCCATGGTTTAAACAAACAAACAAATAATTCACTGCCCCAACTGTCTGCTCCATTTCATTGCCAGGGGTTCTTGTCCCGAAAGCATGAAGGGGAGAATAAATTCCCCGTTTATATCTCACTTGCTCTGGTTCACAACTTGTCCTATTAGCTTAAACAGCTGATGAAGGTAGGCCTGCATTAACACTGGGCTGAGGTGTGTTTCCAGTTCTGTAGAGTCGGGACAGCAGAGAGGCAGGACAGCGAAGCAGAGGTGGCAGTGGAGCAGGCAGGGCAGCAGACTCCACTGCATCCAGCATCTCAGAGCCTTAACCATGAGCTCACAGACTTTTGTCATTAAAAGGTGGAGATAAGGAGGTAGAAAGCTGAAAAGAGAAAACTTTCAGTGAAGAAGTAAGTCCACAACAAAAGGAGAGCCTGTCCTTCCATAAACACAAAATCTGCTGAACTCCCAAAGAAGAAACCCTTTTTCCTACACGAGGTAAACAGTTTAATTTGGATAGGAGAACATTCTCTGGAAGACAAACTAACTGTTTCTCTTTGTAACTCTGTAATACAGCAGAGATTGACCTTTGCATCCTCATTTTGATGCTTATCTTGAACAAACAGCCTAGAAGTCAATGTCTACAGAGAAAAAATTAGGGAAGTGACTTTTCTCTGAAAGTACAGAGCAAGTCCTAGAGAAAATTTTAATAAATATGAGTCCAGCTGCTGTGGCTGAATGTTAACCAGCTTTGTGATGCAGTGTTTATTTGGCCATGAAATGCTTGCTGAGACAAGTTAATCATATAATTCAAGATGGAAGTTTAAATCTTTCAGGGAGAAAATGATCCTTTGTAGCTTTTGTTATCTCAAAATACATCATATTCCAGTATCAGCAGAAGAACAAACATTTTCTTATTTTATACATGCATCGGCTTTTTGCTTTTATCTCATGGGTGAATTTAACGTTCAAGGAATGGATACGACTGACTAAAGCCAATCCTAATGAATGCAAGGGTTCTGACAAACTTCACCCACGCAGACTGGGCAGCGAACCTTACACCTAGCTTACAGCACCGCCACTTCTGCAGTCTTGGCTTCAGTTGAATAGACAATTGTATCGAACTGTGTACAAAACAGCTACCGACAACCCAGCTTTCGGCTATGATCTAATCGGGACGTGAACTGGATATTTTTTCCTCTCATTTTCTTTTTGACTATGGGAAAAAAATGATGAAGTACTATTATCACATTCATAATAAATACACACAGGTTCCAAATAAAGCATTTCTAACTCAATAAAGCAGTTTGTTTTCTCTTAGAGTTTTCAAGCTAAAACTCCTCAGACATTTTTGCTGATGCGCAGCTAATTACATCATTGTTTTGCATTTGCTGTTGCACAACTACCATGAACAAGGTGTGCCTTAAAATTAGATGTTGCAGCCCATACGCTTAACCTGATTAGGTCAATAATTTAAATATTAACACAGTTATGGAAATGAAAGGAGACAGATTCTGGTTAAAAAAGAAGTCATTATATACTCTTACACTGTATTCTTTTAAAAACATGGGACTTAAATGTTTTCAGATGCAGAATGAGCATCTGGATATCTGCCACAAGATACTACCTTTTGCTCCTATACCCACTGTGGCTGTCAATCTTATAACTCTGTCCTCCAGGACAAGGTAACTGAGTCACAGTGCAAACTTAATCACATCACAACACAAAGCTGATGCGATGATCTCATTACTGTTCCAGGAAAAGGAATAAACTCAATTCCTATTTACACCAGCAAATCTAGCTTTCAGCAAAGACCTACAAAGGCCCTGACCACATAACAGGGAGAACAAGTAGCATGAGTGGCACCCTATTAAGGAAACCATTAACGTAAGCGAGATAGTGACACTGAGACTTTTAAAGAAAGTCTCAGTGCTTTGTCAGAGGACTTTTGAATTTTAAAGGAGTTTTGAAGTTTAGCCAAATCTATGGTCCTTTTTGGTAAGGTTAAGACACCTGGAAGTTACCTTTATGTCAGGTTAAAAATAATTTTGTACATTAAAGAACAGATTTATTGCACTATTTCAAGCACTCAACCCCATATAAATTGGCTAGGAGGTTCATTTTGAAGCTCTTCACCCTTTTTTAATATTGTATTTCGTAGCATAGTATCAGACATGCAGAAACAAAATCTAAAATGACTAAATCTGACTTAAAAAGAATACCTGTCTGATCAAAGCCTTTAGCTCACCTGTGTTGTTTTGGGTTTTGGGGTTTTTTTGGGTTGGTTTTTTTTTTTTTTTTTAGAACTAACTAGCAGGAAAAGTCTTATCTTCTAAGAGTTGCCCTTAAAACTGATTGCTTATAAAGTTTTGAAGAATGATTGGGATTATCATTCTAAAACAGCACCCAGGGGAACTGGGTGGATCAAGGGATTGCTAATGAGATATCGAGTCTTTCATATCTAAACTGCTGATTTAAATTCAATCCAAGACAAAGATCCCCCAACTGGTGGACATGTGTAAGATTATCTGTAAGAAATGAGGTGATGTTCTCACTCTGTTCTTAGAAGACACATGTTTTAAGAGCACTGAACTGCCAGCAAAATTGGCACTCTTTGCAGTGAAACCAAGGAATGAATTGACAATGAAACAATTTAAATTAACTTTTACCTCTCAATACAGTAATATAAAACGAGGCTTTAGCTTTCTGGATCAGGTTTAGATCACAGTTACTTTCCCCAACCTGCTCAAAATAAGAGTTTCAGCTCTAAGACTACTACAGTAAATCCAAATGAAACATTTTAGTAAGGTAAAAATTACTGTTCAAGTTCCACAGTAGCTATATTGGGCTTTAATGACTTATAATTTACAGAAAGGGCAGTGGTAGATGTTAATGAGTGACTTGGACAACTTTCTATTATGCTTTTCTGCAGGAGCAGTCATTATCACATGCCAGTTGCTCAGAACATAGCACTCTCTAGTCCTCCCTCTTATTTAATAAAAGCAAATTAATCATTTCCAATCATTTATGTACTCAGTGAATTTAGACCCTAGTTTCACTCATAAATCACAGTAAATGTATCATTTTAATTAACTTACTAGTCATAGCTGTTCTATGGATGTTTTGTTTATTTGAACATACTTCAGTCTATTAACTATTTGCAACTCTTATTACTGTGATTCTTGATTTACTAGTGGGATTTGTGACAGATCAGCTGTATGACGTATTACTGTTTCTCTTTGCTGACTACTGGGTCAGACTGAGAGTCCAC
The DNA here is from genome assembly GCF_035582795.1 of Mycteria americana. Classification (NCBI taxonomy): domain Eukaryota; kingdom Metazoa; phylum Chordata; class Aves; order Ciconiiformes; family Ciconiidae; genus Mycteria; species Mycteria americana. The sequence goes on from NC_134366.1 coordinate 50,598,727, forward strand.
CTCTTAGGCCTAAAGCTCTTTGCTCTTGGTACATGACATGGCTATCTGTCTCAAATGGCTACCACACAAACCAAGCCCATAGCCAGTACAAGGAGATGGACTGACCTTAACTGCATATGAATCAGTGGATTGGGCACACACTAATGCCACAGCAGGAGCAGAGCCTGTTCCCCTTACTCAGTCTTCCTCCCTCTTTCCTTCCTCCCAAAAAGTACTCCTTCCACCCCATAACCCAAGCCCCTTCTCCCTGCAGGAACCTCCCTCACAGCCCCATAGGCAATTACCACCCAAGTGGAGGAGAACCCACCAGAGCTACCAGAGCAAGACACAGTTGTGCGCTAGTGGCGCTGCATGGAATGGGGGAGGCTAGAGGAATTCTTTGTTCTGTCTTTCAAAGGATCCCTTTACCGAGTCCACTGGTCTACCAGGGAAAACAGCTTCTTCCTGTGCTAGGTCCCAGGACAAATCCAGAGAGATTGCCCCTTGGTCCAGAAAGAAGGAATATGGTCCCTTTAAATAAAGGAAGGTGTTGACAATCCACAGATGTCTCCCCTCCCTCCATGGCACCATCAAAAAGCTCATGTAGGTTCTAAAATGCCCCCTTACAGCAGGCATGCACAGCTAGCTGATGCCACCACCAAACACGAGACAGGTTCCTTAGCAGGGGGTGAAGAGGGACACCACAATGTGTGGAAGAGGGCACCTTGAGAGAAGGTACCATTTCTTCTCCTGCTGACCCTTTCCTAACTCTCTTCCTCTTGTGCATTTCCTCCCGGATCCTGCTCACCCCAAGCCCGGTTTTGCTAGCCATCCCTCCACAGACACCCATGAGCAGGTGCTGGAAATTTGTCCTAGGGGATAAAGACAGCAGACGTAATTCATGGCAGGGGGCAGGGCTCCTTCACATCATTAGAGGAGGTCACTGATGCATCTACAGCCCCATCTCCCGAGATAGCCTGTGTGTAGAGACAGTCATATAAAGGAGTAAGACCAGCATCATCAGTCCTCTCACAGAGTCCTTGAGGAAGCCTTGGATATGGTCCTCTGGGATATGGCTGGTGAGAAGGAAGAGACTGCCTTAGTGGATGCCAGGCAAAAAGCCATTCTGAAGATACAAGTACTTGGCTACCACCTTTCCAGAAAATCAAGGTCTGACTTCTGCCACCCACGGAAGGGATGATCCCCTGCCTTCCCATTAGGTCTTCACGTAGGTGCCGAGACAACACCAGCACTTGGCCTTATCTTCCCTGCCTAAACCTCCTCCTACAGCTCTAGCTGTTCTCAGTCTCCATGCTGACCACTGGTGCCCAATCCCACAAGGCCTGGCAATTGCCAGAATGAACAGATTCCAGAGAGAAAAGGTGTACATAGAGAGCCCTTTCTTCTTGTATTTCCTGTGGATCTGTAAGAGGGGTGTCATCCTCTGCCAGGAGGCTGCTAACATGCTTCTTGGTCCCCTTCTACTTTTCCAAGGAGTAGATGTATGCACATGCTCCAATTCCCCTCCCAAAGGAGCTGGATGTGTGATCAGAGAAATGTGCCTCAGGCCCAGTGGTCTTTCTGGACCCAGATTTTATCCTCTTTCTCCTATCATTCAATATACTAGGGTGGGTAAGGCAGGTGCCTTTAGGCTCTAAAATATCTTGCACCAAATGCCAACTTGCCACAGCCCTCCGCCAACTAGCCCTTTTCATGTTGCTGCAGCACAAGGACTGGCACATACCTTCTCTACATCCCAGCACCTTTACAATGAGGAAAAGACATAATTTCCTCCCTTATCAAGCAAGCCCAAACTTCCAAAAGGCCTCTACAAAGCCTATGTCCTCTGACAAGCTATTGTAAGAATGACCGTAGGCTGACCTTGGCCAAAATCAAGAGCTCATGACCATTACAGACACCAGGTAGCAGTCCATGAAAGGGGTTGACCAGCCAGAGGGGAAATCCTTACTCATTTCTGGCCTCGTGGACATTTCTCTTGGACCAATGTTCTGCAAGCCCCAAGGCCTGTATAATTAGGATTATTTTTCCCTCTGTACATTTTTCAGTGTTTATCATTACTGAATGTTATCTGCAATTCTGTCATCCATTCAATCAATATTTTGAGTTGTCTGCAACTTTTCACAATCAGCCTTAGTTTTGAATAATTCTGTATTATTAAAAATCTTTGTCAAAGCACTCTTCATCTCTTTTTCCAGGCAATTTATGAATACATTGCAGAGCAAAGATCTTGGTAGGCTTATGACAGTAATCTACATTTATGGTGTAAAACTAGCCATTTATTGTTTCCTATTATTTAAGCTGTTATTAATCTGTGAGAAGAAGTTTCCTCTTTCTCACAGCAGCTTAGTTGCTTTAGGAAGTTCTACTGAGAAACCTTTAGAAAAGCCTTTCCAAATCCAAGTCCACTACATCAATTCTTCACACACTATTGACTCACTTCGAGGAACTGGAGAAATATGACTTCCCTCTACAGACATCATATTAACTCTTACGTAATGTGCTATATTTATCTTTCTGTTTACCTATCCTTTCCTTATTATCATATCTAACAGTTCAGCCTTACAGAAGTCAGAGTTAATTGTTTTCAGTTCTCAGAATGATCCCTGGAGCTGTTTTAAAAATGTTAGTATAGACACTGATTTACCTGATAGGTTGCATACCACAATTACAGGCTCAGCAATTTCTTGGACAATTACCATTGGGACCAGATGACCTGTTACTACTCACTTGATCAAACTGTTCCAAAATCTCTTTTTGCAACACCTTAATTTTTTTATACAATTCTATATACATGAAAAACAGGTTGAGATGACCAAACTGTGTAACTTTCAGCAGCAAAAATCAAAAGTCTGAAAAGTGACCTTTGGGGTATAAGTACAAGACTTCCCCTGTTCTTGTCTTCAGAGGAATACTTCATGTGTCAGTCTACAAAATGAAGTTTGATGCAAAGATACAGTAGTTTCTCAAAACCTTTGTAAATAGTGATGAATGACTACCTTCGCTGCAGCTGATGTATTTTTTCATTTGATGATCTGATAAGCTATGAGGACTGTCTATGACCATGAAAAATGGCATCTTTGTCTCTATTATGAGACAATTTTTTGAAAAATATACACCTCAGAGTATAACCTGGATGACTGACCTTGCTAAGTAACACATACTAATGGTAACGGTAGAATCGCACAAACGATAACTTAAATTACCACTGCAGACTTCCGATGACCTTTTAAGTCTTAGCACCTCAGTGTTTATGGACATAAACATTCCAAGACACATAGAAAACTGCAGACATTTGGAAGTCCTCTGATGGACACCTCACCTGGAGGTAGGCTATCTCATCACCTTTAAATGATTCCTTATGATTTCTCTTGAAACATTTCCTGATAAAGCTCCTGGAGATAAGACACTTCTTACTGATTGTGTCCATCCCTTATTACATTTCCATGCAAAAACTTCACACACAGTGGGGACTCTCCTCAAAACTGACACTCAGAGTAACACTTTTTGTATGGTGCAGTTTCTGAATTTGCTCATGAAAACAGAAACGAGAAAAGTTTTTGAAGAGCATGTTCCCATGTATTTGTAGCATATATATGACAAGCACACAAATGTAATATATTATAATAACATATCTAGCTCTTGACTCTGAGAACAAATTGTGGGTGTATTAGTTCTTGCTTAATGTGAGCACCACTGGGATGTACTTTTTAAAAGGATAATGAGGCAGTGCAAAGGACTAAGATTCACGAAACTATGAGAACAGGATAATTTTGTGATGGGTGTGGACTGTGGGAGTTTTCTCTATAGATGATCAGAGCCAAGAAAAGCTAACCCTTTCTTCTTTTTCTAAATGAAACAAAAACTTCTAATAAAGACATCAGATAAATGGAATAATATTATTGCCATAGGACACGCAAGTGCAGTAAAGCTAGGATATGATAGCATTTCAATGATATGCAGAAATCACAGGTTTAGAGACTAATAAAACATAGGAAGCTAAAATTAGAAAATGTTGCAAACATATCTGAGAACATAACCAAAATAGTCTTGAGAACAGTGTGCTTACCGTGTTAGTGGAGGAAAATTTCCATAATTAAAAGGCATTGATAATTTACGTAATGCGGGTGAAGGAGTAAGAACATCATTGCATTGTAATTAGGAGAACTATTTGTCAGTCTCATTTTAAATTGGACTCAGAAACTTCAGACACGTCAGTGGCATTTATATGAGTAAAAGTTACTGGAATTACCATATTTAAAACACATTAGGGCAACGAACTTTTAGTTTATCAGTAAACTAAAACCGACGAGTATGCTGCCAACCAACATTGGGGGGCAAAAAGGAGGGTAAGTTCTCTAGACAGTCTTGGAGGCTGTGGGACAGAAAGTGCTAAATTAGGGGAAATGTCAAAGAATGGTTAGGATATGGAAATAGACAGCTGGTGGGTACATAACAAAAAGTGCAAATACCAGGTTGTTAATAAGGAAGTCTCATGGGTGAGACTGCCCTAAGAACAAGCTGGAAGCTGGCAATGGGGAGGATATCTGGGGAGGATATCTGGGCAAATGGGCAATGGCAATGGAGAGATATCTGGCAAAGGGGGGTTATGGCCTTCATCTTAGATCACAGAAGAGGATTTGATTACTGGTTAGGGTTATCTGCAGAGCAGCTTCTCCCATGGAGAGCAGGGGGATTTTAAAATAGGGCAACGGCATTTTATTACGGCACAACAGCTGAGAAAGGATTCTCCAGTGGATAGGGAGCACTGGTTCACAGCTTCTCCTCTCCCTCCTTATTTTGAATGAACTCAGATCTTGGAAACTGAGCCGCTGCCTATATTCAAGTTTGTTTACATGGCTGACTGACAGGAGATAATATTTCTTTACATCTCTCTTCACAAAAGCCTGCAGCAACAGATGGATTTTGCAGCCTAATCTAAAGGTCAACAACTTCTGACCGGCAAACTAATGGAGAACAGACCAGACTGCAGCAAGTTCAGCACTGGGGAAACCTAATTAAAAATGATGTTCATATTTAACTGGTGTTTCAGTATTGCACACGGACAGAGGGAGTACCTCATGACCTAAGATATGTTCAAATCAATAAATGCTTTTTCTAAAAAGGAAAGCTGTGCATAAATGTAAATCACATGCCAAATTCACTATTTGCAAGACACAGTATGTAACAAACAGCTAGTTTTCTTGATCAGTTAAAAGTATTTTAGAAGCCTTTAAGCACGTCAAAGTATTCTGAGCTCAACGTGACAAAGGGGTGGATTTTGTAGTGATGTGCCTGAAACGGCTGAGAATTACTTTTATGAGTTGTAGATTTAATACAAAACAAAACAAAAAAAAGACTGTCACATGGAAATTCAGAAGCACTTATGATTAATCAAAACTCTCAAGCTGCAAACTTGAAATGCCCGACTTCTCTTCAGTTAAGAAAACTGGTTCAACCCTGCCATACTGCTCAGCTGCCCACCATCTCACCCAAATTTCTTCAATTGCCCAGGAGTGTATCCCTCAGCTATTGAATATCCTTCAAACTCAGAGGGACTAAACAAACGTGACCTATGCTTAACAGTAATGTATACAACTATAGCACCTCATCCAGAATAAATGAAAGATCAGTCAGATACCATTTGGTATACCCTTTCAGTAAGAAATCATTCCAGTCCAGCAGTTTGTAACATGGGCAACTGGTCAGTCGTTCTCATTCCACAGCACAGATCATCAAGCAATGAAATCAGTGCAGTCTCTGAAGCACTGCATGGCCTCTAAATTGATAGGCAGAGGTGAAAGATCTCTGAAAACCAGCATTTTCTATTTACCTGTCTGCTTGAGGAGAGTTAGTGTCCTTGACAGTAATATTTTATCATTGAACTTGACACAAACACTGACTTTTAGATATGAATTCTACACATGCATAGATGCAGTCATATAAATTAGCAAAGTCCAAATCACTGGTTACCATAACACTAGTAGTAAATTCAGCTATTATGTAATTGATAGTTAACTCTGTAGTTTAAGTTGCAGAACTATTATTTGATTATAATACCCCTCTTTTGCACACACTGGTCTGAATACATCTTATAGGAAGACGCGTTCCCTATTTTAAGAAACTTCTGAGAGTTTTTAAGACTGCTGAAAGCATTTAGCTAAGTTTTCAGCTGCAGATTTTTAAAGAGGAGCACAGAAAATATATGTGTAGGAAAGGAAGTGCACATTTTAAAGAGCTGGCTAAAAGACAGCACTTTGATTTTGCCCCAGTTGTTGATTTGATTCCATGAGACCATGAAGAAGACCAGCCAGCGGGAATTAAAACATCAGATCACAATAAATCAACAGACATGAAAACATTAGCTCAGGCATTAAATTTACATTTTCCAGACCATTGGCTCTTGTGACCCAGAATATACTGGGAAATTTGAAGTTCTGCTGTCAGTTCTGTAGCTCTGTTTCACTCTAGCCCAAAGCAACAATCATGAAGTGCAGGCTCTTGCTTCATTCTCTTGCCCTACACTGGAACATACTTATTTTTAGGCATGGCATACTTACAATCTTATTACTCATAGGAGTGGGGAAGATAAGGTCCATGCTCAGTCTCAAATTGGGATGATGCACGCACTGTTTAAATGGAAATAGCAGCTGTTGAGGGACCATACAATCAGCTGCATAGCTGCAAGAAGCTTTAGCATACCTGGGGAGAACAGAATTTTCAGATATTTCTTCTTCTAATATGGAAGAAATCTTTTACTGAGCATATAACAAGCTTCCACTTTTTAAATTGTTTTAAGCTTTTAAAAGACTTTTCAAATAAGAAAGGATTTCAAGGGATGGCAAAACCCGCATTATCAAAACAGAATTCAAATTCTTGCCACAGGCAGTAACTTTTCAGAAAAGCAGAGTTAAGAAAAAGTCATTAGAATTTTTAAAACTATGACCAGATAATAATAATAACATAATATCTCTTAGTAATCTTCCAGGAAACTGTGGAAAATTCATCAAGAATAGCTTAGGAAAATTTCAACCTGAGGCCAACACCTATTATGAAAAATCAGAGCCAAAACATCCCAAAGTTACAGGCAACCATTATACAACGGGACAAGTCAGAAAACTCCAATAATAAGCAACCACACATGCCATATTAAGCCCTGTCTATGCCACAAGGAAAAGGAAAAAAAAAAATATTTTGCTGTCTTTTGGCTAACATGCTTTTAGCATGCTCCCTCTCACTAGTATCACCACAGAGTTTCTCCGACACATTGTGCTGCAGTAAATGACTTCCCAGGATAGCTTTGTTTCTCTTCCCTGTCTCCATATTATTTAAGAAATCATACTAGAATAACACTGGTGACAGATATTTAAATATGTTTGTTGCTACCACAGTTTCAATAGCAGCACACAAAGGCTGTAATGACGACATCCTGCCTACTACCATTCAGATGACTCAGCTCCACTGAGCAGACCCAATGGGGGACACAGAGAAATGTTCCCCTTTGGATATCCCAGTTGAACAACGGTTCTCCTGGACTTCTAACTTTACCTCCCTTGTAGGAAATTCAGATAAATAAAAATCAACATAACGAGCAAGCTTGTGATGGGAATATTGCCCAGGTACTAAAGAATATTTCACATTCTCAAGCATTATCCAATCAGTTACGGAATATTTGTAGTAATATAAACAGAACACAATACAAACACAGAAATTTTTTTTAAGTTGTCCCATAATAAATTACCAACTATGTGATCAAACATCTCTAATGCAAAAATATTGTACAGATAAGGTTTCAAATCCACTTACACCTCCTCATTTCAACTGGCCTTGCCATGATGAGGCTATGCCTCATAAATGACGGAGGAACCAGACACCAGTGCCCTACATATAATGCATGTGCACTTTATATGACATATGGTGAAGGTCAGTGGGGCTCCTGATAAACAGGGACTTTTTGGAGAGGGTGTAAGGCCATGAGCTATAAATATGGAAGAGGTGAAGCCCGTAATACTACTTCTCCTTTTTCATCAAGGATAGCCGTGGATCCAGACTCTTAGGGGCTCTGTGCACTGAGCCTAATCCCTGGCTATTAGAAGTACGACACTGGGGAAACCGATGTACATCAAACCGATCACTCAGGTGAACACGAACTACATCCCTACCTTGTGTTCCCTCTAACAGAAGTCATAGCTGGGTTAAGTAGCACAGGGCAGGGGTAAAAATCTCCCCTTTGAAAGAGGTCAAGAGAGGTCCCTCTCCTGATGGAAAGCCAGAAGAAAGCCTGGTTGCCTCTAGCCTGAGCTACATCTGCACTCTTCCGTGAGGCTACTCCAAGAGCTTGAGTTCTGAAAGCACCATAGGGCACAATTTGCTGATACCGTGTTACTAAGAGTTAAGAGTTTCTCCCTTGTAGCTTCAGCTTAGCTGGGACTAAGTAGCAGAAGCGCCTGTTATTGATGCACGCCCCGAGCGGGTATCCCTCACCAATCTGTCCAAGCAAAACTCAGATGTATGATGTTCAGTCTTCACAAGTCTTTCGAACGAAATTATTTTCCTTTTGGATCAAGTTACTCATGTATTTGGTAATAGTGGGTTTGTCGAAGTAATTTTAAACAAAAAATAGTTACTAGGGTTACTAGGATATTGGATAGGTTTTAAGGTCATAGAATAAGCTGGAATTAATACAGAAACTTTGTAACTTTTGCACAAGATTTACTTATTTTTAGAAATAATAAAATTAAATCCATAGGAATCTCATCAAGTCAATAGAAACTTTCTTTTCTTTGAAATCATATCCATTAGTACTACTATCACATATGGGAGAACCGAGTAAGTCAAATAATAACTTTGGTCAAGGATTTACACCTATGCTGGGCAGGAAAAATCTACCCATATCAGTGGCTTGTTCTATAGTATGTAAATTACCCTAACAATAGCAAGCCATTTTCTTTAGTCATTCATTCATTCTCCTAAAGAACAACTTTTCAATTTATCAAGATAAATGAAGGAGCTGAACTACAATTCTTACAGGGAAAATTTAATAAACCCTTTTAGTAAATTTTGATTTTTGAACCACAGTGCCATACAACACAGATACTGGCATTCTGTACCATGTCAAAACAAGTTCCAATTACCACCAGCTGTGATGTATTTTCTGATTCTAAAGCTGAGGACATAGATGCTAACTAATCTTCTTTTATAGCTGCTTACAATAATTTTACTGTGATTGAAGAAAAATAATTGAAATAACTTTCTACCTTCTGCCACTGGGACGCACAGTTTTTGTCACTTTGCCACAATGGGTTTTTCTAACACTACTGTCAAATTGCTTAGGGTAAATTCTTTATATATTCATTAGAAGTTCAGTTTTTATTTTTGCCCTGTCAAGGACTCTTAACTAAGGATGAAAGATCAGAAAAGAGCATCATTCTGAAAGGTATAATTTTTTTTACCTGTGTTTTTCAGGAAGACTTCTAAGACACCAAAGCCCTGCACATATCAAAACCTTCTGGTATAACTAGTTAAGGTGGTATTTTCCAAAGCATCACATTCACAGTAAGAAACCAGTTTACCTATTCTCATACTTACAGCAACTGGGAAAGAAAAAAAAAAAGTGTTTTATTGTGCAACTGAAACACCTAAATACTGCATTGGAAAAAGCAGAAACTGGGCAGAAGCTCACATTCACAGATATAACAGCCACTAATATTATTTATTTGTACTGTTGCAGTGGTCAAAGGTCTGACTTGCAAGAACTGAGCCACAGCATGCAAGGCGAGGTATAGATACAGAAAGTTTTTCAGTACACCTTAGACTAGGCACAAAGTATGGGGGGAAAAAAATCCCAAACAACACAAACTAACCAGTAATGGAGAGGAGAAGCAAAATGCTGGCTTAACTGTAACGAAACAACATTTGTAGTTAGGCTAAGAACACATTCAAATTGTCGATTCCACAGATAAACTAAGTGAGGGCAATTAAACATTGTCCTTTGCACAGTGGTGCAACTTCTATTGTCTGTGTGCACGGGCATATCGCTACCACACAAGATACAATGATATGTAATTGCACCTTGGCACTTTTACTGGAAAGACTGTATTCCTGACTGTCCTTTACATCAGCTTTAACATCAGCAGAATGATTCTTAGTTTGCTCTAGTCAAAGGAGGGGCAAAATCTATATAATATTATGCTCTGAAGTTCCTCATTTCATCAGTAACTTGTTTTAATAAATAAGTAAATAGAGTGTTGGAGGATCTGATTACTTTGGGGGAACGGAAGGTTATACTGTAGGTTCTTTCATTTCTAGGACAATATCAATAGTGGAATGAATACAAACAGGCATCCCTGACCACATTGCTATCTGTTAGCCACCCCAGCCTTGATAATTTTAGCATCAAGTCAGAAGTGAACACCTAACAGATGTTCTCTGAGCCAAAGAAAGTTTCAGAGTTGAAGGAAAGCAGGTGTTTGCATGACAAGATCACCAACATTAGCTTTAAATATAAAAAGCCTTAAATGGCAAAAGGACTGAAAAAACATTAAAGAGTGTATTTTTTAAAATACCCAATGATGGGTTCCTTCTCTGAGCAAGAATGAAGTGTTGTAGAGCTGGAAATTGGATGCTGGGTATAGACATACTACAAAATACAGAGCAGAAATATCCGAGATAGAAGTGCAGACTCCCAACAAGCAAAGAGCACTAAAACCAGCAGCATCATGTCACTCTCTTGTGCAGCTGAGACTCTCACAGCTTACACGTCTCCATCAATGAACTGAAAATGACTCACCAGTAAGACCTGACCTAACTCCTAGCAAAATCACCTGCCCATAAATGAGATTAATGTAACTACTAATTTAATTTAAAAATTAACTGTTCATTCTGAAATTCCAAGGGTCCAAATATGAAGGTAAAAATATTTCTGTCCTAAGATACATAAAAAAACTCAAACAATGGATTTCAGATAAAGATATACAGAAAATGAGGCATTCTCATGAACATTTTTCCCATATATATGAGGAGTCATTTTGGAGTTGGGACTCAGACCAGCACAATTTCACCATTTGTAGACAGAGCAGGCTGGTGAGCCATTAAGGAAAGTTTTTTCAAATAACTTTCAGCTGTACTCAATGACATAAAGATGAACTTCATGATACAATCTCATCTTTGCAGTGAACAGAAGAAGATGGAGTAAAGCTCCATCACAATAACAAGTCTGATGCTTCTTTGTTCTGTGTTTTTAAGGCAGTGGCAGACATTTGGTTGGGAAGATATCTATTCTGGGAAGTTGCACTACACTGTGGAAAGCATGCTGCTTCCAAGCAGAGAGGAGGAAAGTGCAGATGCAGTACTGAAGTCATCAGGTTGTTCCCTCTTCCATGAGCAAACACACAAGATGAAGAAAAGGATCAGGGAAACCAGGCTCTGCGCAGGAGGCAGAAGCGATTTGGAACAAGTAGGGTTTTTTTCTGTTGCTGACATGTCATCCCTACCAATAGCCATGCAAAAGGAGAGGGTCCAATTTAAGTAAATTTGTGACAGAACTTGCCCCTGACTTGCAATAGCTATAGCTGTGCTTTACAGCCTTGAACAGTGACCCAAGGCAATGTGAGAGGGACTAATGGCTCAGCAAACATGGACCGGCTGTTTCCACAGCCAAATAACCACAACCCCTGGCTGCTACCTGCGATGAAGACGCACAAAAGGGGGAGTTTCAAAGGCAGGAGTAGTTCTGCAGTTTTGGTTACTTCTCTGAGATGTGTTTGCTCACTTCCAGTTATGCAGTGGGTTGATTCTTTGTAATTCAGATTTTAATTTACTTTAAAACTTCTTCCTTCAATATATTTAATGAGCGCAATAACACTACAAAATGTGTATTAGTCAGCTAATACACCCACGCCCTGGGTGTGTTATAGCCCTCAGCAACACTGCTGTCCCAGTACATCCAAGATGTATGCATACTAGCTGACAGAAACACACCTTGTTGTGTGTTATTGCTTACATAAGACAGGACTTAGCATATGTAACTGTATATTAATGACACGCCTTGATACATTGTTAAACTGGAAACTATGGTTGTACTCCATCAGAGGCTTAGGTGTGTGCTGTATTACACAGAGCAGAATTAATTAAGAAATCCTGCGTTCTTGCTGGCAGTAGCTGTAGTGATATGCTGGGAATAAGAGACCGCACTCCTCACTGACCTACATGGAGCAAGATCCGGGCCAACCTCCTGAAGTGCCGAATGCCTCTCGGACAGAATCTCTATCCTGAAATGTGCTATGATGATAACGATTCATTTAGCCAGAATGAACAAAATCCCCATTCCCCCGCCCCAGGCTACGGGTTCTCCACCACTGTAAAACAGCCTGAGTCAGCGCTGCTGCCGAAGGGGCCTTTCCCTTCCACCCCCCCCATCTCCCCAGCCCTCCTCCGCGCCAGCGCTGGCATTTGTGCAATCAGATGGTGAGAAATCAGGGATGCGATCTGGCCAACCCCTCCCATGCTTTTTTCCCTAGGTTAGTTTTACAGTTTACCACTCACGCTCATACTGGCACCAGAGAGGCGGCAGAAACACATGGCTGGGACCTCCCTTTTTGACGCCAGCCCACACACAGGCTGGCTTAAAGCAATCGCGAAACCATACCATTAACAATGTTGGCAAAAACCTTCCCACAGACACAGTTATCCCGACAAAAAGTTGCCTTGCCCCAGTGACTTTTTTCATTTGAATATCGAGTTAAGGTGGCTCTTTGCTGTGGAGCTGAGGGGGAGGTTTCCCCAAATAGCTCTGCTGGCAAACCTCCTTCAAGTCTGCAGCAGTACTGACTTCAACAGAGCAATGCCAAGTGATACCAGCAGTGATCCAGCCACTAGTGTTTTGATACCGATTTTTATGCTTTGCCCTATTTTCAATATCTTACACTTTTTCCTCCAAGCTCTCCCTTTCTTTATGATTTTTACCCTTTAATGTTTCAAGCTTACTCAACAGGAAAGTTTTACCTCCAGCTGCCACAGCTCCATCAGCTCTCCTACCAGGCCCATTTGAAAGAAGTAGTAAGGTGTTAATTAGGGTGTTAATGGCTACAGAAACACCTTTTTTTTTTTTTTTTTTTTTCATTTCAAGGAAGAAGCTGCTGGAAACTCAGCATTCCTTGCAGAAGTGTTAGACTGCATAAAAAATTTAACAAACAAAAATGCCTTTATTCGGCACACAGTGTAGACAGTCTTTGGCTCCCAACAGCTCTAACATACAATTCTGTTTATTCTCTTTCACCTTTCATTTGGAACCATTTTATTGTGGAAAAAAAAGGTATATCTTCTCCTGGTGTCTTTGAGTGCCAGAATATATATTTTTTTTTAATCTTTAAAATGAATTCCATACCAGCATGCATTTTCACAACAAGAAAATGGTTGTGCTACTGTTTGAAGTAATGTGCGGTTTCACAAGCCAGCTGAGCCAGCCTCGCATCCCTCTGCTGCCGAAAGAGGCTGCCCCCCTCTCTTCTTCCCTGCTGACTCTTCCCAGTGCCAGTCCACAGTTGCGCTGGCTCGGGCACTCGTCTGATACCTCTGTGAGTTCAGTTAACTTGCTAAACTGACATAAAGCTCTTCACTTTTTAGCTGGGTTCATTTTCTGCCAGTTGAGTGAGCTGAACCAGCTGAAAGAGGGGGCAGCGCTAAGGGTAGGGAAAGCAGTGGGAAACATGTACCTGGGGGATTCTTCCTTTTGACAGCAGCAAGCTGCTAAAATGGCTCGGGCATCTTGTGAAACCTCACCCTAAGGGCACGGCTTTACTAAATCACCTGATACACAAATTAAGAGTTTGCTGTTACAGAAAGAGACAGGTCCTAGTAGTCATCCATCTCACATTAAACTAATTCAGCTTGCTAAAGTGGCAGAAAACTACCTGGGGTGGCAGTTGCTCTTTGCCAGGTCAGGAAGTGGAACTGGCACACCTTCTGGTCAGATGAGGTGGAAACTGACGGCAGGCACAGGCAGAACTGGGTGGGAAGGGTGGGAAGGAGGAGAGGAGCCAGGGAGAGGAGTGAGCCCACTCCCTTTCAGCTGTGGTGAGAGCTGAAACTTTGTGAAATCACACCCCATTTTATGAAAACTCCTAGCAGAAAACCTTATTTCTCCACTCCTCTTAACAGATAACTGTGAAGCTACTGTTCCCCCGAAGTCTTTATATAAACTTGTTGACTTGTGGGGAAGCTAAAAACTGTGATTCTTTTTTATCAAAATTTTAATTTCATGTAATATCCCAGTCTAACAGTCACTGCAAAAATAGATACAGTGATTTCAGATACTGCTGTACACCAGACTGTGTGTTACCGTTCTCCCAGCTTGATGACTTAATCATGACTGTTCTTCGCTCACCGCAGTGCAAAATCAGCACGGCTAGTTCAATTTATGCTCAGCAGCAATTTATATTAAGCAAAGGAGGAAATTTTGGTTGCAATCTGAAAAGAATTTTTGGACATGTCAGATGGATAAGAAACCTTACCTCCAACACTGCAGTTGGAACTGGGTGGATAGGCCCCTTCAAAGGCTTGGCACCACACCAACACTCTTATAGGTATACAACACAGTTCATCTTTTTAAACCAGCATCTTTCTAAATGCTGGTTGTTTTCAACTTTCACTAGCTGCTGTTTTTTAAAACACTTGTGTCTCTTGGGTGGGATTTTGGGGGTTTATTTGTTTGCTTGTTTTTCAGTGGAGCAGGTTATTTGGATCCGTATGCTTTATGTTACAGCTAGACTGAGATGAGAGTGAATTTGTCAGGTGGGCTTATGTCACTCAGAGATTTGAGGCAGCTGGTACCTTTGCCAACAAAAAAGCTTCTTCTCTCAGCATATGCTACATCAGTACTAGGGAAGTTTGCACCACAGCTGTGCCAACCCAGTTACTGTGGCACATTTGTAAGTGTGGCATGACAAGACCTCGGAATAGTGATCTTTATGCCCTGCTCTGACATGAATTTTGCTCGTGGGGCAGAGGGATATCTTTCCCTTACTTCTATTCAAACATACTTATATCTTTGGCTTTTGGTTACTCACATCTATTTTCTGATCTGTTCTGACAAAAGCCTATTAGAAAAGATATTATACAGAAACTTCAGATCCAATTTGCAGAAATATCTGAAGTCATAAATAAACAATGGAGTTCATGAAATCCGATCCATTAAAAATACAATCTTGTGACCTGTTTCTGGCTCTGGCAGATGACCTCCTAAGAAAAGCTGTTGAAATTCTGAACATTCACATCTGAACTCCACTCCAAACTTAATTTAAACTTCAGTTTAATAAATCTGGATCATTACCTCATCCTTACTTTTAACTACTAATAGCAAGTAACTTTATGGATTGCTACACCTGACAAATTATTACATATTTCGGCTGTTTTCTAAGTGAAATGAAATCTACATGCGTTTCTTTAGTCCCCATCTCCTTTCAGAGCAATGAACATATCTCCCTGTACCGGTCTTACTTTATTTAAATAACCTGATAACTCACCCTTTCTCATCTTCTCAGGATTCAAAATAAATCAGTACGGTCTCTTAGTCTACTCTTTCCTAAGGAATACAGTCCTCACAGATCTAATCTTTTTGAGTAACTAAAATCCTCAAGTCTTTGAATCATTCTGGTTTTGTAATATTTTTCTGTAATAAGAAAACCAGGATGCAGGCACTACCTCCCCTAATTCACATTCTGACATCTGTATTGGCGCAGGAAAGCCTGCAGTATCGTATTTGGACTAGATTGTTCACAGACATGCAAGTATTTCACTTCTGAAGTTACAGAATTGTTGATCTTTTTAAAGAAATTATTGTTCACTGAAACACTAAGTTAAGAAAAAATACTGAAGGAAAAGGAATGAAAATAAATTATTTCTCCAAAGAAGGTAATTACATAGCTAAATATTATCTGTGGAGAGAAAGAAAATCCTAAGAATCAATGGGGCTTGTCAGAGTTACTTTAATGTGCCTGATTTTTTTACAAACACTAACCTACAATTTCCTGACATCTTAAATTATATGTTTCTGAGAAGAGTACAGTTTGGCTACAGTGTGTCATACATACAAAGTCCTTGCTGACTGAACAGAAGGACATTTTTGATGCTATTATAACAGGCTGGAAAAATTCTTACAAAATATGTCCTCTAAAAAAATAAATCCCAAAGTTAACTTGCTGGTCTACAGACAGTATTCAGTGCAATCTCCGCTGAGATTCAAACTTAGTTCCCAGCACCCGTTATTAACTCTACCAGAAGGGCCTGAATAATCAGTAAAGCAAAGCAAGAACAGGGGAAAATCTTCTGGATCCCAGAGGCCAGCAAGAGATCCAACTGCAATCCAAGAGGATGGAAAATAACCAACCCAAATATTTTGACCAGAATTAAGTACTAATGTTTCAGTGGCTTCCAGAAAGAAATATGATTAAATGGAGTTTAAAACCAAATATTAGAGCAGGAAAATAGATTTCAAGTTATTATGCAAACCAGACATTTTCTATCCAAATTCAGGCACTGAACTTCTATAATCTAAATCTAAATTTTAAAACATAAGCTGATGTCTTGATTGTAAATGGTGTTCTTTTTCTTTCTGAATGTCATGCTAAATTACTGTGTGCATACGCAGGGTGCGTGGGTGGAAAGGATTGGCACAAGGAGGAATTCATTCTTGTAAAAAAAAAAAAAAAAGGTTTTTCTAAGGGCATGGTTAAGAATAAGAATATAGCACTTCCAATAGAAATGGAACTAACCACTGTTTGTAAACACATCAATGTGCAAATGAAGAAGCATTACTTGTTAAGTACTGACAATATTTGATTCAGCCCATGCATATACCATTAAGCTGGTCTCGCTGGCCTCAGTCTCATCCTTCTCATCTCTCTAAGTGGTTATATTCTTTCCATGGGAAACCAGGGTGCCTCAACAAGTCAATACGGACAATCTTCAGATTGGTCTTCTGAACACATCTCTGCTATTAATTCCTACATGTATTCCATTATTAAAATGCAACTTAGACATACTGATTGAAATGCTTGGCTTCTGTAATTCCCATTTTGCTTCATCAACCAGAGTAGTACAACAGCTGGTAAAAGCCTTTTATATTTAAAACACTATTCTAGACCTCCTGTATATTTTCAGTTTACACATCTGTGATACAGAATAATGAGAGGTAGATGGAAGTCACAATGCACTTCTAAATACAGCAAGCTCTACTGGAACCGGTCTTAATATATGCAGCCATAGCTTTCTCTCATTATTACGAAGTAGCAGTTTGTCTGTACATCTGAAAATTAGGAATGCTGAGCTTGTGGGCCTAATCAGGCAAGGCAGTGAGTAAGCCCAAAGTCTACTAACTTCAATAGGATGTAGAAAGTCCCCACTCCTGGCCTTTTTGCACTAGTACAGCAGACTTTTTTGGTTTCCACAAACCGGTGCAGCTCTGCTGTGTCACTGACACTTTGCTACTTTACATGAGTTGAGCCTTTCTTAGTCTAGTGAATGTGGGGAGTGCTTAAATAAGTAAGAAAGCCTATTTCATGCTGCATCTGTATCTTGGAAGATTGTTATGCGGTTAATTGTACAAAAGAACAACAGAGCTGTGCAACCAAAAAAACTGATAAACAAATTTCTCATAATATTTATGCAACAACATCTCAAAATACAAATTAATCTCTAGTTTGCATTTCAATTGTCAGACTATGATGAAGCTATCTCAGCATGAAATCTATTTGTAAGAGATAAAAATATTATTGTTCTGTAGTGCATATAATTTGATGAAGGCCTTTTCTGGAACAGGTTTTAACCCTTCATCCCACCAGAATATGTACTAAAACCTGTCCTCTGTAACACTCACATACCATTCCGCAGAAAGATGCCAATATGGTATAATCATAAGAGAGTATGGAGGACTGTGTTAACATCTGCTGACCTTTTCAGGTTTAT